>NW_006408566.1:9087697-9099826 GCF_000296735.1 Chrysochloris asiatica
TCAACTTAAAACATTTTTTAATAGGGAAATACAAAAGCTTGTTGAAATATGGACAAAGTATATTGAAAATCAAGGAGATTATGTCGAAAAATAATGTATTAGTCTTTTTTTAAGGTTGATTAACATAAATGATACAGTCAGAGTGCAGATAATTTTTCACTCACCCATGTATATGTAAGTTATGTCTGAGCACAACTAAATGTCCTGGAATTTCCACTTGTCACAATATTACTCATAATTTGTTATGGTCCACACAGTTGAATACCTTTGCATAATCAATACCACACAGATAGACATCTTTCTGGTATTCTCTAATATCTGATATCAGACCCATTTGATACCAACAATGACACCCTTATTCCACATCATCTTCTGAATGTGGTTGAATTTCTGGCAATTCCGTTAACATACTATTGCAACTGCTTTTTAATTATCTTTTGCAAAATTGTACTTGCATGTGACAGTAATGATATTGTTTGATAATTTCTGCATCCTGTTTGATCACTTGTCTCTAGAATGGTCACAAATACGGATCTCTTCCAATCAGTTGGTCGGTAGCTGTCTTCCAAATTTCTTGGCACAGACAAATGAGCACTTTCAGCATTGCTTTCATTTGCTGAAACATCTCAATTACTATTCGTCCATTCCTGGAGCCTTGTTTTACACAATGCCCTCAGTGTAGCTTAGACTTTTTCCTTCAGTTATCACTGGTTCTTGATCATAAGGTATTTCTCAAAATGCTTAAACATTAACCAATTGTTTTTGATATAATGACTCAGTATACTCCTTACATCTTTTTTGACGCTTCTTGCATCATTCAATAGTACAATTTGAGGCTTGAATGTTTTATTCAGTTCTTTCGGCCTGAGAAATGCTGAGCGTGTCATTCCTGTTTGGTTGTCTAACTCCAAGTTGTTGCACATTTTATTATAATACTTTACTCTGTCTCCTCAAGCTGCCTTTTGAAAGCATCTTTTCAGCTTTTACTTTGTCATTTCCTTAATTTGTTTAAGCAACTCTATGTTCAAGAACAAGTTACAGAGTCTCTTCTCTTTTCTTTTTGTATTTTTAATGACCTTTTGCTCTCATGTATGATGTACTTAATATCATCATGCAACTCATCTGGCCTTTGGTCACTAGTGCTCAATGTATCACATCTATTCTTGAGATGGTCTCTTAATTCAGGTGAGACATGCTCAAGGTCATACTTTGGATCTTGTGTGCCTGTTTCTAAAATTTTCTTCAGATTCAAATTCAATTTGAACATGCATATGATGACCTATTGCACAGTCAGCCTCTAGCCATGTTCTGAATGATAATATTGAGCTTTTCTATTGTTTCTTTCCACAGATGTGATCAATTTGATTCCTGCGCATTTCAGCTTCTCGTGAATGGTCACCAATTTGTTTTTGAGGGGAAAAAGGATACTCCCAATGCATAGGAATCTGTTTTTTTCAAAATTCTATCATGTATTATCCAGCATAATTTCTTTCACTAAGATCAGATTTTCTAACTACTGATCCTTCTTCATTTCTAGCTTTCATGTTGTAATCAACAGTAGTTATCAATACAACTTGATTATGTGTGGCTATTTTCAGACCGCAGAAGTTGGTAGAAATCTTCAATTTCTTCATCTTTGGTATTAGTGTTTGATACATAAATTTGAATAATAGTTGTATTAACTAGTCTTTTAGGTGTATGGATCCTATTATTGATAGCAATGCACTTTCAGGATAGATCCTGAAATATTCTTTTTGCCAATTAATGCAAAACTATTCCTCTTCTATTTGTCATTCCGAGCACAGTAAACTATATGGCTGTCCAATATAAAATGGTTAATACCAGTCCATTTCAGCTCCCTAATACCTAGGATACTGATCTTTATGTATTCCATTTTATTTTTAACAACTTCCAATTTTCCTAGATTCCTACTTTGTACATTCTGAATACTAATGGATGTTTGCAGGTGTCTTTTCTCATTTTAAGTCAAGTCACAGCAGCAAATAAAGATTCTAAAAAAGCTTTACTCCATCTACTTCCTTAAGGTCAGCTTAATTTTGAAGAGGCAGTTCTTCTTCCTCAGTCAAATTTTGAGTGCCTTCAAGCCTAAAGGGGCTCATCTTGAGGCACTATATCAGACAATGTTCCTTCCACTGCTATTCAGAAGGCCAATTTCTTCAGAATAATCACCAGGACCATCTCCTTAGTATGACTTGATCTAGAAGTGCTGCTGAAACTTGTCTCTCATAAGTGACCCTGCTGGTATCTGAAAAGCTGGTAGCATAGCTTCCAGCATCACAGCACCATGCAAGCCATCACAGTATAATAAGATGACAGATGAGTGGCGTATAAGTACCTCATTGTTGCTGTTAAGTTAGCTATGACTCATGGTGACCCTATACAGGGGTTCTGAAGAGCAGTTGGTGAGTTTGAACTGCCAACCTTGTGGTCTAGTTGCTTATCCTACATTGCCACACCAGGACTCCATAGTACCTTATACCTGCCTCTATTGTGGCATTATAGACATTAGTACACATGTGAATCTCCCCTGCTCCACTAATTTCCTTCAAGGCCGTGACATTTTTCTTATTCTTGTCCATTTTAAACACCTAAGTGATGCCTGGCACAGAGCTTGCACTTTGGAAATATTTGATGAATTAAAATAAAATTGCAGCATTATTCACAATAAGTGGATACAGTCTAAATATTCACCTAATGAATGAATACATGAAATGGGGTATATACATACAATTTGGAAATAAAAAAAAATGATTCATGTTATAAATGAACGCATCTTGAAAACAGTATGCCAAGTGAAAGAAAGTAGTCATGAAAGCCCATATTATATGATGCAATTTGTAAGAAATGTTCAGAACAGGAAAATCCATGGAACAGAAAGTATACTGCGAGGAAATAGGTCAAAGGAATGAAAAGTGACTGCTTATTGGCACAGGTTCACTATGAGTCAGAACTAACTCGATGGTACCTAACAATAACAACAACATATATAAGGAGACGGTCATAGTAACGTAATGGCTCACACAATTGTAGAGATGGGCCGGTACCCAGTCCATGGGTCAGATGTCAGGCTGGAGGTCTCTAACTCACTGTAAGGCTGATGAGTTTAAGATTGGCAGATTTCACAGCAGTTAAGCAGGTTGGACAGGTAAGATGGCAGCCTGCTGATGACTCCCAGGATTGGCAGGCAATAGAACAGGTCACTGCCTCAAGTCCAAATAACTGGAGGTTAGATATTGAGCCAGATGCAGGATCCAGAACCCACAAAAACCAAGCATATTTTGCCCAAGTGTCCAATATATGGGAAGCAGACCACACCTCCAAGGAAACTTCCCTTCATTTAATAGGCTTTTCATAGCAGACGTCATCATGGAGTTGATTATATCATATTAGATCATATCATATAGGGTTGCTACATCTTAAATACCAAACCACTGAGAAGCCTGATAAAATCAAGTTGACACAAAATTTTAACTATTACAGGGAGGCAATATCCAATGAAGGGGAGGTCAGCACAAAATGATCAATCAAAGGAAGGCACTGGGAGGAACACAAGAGTTAAAGACAACAAAGGTAAACACTACTGTGTACATAATCCTGCAATGACAGTGATATTAATCTGAGTGGATACACAGTAGATAACCAAGATGAACAAGTATGGGAAGAAGAATGGGACTGCACCCATGAACACACATAGATTTGACGCAGGCTATTTCTACATATGTATATACATATGCTGCATATGGTAGAGCAACAGGGGCAAAGTTATAAAAACGTGTTGTTGTTAAGTGCCGTCGAGTCATCTCCAACTCATAGCGATCCTGTGTAGGGTTTCTGGTGGGTTTGAACTGCTGACTTTGTGGTTCACAATCCAGTGCTGATCCTAAAGCATCACCAAGCATCTTGAAAGAACAAGTCACTAGACCTATTCTTGGGGGATACCAACAGTGACTGACAAAAAGACAATGGCAGTGCTCTACATGCTACCTTGGTGAGTAGAGACTGGGGTCTTAAAAATCTGTGAGCAGTCATCTAGGGTACAAAAATTTGTCTCTTCATGTCCAGAGCAAGTAAGAGTAAAGATAATGAGAGAGGCATGGAAATAATTCGAACAAAGGACTAATGGACCAGGCAAACCTGAACCTCCACAACCTGAGACCAGAAGAACTTCTTCAAAATCATAAATAATTTTTTTAAAAAAAGGACCAGGCTTACTTGTCAGATGGAGACTACTGGAGCACCAAGGCTATGGCCCTTAGCCACCCTTCAGGCCTGGGGCTGATCTCACCCCCAATACCTTAATTTTCAGACAGACAACAGACAGGCCTATAAGGTGAACAAAAAGTTCAGAAGTGGGGAGGGTTAGGAAAGGAGTAGGAATGGAAATGGGAGTTACAGGGAGAAAGTGGGATGAAAGATGCTATACTGTGGAAATTATAGTCAATGACATGAAATAAAATGTGTATGGATTGTTGAATAGAAAACTAGTCTGCTCTACAAACCATCACTCAATTCACAACAAAAGCCTTAAAAAAAAGAAAGAAAGAAAATGAGAAAAAGGAAATGTAGCCAGAAGTACTGTACTTCTGTCTCATGTACTTTAGACATCATGATTGGTAAAGTAGGGGGTCACTGAAAAAGAGGAAGACCCTCATCAAGATGGACTGATACAGTGGCTGGCTGCAGCAATGAGGATTTCTGAGGCTGGCACAGGACCGGGCAGTGTTTCATTCTGTTGTACATAGGATCGCTATGAGTTGGAACCCACTTGATGACATTGAACAACAACATATTTGTCCACGAAATTCTCTGTATTAGAGATCTTTCTTTTAAAGTATGGCTTTGAATTGCTTTCTCATGTCTTTTCCTTATAACAGCAGAACTCCCATTATTATTTTATGCTTAGTCAGTTCAGTGCATTTGAACTCTCTCAGCTTCGGTTTGACTAGGAACCTTTTCATTTCACTCTCATTCTTTTATTCCTAACCCCCTTCCCCCACACTTTTTTTTTTTTTTTTTGGCCTATTCAATCCTGTAATACTGAAACCCAAGGCTTGAATTTTTTTCTTCAATTGAAGAAACACTGAGCATGTTATTCCCTTTTTATCTTCTAACTTCTAATTTTTGCACAATTCATTATAACACTTTATCTTCTCAAATTTGCCCTCTGAAAATTTCTGTTCAGCTCTTATACTCCCTTATTTTCCCCAAAGCTAAAGAGAAATTGCTTTAGCTTTTCTATACTCAAGACCTAGTTTTAGAGTCTCTTCTGACATCTGCTCTGGTCTTTTCTTTTTTTCCTGTCTTTCTTTTTAATGACCTTTTACTTTCTTGTATGATGTTCTTGATGTCAGCCCACAATTCTTCTGGTCTTCAATCACTGGTGTCTTAATACATCAAATCTGTTCTTGAGACGATCTCTAAATTCAGGTAGGATATGTTCAAGGTCAGAGTCCTGGAACAGGGCTTATTTTTGAGGTGATGAAAATGTTCTAGAATTAGATCATTCTGATGACTGCAGAACACTAAGAATATACTAAAAATCACTGACTTGTACACCTTAAAATGGTGAATTTTCTGTGGTGTTACTTTTATCTCATTAAAATTTTTGGAGAAAAAAAATCAACAAAGAATTACCAAGGCTCGTATTCTTACCAGAAATCTAACCCCTTACATGGATCCAACAAAAACACTATAGAAAAGGCACACGCCTCTAAAGAACATAGTTATATTGGAGGTTTGAGGGCTGCCACCCACTGAGCAAGTCACAAACTTGTATCAGTTTCCTCACATCTAAAATGAGGGAGGGGACATAAGCAATCTTTAGAGGGTCTTTCTAGTTCTAAAATCACAGGTCAGTCAAGCTCAAAGTGGTCTGGAGAAAAGATTCAGAAAGACTGCCATCAAAGGCTCAAATGCACTTATCCCATGATTCTTCCTTTAGCCATACCTTAGCCTGCAGCCGGCTCCCAATGGTTGACCTCAAGTGGTACATGGAAACAATCACATCTCCTTGCACAGTGATGTTTAGAGGAATGAAGATTTTTCCATCTTGGACACGATATTCTCTTTAAAGAGAGACAAAAACCTACATTTAAGGAAAGCCCCATCTTGTGCAGTCCCAAAGTCTCACACACAGGTACAAGTGCTCTGTGTGCTCAGGCCTAGACCCAGGAACCATTTCCTGTCTTCAACCAAGTCAGGACTGCAGCCTGTCCCAACATGGTGCAAGCTGGTTCAAAAACAGGATGACATTGTTCCGATGTCAGACCCGCTCCATCCTATATGGACTTCAGATAAGTCACTTGCCCATCCCAACTTTGCAGATCCTCTTATTTGCCTCAAATACATCTCTGGTATATTTGTCTTTTCCTAACCTTAAGTTTGTAATAAAAGCAGAGATAGAGAAAACAAAAATTCAACCAAGAAAAGTACAGAAATGACAATATGAAGTTTTGGGATACCAATTCCCAAATTCAACCTACTCCCAAACTAGTTTCATTTTATGTTGCCACCTCTCCAAACCTCTTTTATTCATATTCGTACAAATTCCATTGGCAACTACACTTTTATTCTTAATTCTAAATCTTCTTTAATTATATCACCTTGCTGTTCCAGCCAGAAACCTAATCATTTCCAATTCTTCCATTATCCCCCCAAGCTCTATCACAGCTATCTCTTTCATAAATACCCAAGTCATCTGTCTCTCACCATTGTCTCAGTCTTCATTACAGCTCATGTCATTGGTCCTTGAAAAGTGAACTGTGGTGTAGTGAATTACAGACTGTGGCCTCTTTTAACCATAGTCTGTAATTCCCACCAAACGTTTTGCCCTGCTAGGTCTGGGTAAGAGATGGTGGGAGAAGATACTGATAGGATGATATGATTCAGCAGTGGATGTTGGCAGCATTCATTGTAATTGCAAAAACTTGAAACTCCAGCATGGATTTAAAATGCATCATCTCAGAAGCAGGAAGGGGGGATCACACTACCATCAAAGAAGAAGAGCCAGGAGTGGAGTGCTTCCTTTGGACCCTGAGATCCCTGTGCACTGACCATCCTTGACCCAGGGACAGAAAGCTGCAACACCAGAGGAGTGGCAGAGGAGCAACAGGAGCAGAACCAAGAATCAGAGCATGAGACAGAGCAGTGGACTTCCCAACCCCCTAAGCAAGTAAAGTTGAGTGACTTTGGGCAGGAAGCTTGCTTGTAGAGTAGAGTGCCTCCAGGTACTTGAAAGGGGGAGTTAGGTTTGTTGACTGGTGGAGCTAGAGCCAAGTACCTTCAGGCTGAGGTTTATGGTGAAGTAGTATGTCCTGTGGGCATTTATCAGAAGTTGATGGGAACAACTATGTCCTGAGCATTTCTGACCCTGTTAACTTCCCTTATAAACCCCATAACTGTGAGTATTGTCTTTGAGTTCTGTGTAGCCTTTGCAATGGATTATTAAACCCAGTGGAGTAGAAGGGGGTGATGGTAGGAATGATTGGTGCTTCATATTTTTGAAGGACTCTTTTCTAGTTCTTCTTCCCATCTTGAAAAGCACAACTTGGTTTAGTTGTACACTTCTAGGATTACTACATATGTCTAAATTGTTACTATACATCAGAAATTTTCATAATGATGCACTCATCACAGAAAGACTATGACCCACATTATATAAGAATTGGGCAATTCACAAGAAGAAATTAAGAAAAATATCATGACTTACTTCATTCGTTCAAAATCTGTGCAGGTTGTATATATTTTGGTTTCTCCGATCAACACATCACAGTAAGGGCGACATCCATTTCTCTGCTTGTTAAAAAAGGGGATTGGACTGACAGTGATTGACTTAATCGTCAGTGGCTTGAAATGAGGGCGGTAGGGTTTGTCCGCTAGTAGGTCACACATGTAGCCCAGATATCTGAAACACAAGATCGCCCGGCAATCTGTCACAGCACAAGAAACCAGCAGCCGAACGTTGGTATAAAGTTCATTCTTACACATTATTATTTACTCTGCAATTTTCTTAAAAACATTAACTAGCAAAAGATAATGCAGCCAATCATTTAGGGAAGCTTTCATCTGGCAACACTACTGCACTTCCCATGGAACTAGTAACTGGGTATTATCAAGTGAAAATCTTTATGGGACCTTTATTTTTGCTTCATATTAGAATAACTATTCCTATTTGATCTTGTAGATTAAATTTATCAACTAGATTTGGCTGTAAATGTATTTTAGAATTTTGTCATCAGAAGCAATTTTAATTAAGAAAAAATAAGGAGATGCAATTTAATTTTGAGAAGAGAAAAAATTGTGGCCAAAGGGAAGAAAAGAAAAGTTCCCTAAAAAGGGTTTGTCTTTTTTAAGCCACTTTTCAGGTTATGTTTTATAATCTATTTCCTTGTTTCTTTGTCAATATATATAGATATATATAGAGAGAGATTTATTGATTTAAAAACACCTAATTCCCTATATACTTTTACATTCCTTTTCTTTTAGTAATTGTGTACACCACAGGATGAACAGCAGCAGCAAACAGCCTGCCATTGCCTGTATGTCCATAAAGATCTACATACTGAAGTAGAAAGGGGCTGCTTCTAGAGCCTGTGACCGAGGTCACGTTCTGCCTCTGTCCGGTTGACATTTTCAGACCCAGAAAATGTCACAACCTGCCTGATTCTCAGTTTCTTCATCTGTGAAATGAGAGAGATGGGTATATGCATTCTTTAAAGGCTTTTTCTCACGTTAAAATGACAAATTCTCAAAGCAGGCTATACAGCTGTGTGAAAACCACATTTGTTAATCTGATCCAATTTTTTGTTACAGTTCAGGACAATGCCAGATAACAATCGAAAATAAAACAAGTTATGAAAGCACCTAAAAAGTGGATTTTGAATGCTATCAATTAGATCAGGTTTGAGTCTAACTCTGCGTCTAGGTTGTTCTACCTCCTGTGTGATGGTGAAAGTCCAATCCCTGGTCTTTTTGCATACAGCAACCGAACAGCTGGGCCAGGAGAAGAGTAGAGATTACAGAAAATGAACATAGCACCAACCAGAATTGACGATGCCGCCCGTCCATCCTGCCAAAGAAAACACATAAACTCATCTTGGATGTGGCCCACTCACTCGCCACAGAGCATGGTACACTTGCCATGAAGAAAGGTAAGGAGGGGAGAGAGAGCTCAGAAATTCTCTTAACCCAGGATATCTTTAACTTGAAAACCAGAATCTGTTCCAGCTATTTTAATTTAAAAAATCAGAAAGGAAAGACATTCTTTGGATAAAACTGACTCTCTACTAACCCAAGAAACCAAGCAATATAAATGTCATCTTTTAGGAAACTCTTTTTGCAGTATTTGCTTATATTGACTGAAAATTTCATCTTCAAAGTCACTAGATGTGGAACAACTGAATTGATAGTTGAGGTCTCTTGGTTTTAGGAACAGAGGTAAAAAGTAGCCAGGTGAGGTAAATGCTACTCTACAGAATATACTATGTATATATTTCACCCAAAGATGCTCCTAGATTCTTATTAAATAAAGAAGATTCACCTAATTCAACTTTCATTCAATATAGAAATATACCCTGTAACATTCTTGACAGATGGTCATCCGACCTGTTCTAGAATACTTCATGTGACAGGCAGCTTATTGCTATTTGAAGTAGTCCATTCCCATTCACAAAATTCTTTCTTATCCTGAGTATATTGAGTTGGAGTCGTCCTCCCATAACTTTCACTCAATGAGTCTCATTTTCCCTTCTTTCAGAATAAAGATTAAGCCTACTCCTTTCTCTCTCTGACATCCAATCTCTTCCATTCTCCTTCTTTCAATATTCCATATCAAGAGACATCATTTAGTACCCTTCCTCTGAACCAATTCCAGTTTTAAGACAACAAATGTTAAATGTGTGACCAGAAATGAAATACATACACTATAACAGTCATGTTCTGACCTAACGAGAGAGGAAATATCACCTCCCTTGGTCTGGACACTATGCTTTTATTAATATAACCCCAAGTGTATGGTCTGACTTGGCTTACATGGCTCAAATGTAAGCCAAGTCAGACCATACACTCTTTTGATCTTACAATTCACAGAAATTCTTGGTTCTTTTTCAGATGAAAGTTGAGTTTTGTAGATAAAAGACCTTCAAAGGAAGCAATGGAAAAGTGATTCTAGGAAGTCAGTTGTTAGAAAAATCATCAGTCCCCCTGGAGATTGCTCTAAAATGCACTTAATCCATTTGACTATTTAAAAGGACATACATGACTCTTCCTTTTATTCAAACACAAACAGTAGGAAAAAAAACATACATGCCAACATGTTTATACAAATTCTGTATACCCATAATTCTTGTTTCTACCTCTTTTGTAAAACTTAGCATATTCTAGTGGGCTGTGTACATATCTACCTCCCCTACTAGAACTCAAGTTTTAAGGAAAGAATAGTAAATTCTTCCCTCATTTTTATAACCTTCATATCACCCACCTCCTCAGGGGCTCCATAAATGCTTATTGAACTCAAATGCCATGTGTCTACAATTCTGAGCAGGGCCAGCCTATATGACCAAGCCAAACCACCACCAATAACAACAACAAAAACATTACTCACCAAGCAGTGTACGACACAGACATTTTTGGGATTCTGTAGTAGCCAGTTATACATATTCCGACACACAGCAAAGAGGTTGTGCAAACTGGGTGCCTGCCTAATGGGCCAACTGCATTCTGAGACCTAAGGGAATACAGCAAAAAGAAATGAATCCCCTCAACAACTTCCTCTCCATAAGTAGGCAACCAAACAACATCTTCTGGAACTGATACCATATCCTCTGTCCATGTAACCAGGAAGAGTTGGAACGATGTCCACACACAAAAAGAAGGGGTGATTAATACAGCAAATTTTCAATTAAGAGATTCTGTTTAAATAAATGTACGAAAATATATTTTAAATGCATTTAAAATTAAGTGACACCATTTAAACTACATATTTGGATTTTTTTTTAAATCTGTAAGATCACATGGAATTTAATTTCTATTAGCTATAAAATGTTTTGACCTGCCTACCAGATGTCTAATTATAGGACGATCTCATAAATCCTGCAGGATTTTATCTCAGCTCTCATGGTAACATGAAACATTCTCACAGAGACAATGGCAGGTTTCTGTGTGGCTCTTACTCCTTTCTTTTTTAATTGAGGCCCCTCTATGAGTGTGTGTGTGGGGTCAATATTCATTTTACACATATATTAGTATATTACAGAGTATTGACTATGTTTCAGGAATGCTGCTTGGCTCTGATTCATTCATACAATAAAATAAATAAAACAGACTTCAACATGATCCTCATTTTGCAGATGAGAAAACAGACTCTCAGAGGTTGTTTTGCTCAAAGATGCACTACTGGTTACTGCAACCCAGCTCTTCTGAACACAAATCCTGTCATTGTGCAACAACAGCATACTGCTTAAAATGATCATTTGCTTCAAAATACTAGGCAGAAGCCCCAGTTTGTTGTCGTCCAGTCTGTTTGGACTCACAGTGACCCTGTACAGGGTTTCCAAAAAGCAGCTGATGGATTTGAGTCACCAACCTTGAGGTTAGCAGTCCAGTGCTTGTCCCACAGAATCATTAGATATTAATGTAACTAAAACTATATGGAGAAGCTTGGACTTGGGCAAATTGTGTGACTTCTCTAAGACTTTCTCAATAAAATAATGATGAATGATACCTACTTTAGTTGTAGGTATTAAATGACAATGACGTTAAAGAGGTATGCTCAGTGTCTGGGACACACAGAGTGCTCAATAAATGTTGGCTATTATAATTAAAGGTTTTTGATTGTGTAGATCATGAGAAGTTATGGACAACATTGCAAAGTATGAGTATTCCAGAACACTTAATTGTGCTCATGAGGAATCTGGACCTGGACCTGGACCAAGAAGCAGTTGTTCGAACAGAACATGGGAACACTGAACTTAAAATTAAGAAAGGTGTCTGACAAGGTTGTATTCTTTCACCATATTTATTCAACCTGTATGCTGAGCAAATAATACGAGAAGCTGGGTTCTATGAAGAAAAACGTGGAGTCAGGATTGGAGGAAGACTCATTAACAACCT
>NW_006408566.1:9100328-9106067 GCF_000296735.1 Chrysochloris asiatica
CAAACTTCATCTCTCATACTTCGGACATATTGTCAGGAGGGACCAGTTGCTGGAGAAGGATATCATGTTTGGTAAAGTGGAGGGTCAGAGAAAAACGGGAAGACCCCCAATGAGATGGATTGGCCAGGTGGCAGCATTGATGGACTCAAGCGTGGCAACAGTAGCGCTGTTGGCCCAGGATCTGGCAGTGTTTCATTCTGTTGTGCGTAAGGTCGCTATGGATTGGTACTGACTCGATGGCACCTAACATTATTATTAACATTATCATTTTATTATGTAACTGCCAATCAAAAGTCTGAGATCAGTGAGAGTTGGCTAGGCTTGGAGAAAAAAAAAAAAAAAATGAATGCAACCCAGTATGCAGAGAGTGTAGAATTAAGGAGCCAGATGCGACAAGGTTGTTGTGTCTTGTAAGGAGCTGGAAGAAGTATTTAAGAAAGAGATAGCCTCTTAAATCTGTATTTTCTAAAGATCTCTCAAGAAGAAGGGAAGATGGATGTGAATAACATAAGACTAAGTCATGGGAAACAGTCAGGAGGCGGCTGCTGAGGAGTCTAAGAAGAGGATGGTCTTGGCTGAGATTAGTTAAGTGGCCACAGGGTAAAAAGACCAGAGGGAGGGATTCAAGAGAAGGAGAGGAAGTAGAATGCCTGTAGACAGGACTAGAGATTGAGTACATGACTGCAGTACAGCTGTGTGGAGGGGTGGACTTAGAGAACTGGCGGGAAAGCTAAGGAGGACTCTCAGGTTGGAGAGCTCAATGAAAGGAAGTACCATTTACTGAAGTAGAGAATTCCAGTTAAAGAACGATTTTCTATGGATGGCTTCGTTAGAAAGTGCTCTGAAACATTACCACCCCTGGCCTAAAAAGCCCAAATGTTCCAATTCCTTCTAAGCTGGAAAAGGAAGGAGGAGGAATCTCTTTTGTTGGCCTATTTCCAGCAATCAAATAACAAATAATAACTCATCAAAATATACAAGGGAAATTATCTGTAGTCTCTGTTAAATTGACATGTGAAAGCAAACTTGAGGTCTCTCACCAAGACTGCCAAAAAGTAAATTCTTTTTGGTTAATCTGTAACTTTTTTTTTTTCTACAAGATGATTGTGGGATGATGACAACAAATCTGTTAGAACAATCATTTTCCTGTACCTTCGGAAATGACAGGTGTGGTTGTAAGAAAAGCACATGGGGGCAACATCTGACCTTCTCTGATTTCACAAGGGGGAGACAGAATCAAAATCAACATCCACACAACGGCAATTTTTTTAGGGCAGAAGCTAGATATTCTCCCACCTCCAAATCTTTTTACCAATTCTGATATGAACGGCTCCTCCCATGTCACTCTCTGTCTGTTTGGTTCAATAATCTGTTGCAATGGCCACACAGAACTCACAAACAGCATTCACAATTATGGGGTTTGTTAGGGAAGTTAATACGTTACAATTCAGAATCAGAAATGCTCAGGATCATTCTTTAGTCAGGACAGCCTGTTTCAGTGATGCTTGCAGGCATACTCCATGCTGGTCTGACCTCTCAGACAGAAGGTCCTTTGGTTTCTGCCCTGCTCTGGCAATGTTACCAGTTCTTTTAGCTCTTCTGATAATTGCCTACTCCACCAGTAAGCCACAGCCCAAAGGTGCTCAACTCTAGCTCTATAGGTTGTCTCCTGACCAAAGACATTCAACTTGCTGACTCTGCTGGTCAAGAAGGCATCTCCAGCCACCACTGCTGTCACCATCTCCTGTTGTCTGTGGACTCACAGCTCTTAGCCTCCTGGATTGAGGAGGTTCAGAGCAGGGTCTCAGGTCTAAAGGATGTGCTCTACTCCTGGATCCTCTTGAGGTCCAGTGCACTATCCCACAGCACTGTACCAGGACTCCAATCCCCCTGGTGGCCCACTTGCATAGTCCTATGCTGGAGTCATAGTGTGGCACTGTGGGTTAATGCACTGGACTGCAAAGTCAGTTTGAACTACAAAGTTGGAGGTTTAAGTCACCAGCTGCTCCTCAGAAACCCTGCACAGGGTCGCTGTGGGTCAGAACCGACTTGACGGCTTAACAGCAAAAGCAACAACAACCAATTTAATTGGTGGATGTTACAAAGACTAAGGAGCTCTGGTAGCATAGTGGTTACAAGTCGGGCTGCTAATCTCAGAGTCAGAAGTATGAAACTACCAACTGTTCCACAGGAGAAAGATGAGGCTTTCTGTTCCTTCAGCCTCAGAAACCCTATATATTGTCACTATGAGTCGTAACCAACTCCACAGCACATAACCACCACCAAGTCTATAGCTAGAAGGACCATATCAAGTAATTCACTGCACTGCAGTAGTTTATTAAACAAAGTAGTTTAAAGACTTGATGTAGCTACCAAATAGTCCAGGATGGCCCAGTACTGAGCCTCTGTTGATTTAAACTCCATAACAGCTTGCCTCTTTTACTTAAGGTAGTTCACAGTTGTTTCTGGTTCAATGCTTACTCCAAAGTAGATTCCCCACTAATAAGTTCTGAAGGAATAAAAATGAAGTTTTTATTTTTAATAGGAGGATAATTGGGAAAATAAATTTTGCTTTCATGGAGACTACAAAACATATTTAAACAAGCTGCTCCCTGTTTGCAGTGGTTTTGTTTTTCCTTCTCTTAGTAAGGAGAAACTTACTTGATACCCATACCTGCTTCAGTGATTGTTGTTGTTGTTAAGTGCCGTCGAGTCAGTTTCGACCCGTGGTGACCCTGTATAGGGTTTCTGAGGATTGGCTGGTGAGCTTGAATCACAGATCTTGTGGTTCAAACTAACTTTGCAGTTCGCGTATTAACCCTCAGCACCACACTAGGCTCATTTTAAACCTCACAGAAAGGAAAAACTGACTAATCTCCATGCTAGGATTCCACACTTCATTTGTATGGCCCCATTCCACAAGAGTGTCATGTAACGTATTTACATCATCAAGTAAATTGTACTTATCCTTCAAAACCCAAGTTCAAGTGCTTTCTTGTTTGACAATTGCTCTGACACTCTCAGGCAGAAAGGCGTAATCACCTTTGTGCCTTGGTACTAGCCCATTTCCTGAATTAAAACTCTTAGAAGAAAGATTACAGGCTGGGTTTTCCCCTTGGTTCTACCACTGATTACCTGATCAACTTTAAGCAAGTTACGAACTTCTCACAACCTCCATTCTCTGTGTATACAGCATAGATCAGCATTCTGTGAATGTTGTCAGAATAAAGCAGCACAACATTAACACAGTGTAATCCTTATTCTCAAATTTAGTCAGATAAATGCCTATCTCTGTCTCCTCTATAGACACTGTGCTTCATGAGAAGAGAGACCAGGATTTATTCATCTTCAGTATACGTGTGTGTGTCATATGGTGAGTACTCAAGATGAGCCCCATATGGCCC
Organism: Chrysochloris asiatica; assembly: GCF_000296735.1. Taxonomy (NCBI): domain Eukaryota; kingdom Metazoa; phylum Chordata; class Mammalia; order Afrosoricida; family Chrysochloridae; genus Chrysochloris; species Chrysochloris asiatica. Next base: position 9,103,733 of record NW_006408566.1, read on the forward strand.
TTCTTTCTTATAAGAGCAACAATTTCCAAAACAACTTTTTAAAAACTGTATGTTACCATCCCACATACCACATGTCAATTTGCTTAATGATTCTCAGCCAAAGTTGGCTAAGTTGTCCTCAGCACAATAGGCTAATAGCACAAGAATTATTAAATCAATCAAGCAAATACTATCAATTTAAAGCACTCCATAATTATATATTTACTTGATATAATTATACAACATTAAGCAAACATACAATTAGGATTTTTTTTTTTTTTTTTAAGGCATGTACTCTGTTTAAAAGAAGGCAGGGGCAGGGCGGGGAGGGGAGGAGGACATTATGGTGTAAACAAAACCAGAAAAAGAAAAAATTCAATCACAGCAAGCTATTTTTGTGGCTCTCTCCCTGCACTAAGCACAATCCTCAGTATATGACACTTCACTAGGCCATCTTCATTCTCTTGGAACACCTCCTGGAATCTCTGAGCATCAGAGAACGCCATCTGGATCACAAGGCTGCCATGATATCACCCAGTGGGAAACAAGGCCAAAACAGAACCAGAGCTGGATGCCATTCAGTTTTTATATCTCCATCACCCTAAGACCAGATAATCTGAAAGGCAGAATCATCCCACTTGCTGAACACAATAGTAAAGGTTGCTGCAAAGAATCAGACTAATATTCCATAGTCTGGTACTTTATGAAACTGACACTGCTTTTGGAAGGCAGGGATATTTCAGCCAATCATTTATTGTGACATTTTATTATTATCAATGTTAAGAACAGGTAACACTTACTGAATGCTTACTCTAAGCCAGACACAATCATTAAGTTTGTTGCTTACAATAAACCTACAGAAAGTGTCCATGTGAAACAGGAGTTCTTATTGTTATCCCCATTTTAGACAGGAGGAAACTGAGGATCAGAAGAGATGAGGTGACTTGCCCAGGAAGAGGCAGCCTTGAGAAGCGAATCTAGGGTATTTTTTAAAGTTTAAAATTTGTGTGTGTAATGTGAATTTCACCATAAGAAGATAACAATTTTAAAAATGTGTGTACTTTGCACTCGACAAATGTATGATGATTCATTTTTAACAATAATTCCATTTTGCATTGTATGGTGGTTATGGCTTCAAGTCTTGGCTATATTTTTCCAAAGGTTAAGACACCACAGACTGCAGAGCTACAATGTGGAGAACTGCCAGACACAGGATAGGTTGGGTGCTGCGATGGGCAATACACAAGAAGGGGGAGGGGAATGGTAGAACAAAGTGGATGGGAGAACATTGGCAGGTTTGCATGGGCTATCGGGGACAGAGGTAAATAGAGATGTATGCTCAACCGTGGAACAACAGAGCTCTGGGATACAGGGATTGAGGTATGGTTTAAGTAGGTAAAAGGGGGGAAATAATGCTAAGATGCTTGGCTGTCTTTTGAATCTTGGTTTCCCATGCCTACTACTGTAAAATAGACACTTGGCGGGGAGAGAAAGGAATTGCCAGAAACAGCACCACAGAAAGCTTGTAAGACCTTCTTCAGCCTATAACTGATTGCTGTTGTTGTTGTTGTTGTTGTTAAGTGCTGTTGAGTAGATTCCAACCCATAGCGACCCTGTATAGGGTTCCCAAGGAGCAGGTGATAAATTTGAACTACCGACCTTGCAGTTCAAATGGGTTTGCAGTCTGGCACATTAACCCACAGCGCCACACCAGGACTCCTTGGAATACCTAAAATGGGGCTAGAACTTGCCCACTTAAGGAGGCTTCCTGCAGAGCCTCTGCATTGCCTAAGACCATAGGTGGAATACTGATCCCCATCCAGAATCTTTTGAGGTGGGAAATCTCCCCTTGAAAGGACAAGCAGACCAGCCTGGCACATCTATAAGAACAGAAGATACTTCTTGAAAGAAAGATCAGCAGGAACGATCAAAAACAATAACAGCAGTGTGACTGACTACTAGAAGAACAAGCAAGTTTGTTCCCAGGGAGCCATCACTGCAAGTGGTTGGGGCCCCTCAGGGCAAACCTCGTCCCAAGACTAACACTCAAGGGGAATACACAAGCAGGCATGTGGTCTTGCTGGTGACCACATTGGTCTACTGATAAGGGGAAGTGGGGGAAAAACAGCAATGAAGTTGTGAGCTAAGTCCGACCAGGTTCAATAGACTCTTGTCAACCCGGGTTGAGAACTGGTTAGCCAGCAGTGTGGCGAGACCTGGGGACTCCTGGGCCCACGGACATGGCCACAGAGGACTAGAGCGGAGAGTAAAGCATCCAGCTGATATGAAGTGAGGGGAGATGCACAAGAACACCCTTACTTTCAGATAGTACCCATTTGACCTGCCTTCAATGGCT
>NW_006408566.1:9106906-9134904 GCF_000296735.1 Chrysochloris asiatica
ATGTTCTCCCATGTAAACCATCACTCAATTCACAATGAAAACTAAAAAAAAAAAAAAAAAGATAATGGTGTTTTTCCATGAACTTTTTGAAGCCACCTTGTATAGAGAAGAGTCAGCTGGGCTTATTTTTCTAACATGCCCACCACTTCAGCATACTGTCCTTCCCAGTTAGGCAGAGGACGAAGGAAGATCCAAGTGACACTGGGATAGAATTAGTCAAGACTTAAGAATGTTAGGGCCAAGGTTACACTTGGATCCCAGTGCTTCATTTACTACCAGCAGTAACACAACGAAATGTAAAAAGAACTGGGGTCCCTGATATTTTGGAGGGCAGTTATAAACTTTCTGTGCCAAAATTAAACCTCTCTCCATACATACAAAAGGAGTAGAAGCTATGGCTAAATTCTCTAAATCCCATCCATAGATTTAAATAAACAAGGAATCCATGTCCTTTTAACTCACTGAGAACATCTGGTTTACAGGCTGCCTCTGATTGGTCTCCAGAACTTCACTGTCAACATTGCTACTTTTATTTCCTCATGGTAAGCATTGTCTGGGAAGAGTTGAAAACCTTAGTCTCAGCATCTCCTTTGCAGTCCTGTATAGGTATTTTAGCAATTCACTTTGAATACAGGACTACATATTTTCCAGGAATTGTTTTGAATTAGATACTCTACTAACACGACCAAACAAATCCCTTTTTAACATCTACTACATATGTAATATTGAGAAAACGGCTAAATGATTGCTTCAAATGATTTCTGTCAACCTAAGTGGATTTTCAGCATAAAAGCTAATCAAAATACAGAATGACAAGCCTCAGCAAAGTAAAATCTTGCCATAAACACTTTGTCTCAGCCATGATGGCTCATGGCCCCAAACACACAAATATTCATGTAATCAAAATGTAAAGTGACCGAATTCAGTTTGCAAGGCACAGAGATAAAGTATATACATCCATAGGATACAGGCAGAGGTGGGAGTCTCTGGGTGTGAAATATATAAAATCAGTGCCGTGTTTGCTTCTCCAACACTGGTATTTATGATCCTCCAAGTCCACTAATTTCATTATACAAGTCTTATGCTTTAAGGCCCAGCTCTCACAGCTGTCTTCCTTCACTAATCTCCCTGGGCGAGTATTGTAAATGTTGTCGTGCTTGCCTTTACAATGATCTGGGTTCTCTCTCCAACTAGGCTTAGGTTTTCGCGTCTTGAGAGCAAGAACAAAGTATTTATGGTATATTTATGTTGTCTAATAATTCTTGGCATACTCATCCTTTGTTACTAGCCATGCCAGGCACTGTTCCAGACAGCAAATAAAATACACATGCTTTCTGCTCTCCTGGAGTAAGGGAGAGCAGCCCAGGTTAGATACTCAATATGTAATTCCAGGTACCTTTGGAAAAAATAAACCAGGACACAAAACTTTGGTCACATACCTATAGAGGGTTTCCATGGAGCTGCTGGTGGGTTTGAACCACCAACTTTGCAGTTAGAAGTGTAGGGCTTATCCTAGAGTGCCACAACAGGACCCCAATATCATTACTGAAATAGCCATACACATGAAATGGCTTTCTGTGTAACAAAGATAGTCTCCCGGACTTATAGCATATCCAAGTTATGATGCACCTTTTTTTACCCCCCACGTCCTATCGTTATTGTAGGAGTCCTGGTGTGGCGCTGTTGGTTCATGTGCTGGACTACAAAGTCAGTTTGAGCCACAAGATAAAGATCAGATTTATAAAAACACTACTATTAAAAGGCAATAATGATGAATATAATATTTAAAAATTAAGTATTTGACTTAGGACAGAGTAACATCTTTATTGTGTAAAGATATCTTTAAAGAAAGGTATCTATAATGTAACTAAAGATTTGAGGAAGACGTGCCAGAATAGCAGAGATTTTCTCAGATCAAATAAAATTTCTGTGACATGTTATGCAGGATGCTTCATGGTCCTGCATTTTTGAAATGATGGTATTGACTGCATCTTCAAACAAGGAAAATATTTTCAAAAGAATCTGCATCAGCGTTAGAAACACAATATCTACCTGTGTTTCTGTTTGACGTTAACTCACTTGCTCTGAATTATTTAATGGACGGAATGAAAGTCAGAAGGATTGTTTATTGCAGGGGATTTTAAAGAGCCATGTTTAACATCTCCATTATAAACTGGCAGTTTAGATTAAATCCCTTCAGAATGTTTACATCAGTACTTCTCAAAGCACAGTCCCACAGGCAACAGTAGTACCTGGAAGCTTTTAAGACAGTTTGTTCTATTGCATCAGAAACATTAGGGCCAGGGCCCAGCAATCAGTATTTAACAAGCCCTCCAAGTGATTCTGATGAACAATGAAGTTTGGAGAACACTGGGTACATCTTGTCTATGCTAACAACACTCTGAGAAAACAAGAGTTTTTAACAGAATAATCCCTTATTTTTACAGAACATTAGAGCTGGAAGGGATCTAAGAAAGCACAGAGGTTAACCTCGTGTTGTTTTATTTGTTTATAAATATGAAAACTGAGGTCCAGAGATTACCAGAGGCAACCGGAATTTGGAGCAAAATGTGTTCCAGTATCCAAGATGTTAAGCTTGGAGTCTAGACACTAGGCCTGGGTACCAGTTTTAAGTTTGTATATTTGAAATCAAGTTTCACTTTTAACTTAATGGGTCCATATGTAGAAACCCTTTCTATTTCTTAGTAAATTCAGATGTAATCGCAGCACCAATAACACTAAAGTCAGTCAAAGTTATTTGAAGATGTTCTTCAGAGAGAAAAAGCCTTATTTTTGTGAGTAACTCTAGAATTCATTGTTGTTAAGTGCTGTCAAGTCAGTTCTGATGCATGTGGTTGTTGTTGTTGTTAAGTGCCGTGGAGTCGATTCCTACGCATAGCAACCCTGTATAGGGTTTCCGAGATGCAGCTGGTGAGCTTGAACTGCTGACCTTGCAGTTCAAACAGCTTTGCAGTCTGGCGCATTAACCCACAGCACCACACCAGGCCTCCATGTGACTCTATATAGGGTTTCTGAGAAGGAACTGTCAAGCTCAAATCAGGTTTAAACCTGGCGATCTCTCATAACTTGTTATTGTTGTTAATTGCCACTCAGTTCCAACTTATAGCAACCTTGCTTAAGGGTTTTGAGGAGCGAACTGCTGACCTTGTGGTTCAAACCGACCTTGAGGTTCAGTGCTTTATCCTACAGCACCACAACAGGACTCCTTAGCTAGCCTGAAACTAGGAATAATTAATTATCTGTCTAGCTCAAAAAGCATCTTAAAAAGGTACTCCATCTTTTCCAAGCAATACTGTCAGCCCAGGGCAATGGTTAATAGCAACTCTTAGACTGCTTACTAGCTGTGTGATCTTGGGCAAGTTAACTTGTCTGTCTGTGCCTCAGCTTCTTCACCTACCTCAGAGAACTCATGAGAGAATTAAATCAGATACTGCATTTTTTTACTGTTCTTGGCACACTAGAAATGTGAGGGGGCTTCATGGAATTAAAAGATAATGGAATTTTCTCACATATTTTCTGAATACTCCCTTGTATTGGTTGCTGCTCCAACTATTATTATTATTTAGTAATAGCCAGCCTACAGTATGAATACTGTGTATCTATCATCCACATATGAAAGACTCCTTTACTGAATGTCCCAAATATATTTACATTAGCACTGGTATGTCTGTACTAATGTAGTCTCACTGCCCTATCTTGTGCCCAACTATCAAGAAGGAAGGGTGCGGGTAGTTCGGTGGCAGAACTCTCACCTTCCTCGTGACAGACCTTGGTTCACTTCCTGGACAATACAACTCCTATGCAGCCACCACCCCCACCATCTTCATGTGCAGGGAGGCTTGTGTGTTGCTATGATGCTGAACCATACTAAGACACACTAGGAAGAAAGGCCTGAATATCTACTTCCAAAATTCAGCCAATGAAAATTTTATGGATCACAATGGTTCCATCTGTAATGGATCATGGAGATGGTGCAAGTCCAGGCAGTCTTTCCTTCTGTGGTGTCTGGGGTCGGTCTTCATGAGTCACGATCTAACTTGTTGGCAGCTACCAACAGCAACGACAATAAAACCATGACTAGTGAGACAGCATAAGGGTGCCCAAGGTCCTAACTAGATGTTCAACTCACTTGACCAACATGAGCTGTACCCTAGAAAATGAACAGCCAAATTAGATTGTCCTGATTGAAGCCCCAAATCAGATAGTATTAATTGTCCCAAATTTACTGACAGATAAATTTTCTTGACTATGACTACACACAAGGCAAATCCTCATACTATCTTGTAATAGCCTAATAAGTACTCAATAAGTTTTGAGCTTCATGAACCTAATACTTTGAGGCTAACTCTTATGGCAGAAAACACACTGCAATGGCTTCAAAACTTGGATCACAGGGCTAAAATTCCTTACCCTGCTGTGAAACTTGGCAGTTCGGTAAGACTTGGGTGACAGATTGTACACTGTGTAGTGGTCAAGATGTCTGGAATCCAAAAAGCTTCTAATGTCATCAACCTGATTCCTGAAGCCTATGTCAACGTTGTCCAGAGGAAAGGACATCACTAGGACATCACAGAAAGAGAAAAGGTTAAACAGGTCTGTAGTCACTATGGACTTCAATTTAAAGCAGCCATTGAGTAATCAACAAATGTGAAAAACTTACCAATAATTCTTGAGGTAACATATGTGAAGTCTAAATCTCCCTTCGTATAGCTAAAAAAGCAAGACCGAAAGGACATTTATTATCTGGTCAACATTTCTTCCCCTTAGCCACCTTAGCCATCATGACCTGGGACACTTGTGTCCACATAGGCATATTTTGACTTCCAGAAGTCCATCTTTCTGGCAAGCAAGGATGGTTGAGAAAAGATAGCCCTTGTCTTGCTTGAGTCAGAAAATCTACCACACCCACAGGTGCATTCCAATGTCCTCTTTAGATGTCACTTCATAAACAGAACCAATCTTAGAATAGAAAACATTGCTGATTTATAAACACATCCCATCCCCTCTGCCTACATGGAAACCTCCTGAAATGTGTAAGCAGCTGAGGAGTAGGGGAGGAAATGAATGAGAAAGAATACAGCACACCCTTTCTCTCCCTAGCAGGCCCTAGCTGAGAATTAAAGGTAAGGGATCATTTTACCTTTCAACAAAGATCAAAATATGAATTTACATTGAGGACTTGACACTTGAATTTCTGACCCAAGGTTGCTTAATTGTAACTTAAAATGACCTAGAAGTTTCTAATTCCTACAAATTAAAAAAAAAAAATGTGTAGCCTGTTTGCCAGCATTTTCATATATTAGAAGGGTCGAGAACGTCTCTCCTTCAGTAAATGTTCAAAGGGTAGGTGACAGGATACAAAACCAAAGTTTTGTTGTGATTACAAGTCATCAGTATTGCTTTTTTCTGATTGCTTGTTTATTATTACTTCATTTAATCCTCACAACTACCAAAGACAGAAATCCTATCAGAGAATAAAAGTAAAGTTTATACAGGTTCATTAACTTGCCATTGGCCACATGACTAATAAAAGCAGATCTCACATAGCTGTTCTGTATCATGTAACAAACGAGTCTATTCTAACTCATAGATATTACATTAGAGCCCAATGTATCCAAGGGTTGAGTTCACCCAAGCTGCACTTGTAACTTCTAAAGGATTCAACTCTATGGCTTCAGTGACATTCTGCAGCCCACCATAGGTATGGTCACAGCTCCCATGTCATTCCTAAAACATACACAGACCATCTTTGTGAGTCGGGGACAGATATTTCTGGAAATTATGTCCTGCTCTCAGAAAATATCACAAAAGCAAATGTCCTTGGAGCCAGACAAGCAGTTGAAGGTAACCAGGTCATTTGGGGGAAGAGAGTTACACTTGCTTAACTATGAAGAATCCACATACCTGGCAACAGACTGTATGACCCTAGAAGATGTGTCTTTGAGGGTGTCTTTTAAGTTGTCCTTCAGATTACTAAAGAGTCGCCCTGCACCTCCTTTCACCATGTCAAAGAGACCACCTCCATAGCTGGGCTCCATGTCTGGAGACGAGGCACCTGCCAATGAAAAACAAAATGCGGTCAGATGGCACAGAATACAATAAACACCAATCCATAGTCACTCCTAAAACATGCGCACACCACCTTTGGAAATCTGTGACAGATATGCCTGAGAGTTATGAACTGCTCTCAAAACACATCAACTCTGGGTTATGATAGTGCATAGGACCTTGGAGTTCCCAGAACCGAAGCCTCTAGAGAGGCACCAATCAATAATGTAGCCACTAGCCAGTGGTGGCAACTGAATATCTGAAACTGTGGCTAGCCTGAAACAAGATATGCTGGAAGTATAAAACACACACCAGATTTCAGATTTAGTGCAAGAAAAATTGAATGTAGGATATATCAATGATTTTTTACATTGACCACCATCATCATCATACTCATCAAATTGGTAAAATATTTAAAGCTTAACAATATAGTCATTTAAACTGAAAGAACTACTTTGGAAAATGATTTTCAGTATGTAGAAATTTGCATATGTGTACACCCTACTTTAAGGAGCTCTGGTAGCGTAGTAGTTATGAATTGGGCTGCGAACCACAAGGTCAGCAGTTTGAAACTACCAGCTGTTCCATGGAAGAAAGATGAGGCTTTCTGCTCCCATAAAGATTTACAGCCTTGGAAACCATGCACAGGGTTGCTACGAGTCGGAACCGAATCCACGACACATAACAACAAAAACATACCCTACTTTGGAGTCCTAGTGAAGCACTGGTGGGTTAATGTGCTGGGCTGCAAGGTTGGTTTGAACCACAAGGTTGGTAGTTCAAGCTCACCAGCTGCTCCTTGGAAACCCTATAGGTTTGAACCGCTGACCTTGTGGTTCAAACCGACCTTGCAGCCCGCAGCACTAACCCACAGCACCACACCAGGACTCAACTCTTAAGTATAACCAATCTGTAATCAAATGATGTGCCCACAGCAGCCTCACGTGTCACAGCAAACAACCTGTGTTCATCAAAGGGGGAATTATACACTGCGTTAGAGCTCCATGTGGTGAGAACAGAGTGATTTTAAACAGCGATAAATGAAAAAAGACAAGTTGCAAAAGAATGCAAAGTCATTTACAGTTAGAAAGCATGAAAAATCAAATCTGTATTCCTTAGGGAGAACTACATATTTAATAGAAGTTGAAATAAATTAATGAAATAATTTTGGGAAATTAATAGCAAATTCAAGAGCATGTTGGGAGGAGAAAGGGGCACATGATGGGGAGGGGTTGACTAAGGGTTCAACTCCCAGTTCTGACATTTTACTTACTAGCTGTGCGCCTTTAGAAAGGTTTCTTAGCCTCTGTGCCTCAGTTTCATGATATGTAAAATGGGAATTTTAATATGATCTACTTCATAGGGTTGCTATCAGGATTAAATGAGTTAATACTGATGAAAGTCTTAGGACACTAACTGGCATTACATAAGTACTATGTAAGTGTTGGCCTCCTGGTGTGGCACTGTAGTATCAGCACTGGACTTCGAACCACAATGTTGATGGTTCAAGCCCACCAGCTGCTCCTCGGAAACCTTATACAGGGTAACTATGAGTAGAAACTAAATCGACGGCACTTTAACAACAACAATCATGCTGAAATGAAAATGTTTTAGATATACTGAGTTTAATAAGTTATATCATTGAAATTAATTTCACCTGTTTCCTTTTACATTTCTTAATGCGCCTACTAGGAAATTTATTACCCGTGGCCTACATTATGGTTCTTTGGCACAGTGCTGGAAAGACTAGCAAGGAAGAGTAGTGATCAGGGGCTCCTCTTCTAATGGGATTGTATTAGAAGACCCTCAAAACAACAGCTTACTTCCATGCTGGACTTCTGATGGGCCTTCAAGACAGCTTTTAGGTCTGAGTATGCATCTGTCAAAAAGGTTAAATGAGTCCATGTCAAGCTCTTAGCATGGTATCTAATATATTTGGGGGTCAACCAATGGTAGCAATACTATTATAATGTGCCACACCCAGAAATTCCTATTTTGATTTGTTTTTTAAGTAACTTTCCAACTATCCAATGACAAATACAAGAAGGGTACATATTGTTATTATTTTTTAATATGCAGTATTTAAGATTTTAAAACTCAATAATAGTCTCATGTAATAAGAACTATAACTGCTAACACATATGTTGGTGTAAGTGCCGTCAACTCAGTTCTGACTCATAGAGACCCTGTAGAGGGTTTCTGAGGAGCAGCTGGTGGGTTTGAACACCTGATCCTGCAGCTAGAGTACCACACCAGGACTCTAACACTTGTATTCTGTTTCTGTTCATTGCCATCGAGTCGGTTCCAACTCATCACAACCCTTGTATAGGGTTTCCCAGGAATGGCTGATGAGCTTGAACAATCAACCTTATGGCTCAAACCGACTTTGTAGTCCAGCAAATTGGCCTGCAGCGCCACACCAACACATAGTACTTACTAAGTGCCAGGTAGTAGCCTAAGGATTTTACCAATATTAACTCATTCAATCCTGATAGCAGCCCTATGAAGTCCATCTTATTACAATTCCCATTTTACATATCATGAGACTGAGGCACTGAGGCTAAGAAACTTGTCTAAAAGCACATAACTAGTAAATAAAATGTTAGAACTGGGATTTGAACCCTTAATCAACCCTCCCCAGTCATGTGCCCCTTCCTTCTCCCAACACGCTCCTGAATTTGCTACTAATTTCCCAAAATCATTTAATTAATTTCTTTCAACTTCTATTAAATATGTAGTTCTCCCTAAAGAATAAAAATTCGAGTTTTCATGCTTTCTAACTGTACATAAATGACTTTGTTTGCATTCTTTTGCAATTTTATTTTTTCATTTATCACTGTTTAAAATCACTCTGTTCTCACCACATGAAGCTCTAACACAGTGTATAATTCTCCTTTTGATGAACACAGGTTGTTTGCTGTGACACATGAGGCTGATGTGGGCACATCAATTGAATATACTTAGAAGTGGAATTTGATAGTAAAGTCGAGTCTACATATCTTCTCATTTCTACATACCGAAGACCATTTTCCAAAGTAGTTCTCTTAGTCTAAATTCCTACCAGTGGTGCATCACTCTATAGTCTCCTGAACACTTGGTATTGTCAGACTGTAAATATTTTACCAATCTGATGAGTGTGATGATGGTGGTGGTCTTACTTTTGTGATTGCCCTAATATTACGTGAGATAGAGAACTTCCTTTATTATATGGATTGGCCATAGTAAAATTTCAGGTATCTACTACAGTCTTAAGTGCCATTTAGATGCACCATTATGGCTAATACACACTTCAGATGCTCATCCATACATCTAGGGGGCCTGGTGTGGCACTGTAGGATCCTTCATAGGGTTGCGATCAACAGTTTAAACCAACCAGCCACTTCTTAGAAACCCTATACAGGGTCACTATGAGTCAGAACCAAGTTGTTGACACTTAACAACAACCATGTAAATCTATAAATACCTGTTGACAATCATGGTCTTGCATCCTGGTCATAAGAGCTACTGGTTCTTAAGTCATTATTAAGCACCCGTTGGAACATAAGACTTAATTGTTGATGTTGTTAAGGACCATGGAGTCAGTTCCAACTCATAGTGACCCTGTACAGGGTTTCCAAGGCTGTAGCTCTTTATGGGAGCATAAAGCCTCATCTTTATCCTGCGGAATAGCTGGTAGTTTCGAACTGACGACCTTGAGGTTAGCAGCACGATTCGAAACCACTATGCTACCAGAGCTCCTTAAGGTTTAATTACAAATTTCAAATAATAATCAAAACTAGTGAATAAACAAATAAGACACGTGGAGAAACATTAATATCTATGAGTTACTGAGCTACCCAATATACCAGTAACTCTGCTTGGACCTTTATGTTAGTATAATTGCATGCAGCAGGAGAGCAGGAGAGTGTTCATTATCTCCAATTTTACAGATGAAGAAATGGAGGCTAAAAGAAAGGTAGCAACTCACAAATGCTCTTTCCACCAACAAACAGTACAGTCAGTGATCCCAAGCCAGATCTATGTAATTCCAAAGCCTATAGAACTTCCAAAAGTTCACTCTACTTCCACGGTTCAGTATCAACTTACAACTCTAACAACTATAATCAGGATATAACTACCTTATTATACACAACTTTCCCTCTTCCTGTTCCTTGCTCTCCTCTACTTCCCACCTCCTTGCTTTTCATCTGGCTGCTCTCAGCAGCAGAGGTCCCCTACAAAAACGACTCTCATAAGTCACTGCATCTGTCAGACCAGGTCCCCTACAACAAGGACTCTCATAAATCACTGCATCTGTTGTAAGACCAGCCAAACCAATCTCAAAACTTAGGCAGCCTAAGCCTCCACTGAGTGAGATGCATGGAAATGGTCTGCTGGGCAGTTCTGTAGAGTCACAAATCTGAGACTGTTCTCCTGTGCTCTGTTTCCATCTGATCGAGGACACATTATGTCTGAGTTAAAATCAAATAACAGCTAAGAATAGGAAACGTCTCCCCACGTGAAAATCTGTGTTGTGTCTTCATTTTAAATACAGAGAGGATAGCATGGTACACAACACCTATCACTTCCACATCTCCACCCCAAGTTACCACTCTAGCCAGCACATATTCCTGATCTAGCAGTTTCTAAGAAGTGACACCAAATTGATTATCTAGACCTCTCTCTGACTCTCAGTTTCATGCTAGAACAGAGCTCAAAGGCACCAACCTATTAAAGGATATAAATATCCTTGATTATTTGAAAATCAGATCCTCACCATCACTCAAGCTGCACACTCTATTCATTAGAGCCTTGGGATGCTGCACAAACCAGAACAGCCTGCCAGAGGCCATCTGTAATCTTCATACACCCAAATTACATATCAACTTAATCAGGACCCAAAAAGAGAAGAGGAGTAGTATTTAATTTTAAATATTCTAGTTCTTCTTGATGAGCTACGTAATGGCCAGAAGCAAAGGCTCTAGAAAAGACATCTGAACATCAGCTTGTTGAAAGAAAGTACAACCCCTCCGCACCTGCCCCACCGGCCCCTCACCCCAGATGCACGAAAAAGCATGGAATGCATGCAGAAGAGAAACAATGACTACACTGGATCAGGGGTCTAAAAACGATCCCCTGCAGGTACGGTCAATGAAATAAGAACAATTTTTGAACAATTGTTGAAAAGTCAAAAGAATGATAAGATCTCATAGCATAGGAAATTTGTATGGATCAGATTTCAAAGTTCATAAATAAAACGTTGTTGGAACTTAGCCGCATATTGTCTGAAGCTGCTTGTGTGCTATAAGGGAAGCATATATATACCATACTTACCATCCATTGCCTTTTGCACCCCCCGCTCTAGATGGTTGGAAACATTTGCTTTCTTAGAACTCTGAAGCTTGCTGCCTCTGACCTCTTCCTAAATGCTTTGGTCTAAATGGCACACAGTGAGAAGGATAATTGATGAGCTTATTAAGAGGTCCTGGTGTGGATCCGTGGGCTAATACACTGGACTGCAAAGTCACTCTGAACCAGAGGTCGGCAATTCAAGCTCACCAACTGCTTCTTGGAAACCCTATACAGGTCTGCTATGGGTCAGCGCTGACTTGATGGCACTAAACAACAATAACAACAGGGGTTTTAACAACAATCTTAAGGTAGGGGTAAGAGGTCCAGACTTGAGAGAGCACGAAAGTGCTATCCAAAGAGAAAGGCCCAGGCTCCCAGAAGATTCTGGTTCCATGGTGTCTTGTCATTTTTAAATCTAGGCCCACTGAAGCCAAATGTGAGGGAACTGGGCTGTGCCTCCCAAGCTATTTCTAAGAATGTAATAAGTAAATTTTCCTTGAGATTCCTAAGGTTTAGAAGACTAGAAGCAGCATCCCATCCTTCCCAGGTACTGGGAGTCACCGTGTGTATAACTTGAGCCAGATTTCACTTTCATTGTGACATAAAACTTGTCTCCTGAGAGAGAATCCCTGCTTCCCACTGGACTGTAATGAGGTGTTTGCTCATTTGTTTATATTGAGCTTCATTTCAAAAAAGATTGGAGGTGGTTTCATTGTTGTGATATCTATTTTTTTAAGATGACCAGCACAAATTATTCCTGTCTAAATATACTGTGGAAACTTTTCCCTCCCTAACCCTCATCTCCCTCAAGCATTTAACAGCCAGTAGATACAGTCAGAATGTCCTTAGAAGTGAGGATGGGCAGACTTCATCACACGTATGTCGGACACGTTATCATGATGGGACAGTACCTGGAGAAGGACATCAATGACAAAGAGGAAGATTCTCAAAGAGATGGAAAAACCCAGTGGCTACAACAATAAGTTCAAGTATAGCAATAGCTATGAAGATGATGCAGGACTGGGCAGTGTTTTGTCCTTTTGTACATAAGGTCATTTATTAGTAGGAACCAACTTGATGGCATCTAACAACAACAACAAGGAGTCCTGCTGTAGTGCTGTGGGCTAAAGCATCAGACTGCGAAGTCCTTTGAACTGCAAGGTCGTTGGTTCAAGCTCACCAGCTGCTCCTTGGAAACCTGGTACAGCGTTGCTATGGGCTGGAATGGACTCAATGGTACTTAACAACAATAACAACAATGTAACTGTCATAATGTAACAAGAAATACAAGAATGAGTTTGGTTCATCAACATCGCTGTAACAGTTTATTGATTTTCAGCTATGAGCAAAGCACTGTGGCACTGTAAGAAGTGATATAGGAGAGAAAGAACAACGTTGGCAACGGTCTTGCCCTGGGGACTCCATAATTAAATGTGGTCACTCCCCACATACAGCAATGTACCCAAAATAGTCTGGGCTACATGCAATTCACTTGGTGACTCCTAAGAAGGGATGCTCCCTCATCAAGTACTTTGGTAAAAAGAAAAAGATGCTGCGCAAATATTTAGCAATAAGAATGTCCACTGAGCTGTTGTTTCTAATGGCAAAGGCTATAAATGATGTAGTGTTCACCAGTAAGGGAAGTGACTAAGTACCCCTAATGATGGAACATAATTAGCCACGAAAATCACATTGTAGAAGAATACAGATGCTCACGACAAAGGGCTAAATGAAAAACAAGCAGGATAAAAAATGGTGCAAACTAAAATTCCATTTTAATTAAAAAAAAAAGGAATATTTGAGTTTAGAGAACAGATTCAGAGAACAAGATAAATATAAAATAATAATAGCGACAACAACTGAAACTTATTGAGTGCTTATACTGTACCAGGGATGACTGGATATTATTTGTAGGTGTTAACACATTTAACCATTAGTGGCACATTGGTTATGTGCTCGAGTACTAACTAGAAGGTCAGTGGTTCTAGCCCATCACCTGCCCCATAGGAGAAGATACGGCAGTGTCCTGCTATACAACCTTGGGGCACCACCGTGGACTCTCTATTAGGCTGTATGCTCTGCCCTAGAGGGTCACTATGAATTGGAATTGATCACACAGCAATGGGTTGGGTTGGGTTTATTTGAAAATGTCAATCTTCACAAGCACCCTATGAAGGAAATACTGCAGTTCCCGTTTGACACATGAGGAAACGGAAGCCAAGGCAATTCAGTGACTCACCCATGGTCTCACAGTGAGAAAGCCAGGGAGGCTACTCCACAGTCCACGCTCTGACCACCACATCAAAAAACATTTACAGCACTTACAGCTAGCTAGGTGGGATTGATATTTTTTGGGCTGCATTTTCTAATTTTTATAATTCATTAGTTTTACAATTAAAATGGTTGTTATTGTTGTTGTGTTGTTTAGTGCCATCGAGTCAGTTCCAACCCAAAGGAACCCTGTATAGGGTTCCCGAGGAGTGTCTCCTGAGCTTGAGCCACCAACCTTGCGGTTCAAACTAACTTTGCAGTCCAGGACAATTAAAAGTAAGTTATGCAAAATAAAGTGCTCTATCAACAGCTGTAAAGAGCTATAAATCTTTACGGGAGCAGAAAGCCTCACTTTTCTCCCACAGAATGACTGGTAGTTTTGAACTGCTGACCTTGAGGTTAGCAGCCTGACTCATAACCACTATGCTACCAGAGCTCCTTAAGCATAACCTAGGAAGATGCTATTCCTTCTCCAAAACACTTGGCTTGGGGCAATAAACTAGTCTCAGTATCACAGAAAACAGCAGCATCTTTATTTATAACACATTTTCAGCTCTTGGTTTACCAACAATTAGAGAAATGTAGCATGTGGGGCTACATCTAGTCAGATCGTGGGAAAAGTCAACTGCTTCCAGAATCCAGGACTAATTAGAGTCATCCTTCTTCATTTATATCCTTCAGAGAAGTTTACAGGAAAGAGGATGGGCTTTGAGGGGAGCCACCCTAGATTTGAGATATGGATTTTCCCCTTAAAGCATGTGTGACCTGGGGCAAATCATTTAACTGCCCTAAGCTTCCACCCCACGTCGCTATAAATTGGAGCTGAACTAAAATTCTCCTCATAGTATCAACAGAATCAAGTGAGACTACATCTATCAAAGTGCTTTTTGAGTAATAAGATCTTCCAGAACCATCAAGGATTTTCATTTTAATTCTTAGAAATTCAGCTCTCATGATAAAATGAGTCCATGGAGTTCCTACCACAAAATGATCAGCAGTCCAACAGGAAATAAAAATATCAGGGGAAAAATAAAATTAATGATCATAAATCAACTATTTCCACAGTGAGACAGTAGATTTGGCATGGAATCAGGTCCCCACAGTTAAAATATGGGCTTTTGAAGGCAATCAGAACTGGATTAAATCCCACTTCCGTTACTATCCTAGAGAAGTTGAGTAGCTTATTAAAGTGTTGAATTCCTTTTTTGCAAACTGGAGATATTAATAGAGTATCACATAGGAGCCTGGTAAGAATTATGTAAGATAAAGTTTTGAAAACCATTACTTAGCATCGTGCCTTCAATGTTGTTAAGTACTTAATACCCAAACGAGTCATAACTGACTCGATGGCACATAACAACAACAACAACCAGATGGCTGTAGAGTCCTGGTATGGTGCTGTAAGATAAGCACTGGACTGTAAGTTTAGTTTGAACCACCAGGTTGGTGTGGGGGATGGAAAGGATAAACCATAAAAAATTCTGCCTCTAACAAAGGTCATGCTATTCAACTTCCGGTTTGAAGAAACCAGAACAGACTAGGGGCTAAGTGGACTCTTCCTGAAGTTTCCAGTTATACCACTTGTAAACCCTTTACTTTTGATAACTAGTATCACAAATGTTGAACAAAAGTGACCCTCTTGGTAGCTCTGGGGTTTTCAGTTCCATCTTCAAGTGCCATGACGTTGGGACTAGTTATGTGCTATTTGCAAAACTAATAATATTTATGTTCATACAGATTTGGTGGTACAGTTTTTTGAGACATTAAAATAGTTCTGTTGTTGTTGTTAGGTGCCATTGAGTTGGTACCGATTCATAACTGCCCAACGCACAACAGAAAGAAACACTGCCTGGCCCTGAGCCAATCTCAGCAGGCTCATCAGTTTAAAGAAAAGGTGTATGCAGCCAGGCCACAGGGTTTTCACCTGCTTTCCCCTCATGCCCACCTTTCTTTCCTCCAGAGGTACTATTATATCAAGCTAACCAAACAGCCTTTGTTGTGGTTGGTGTTAAGTGCCATCAAGTTGGTTCCAACTCATAGCCACCCTGTATAGGTTTCTGAGGAGAAGCTGGTGAGCGTGAACCACTGACCTTGAAGTTCAGATGGCTTTGCAGTCCGGTGCATTAACCTACAGTGCCACACCAGACTTGCTGTTGTAGTGTTTGTTAAAACTACAGGTCAACTGACGTTGCATAGCAGCATCATGCATAGGTCCTGGCAGAAAGCTGCTGAACAGACTGAGAAGGCAGAAGTGTGGGCGTGTGCAGCATCCACCAATGACTCCAGGGGGGCTCAGCACTGGCAGGGGCAGACCACAGAGCAGGTGGGGCTAATAATTCAGGTTTTCTGAGTTCAGAACATGCAGGACATGCCTCATCCTGCAAATGCATCCCAGCCTGACATATCAGCAGTATGTCCAGCCATCCTCGGGATGGAATAAGGTGTCAGGACACTTAAGAAAATCAGTTTAACAGGATGTCCTGAAAGAGTCTGATGTCATTCTCTACATCAAGCTATGGTTCAGAAATGGAAATCACTTAGCAAGTGACAAGAATATGACATATTTAGTTGTGATAAAAACACAAGGTCCAAAAATGAATAAAAAGTATGAAATGAGAATGATAGATAATTGGTGTTTTAAGTTGCACCACCTAGTAAATAGTTACATTGATATAACTATTTCAACACACAGGGATACTTGTATACATGTATTCATATGTTTAGGTGTCATTATGAAAGTGAAGAGAAGTTGGAGCACTTACTGATAACAATCAAAGAATACAACCTTCAGTATGGGTTGCAAGTCAGTGTAAAGAAAACAAAAATCCTCCCAACTGGATCAATAAATAACATCATGATAAAGAAAACACTGAAGTTGTCAAGGATTTTGTTTTACTTGGATCCACAATCAATGCTCATGAAAGCATCTGTTGAGAAATCAAGTGATGTATTACATTAGGCAAATCTACTGCAAAAGGCCTCCTTAAAGTGTTGAAAAACAAAGATGTCATTTTGAGGACTACAGGAAGCTTGACCCAAGCCATGGTATTTTCAATTACCTCATATGCATGCGAAAGGTGGATAATGAAGAAGGAAGACCAGAGAAGAATGAAAGAGTTTGGACTATAGTGTTGGGAAGAATACCAAAAAATACCATGACTGCCAGAAGAACAAACAAATCTGTCTCAGAAGAAATACAGTCAGAATGCTCTTTAGTAGTAAGAATGGTGAAAATTAAACTCACATACTTTAGACATACTATCAGGAGGGACCAGTCCCTGGAGAAGGCCATCATGCTTTTTGTGGTGTAGTGCATTATCTAATGTCTCTTCTAGTCATAGTCTGTAACGCCCCCCAAACAGCATTTCTGCCCTAGTGTGGCACTGTAGGATAAAAACTGGGCCACAAGGTCAGTTTGAACCACAAGGCCAGCAGTTCAAACTCCTCAGCTGCTCCTCAGAAACCTTATATAGCATCACTATGAGTGGGAACTGACTTGGCAACACTTTAACAATAGCAACAAAAGGTCTGGGTAAGAGAAGGTGGGAGAAGACACAGATAGGATGACATGATTCAACTGTGGATGTTAACAGAGTTCATTGTATCTGTAAAAACTAGGAACTCACGCATGGGTATAAAATTAACCATCTTAGAAGCAGGAGGGGGAATCTTGCTATCATAGAAGAAGACTCAGGAGGGGGTGCATCCTTTAGACCCTGTGCATTGAACCTCCATGACCCAGGGGCAGAAAGCTGTGACCTCAGAGGTGTGGCAGAGCAGCAGTAGTAGCAACAGCAGAACCAAGAACCAGAGCATCAGACAGAGCAGTGGACTTCCCAGCCCACGGAGCAAGTAAAGCTGAGTGACATTGGGTAGGAAGCTTGCTTGTAGAGTGGGGTGCCTCCAGGCACTTCAGTGGGGGAGCTAGAGCAGAGTGCCTTCAGGATGAGGCTTATTTTAAAGTGGTGTGTCCTAGGGACATTGATTAGCAGCTGAATGAAACAAAGCTCTGTCCTGAGGAAGTCTGAACTCAAATTGTAACCTCTTAACTTCCCTAAATTAACAGGTAAGGCGCTCTAGTAGCATACTGGTTAGGAGTCAGGCTGCTAACCTCAAGGTCAGTAGTTTGAAACTACCAGTTGTTCTGCAGGAGAAAGATGAGACTTTTTGCTCCCATAAAGATTTGCAGCCTCAGAAACCCTATGCAGGGTTGCTGTAAGTCCGAACTGACTGCACAGCACATAACCACCATGACCAACCTGAATAGGTATTTAAGAAGTCCTGGTGTGGCACTGTGGGTTATTGCATTGGGCTGCAAAGTCACTAGATTGGCGGTTCAAACTCATCAGCTGCTCCTCAGAAACCCTATACGGACGGGGTCGCTGTGGGTCAGAACCAACTCGACGGCACTGAACAACAACAGCTAACTTCCCTAGGGTCCTGCAGGTTAGGTTTGAACCACAAGGTCGGCAGTTCAAACTCATCAGCTACTCTTTGGAAACCCTATACAGAATCGCTACAAGTTTGAACCAACTCGACGGCACTTAACAACAACTACGTCCCTAATAAACCCCGTAACACTGAGTGTTGCGTCTGAGTTCTGTGTGGCCATTGCAACAAATTGAGAAAGAAGCAGAGAGGGTGCTGTGGGAGGAATAGTTGATACTCCCTATTTCTGCACTTAGTAAAGCAAAGGGTCAGTGAAAAAGCAGAAGACTTCCAACTCTTATCTAGATTGATGCAGTGACTGTAGCAGAGGGTTCAAGCACAACAGCAATTGTGAGAATGGTGCAGGACGAGGTCCGTAACACCATTCTGTTGTGCGTAGGGTCACTGTGAGTAGGACCTGACTTAAAAACAGCAGTCATGTTGTTTAGTTAGTGTATTTATTGATAAATCATGTCTATTATCATAAACAAAAAACCAAATGGGTTGCTGTCTAGTAGGTTCCAACTCACGGCCACCCTATCTGTGTGCTATAGTGTAGACCTGTGCCCCGGGGCCTTTTCTGGTTGTAGATTTGATGGAAGCAGTTCACCAGGCCTTTCCTCAACAGAGCTACTGAGTAGGTCTGAACCACAAACCCTCAGGTGAGCTGCCAATCACAAGCTATTTGCACCACCCAGGACCTTTTTTTATTATCATCACAGTTATTAAATATTCTATTATCACTCCTGATACCATGAAATTAGTCCAGGGTGTACTGTATTTCGGCACCCACTTTTTAGAACTTTGATGGGAAGACCACCAGGTTATGAGTCCGGAGACCCAGCTCTTTCTGTAGCTTTGTGATTGGGAGAATCACAAATTTAGGGTCTCAAAGAATGAAAAACGAAGAGTAAAGAATTAAACGATTCCCTAAGTCTCCTTCAGGTGTAAAAATTTTTTGACAACACTGCCATTATCATGGAGTCCTGGTGTGGCACTTTAGAACAAGCACTGGACTGCAGGGTTAGTTTAAACGACGAGGTTGGCAGTTCAAACCCACCAGCTGTTCCTCAGAAACCCTATATATTGTTATTTAATAATGAACCTCCAATGGAAATTTAAAGAAACAGACAGGGTTCTGCAAGTCCATCACATGGTCTCTCAACCCCAGGAAGTGAGGGGCCATCAATTTTTTTCTCTCTTCTCTAAGATCAGGGTTTAAATTGCATCCAGAGCACAGAGACATTTCCCTCTTAATTACCAGCCCTGTTGCCTAGAAGGAGAAAATGGCTTCGTTGTCATCTGGCTCTGTCCATGATAGGGGACTACGACAGCACAAGACTGGCAGTCTGCTTAAAGAGGCCCTCAGGGAAAAAATATGGCAAAAACCACCTTTCAACAAAAACCACCTTCCATGTAGGGAAGAGAGGGAAGAAGAAAAACTCCAGAGGCCCAAAGGGTGACAGAAAGCTCCATAATCCTCCCAAATAATCCTCAGATTCACATACAATTTTTTGAAAACAACGTGCTTTCTATGCAAACGCAGCTTTAATTGGCATTCCCAACCTCTTCCCTTTCCAACAAGGATGCCTTCCTTCTCTTAGCAAATCTGAGACAGAAATTCTTGAGCTGCCACTGCAAGCTGATTTCTGAGAGAAAGATTCAATTCTGCCTTCCAGAGGAGCAGCATCCATGTCAGCTCATCAAGATCAGGGTAGACGTGTGTATACTCTGCTGCATATAACACATGCAGAGGCTACACACACACTAAAGTAGGCTTACTACACATTAGGCACTAAGCTAGGAACTGAAATAAGGAGTTCTGGTAGCATAGTGGCTATAAGTCTGGCTGCTAACCTCAAGGTCAGCAGTTAAAATTAGCAGCCGTTCTGCAGAAGAATGATGAGGCTTTCTGCTCTCCTAATGATTTACAGCCTTGGAAACCCTATGCAGGGTTACTATGAGTTGGAACTGACTCCATGGCACAAAACCACCACCACCACACAATTAACCTGAAATATATTTTTGTTCTTATTTTCAGGTAAGGAAACAGTGTCTCAGAGATGCAAAGTCATCTTCCCTCTTCCCCCCAGGGTAAAATAGCTAGGATATACAAATGTCTGTCAGATGCCAAGACCCATAGCTTTTCATTTTATCAGGTGCCGTCAGATCCATACAGTCACCAAGGTGGTTGTCCTCACCTGGACCAAGAGAGGAAACAGGCCAGGCTAATAACTCATAACGAAATGAGACCCACAAGAAAAATCATATCCAGCAAGGAGAAACGACTTGCCCCAAATAATTGCTCTTGTTAACTCTTCTAAGAATCAACTTTATTAACTCTTCTGAGAATTAGCTTTGCTGAGGCATACTTGACATTCAATAAACTGCACATATTTAAAATGGAAACATTTACTAAGTTTTGATATGCACAACTATGCATACCTACACATCATATATATGATTAACTTTCAGTGTATTTGATCAATGGAGCAATTTTGTGCATTCTGTCTGTATACAAAGATGCTGAAAGCACCATGTTCAGCTCAGTACTGTGGCAAATGCACACATACACATTGTGTCACAGTCAAAAGGATCTCAGACTAGGAAATATTTCAGAAAAGAGTGTTTTATCCTTCACTAAAGCGTGGTGCTGTGGGTTAATGTGGTGGACTGCATTGATGGTTTGAACAGCAAGTTCAGTGATTCAAGCTCGCCAGCCACTCCTCGGAAACCCCATACAGGGTCGCTATGGTCGGAACTGACTTGATGGCATTTAATAACAACAACTAAAAAGATACGTAGATTTCTTGCAAAGCCAGACCCCTCTCTGACAATTCCTCGCAAAGTAACAGCTATTGAATGGTTTATATATCAATGTTTCTCAAATGTAACTCATCAATGATCAGCTTCATAATCATCTAAGGTGCTTATGTAGAATGCCTAGTCTTGATTGCCATTGCTGGCTAGGATAAAACAACAAATGGTACTTACAATAAACTGGCTACAACAGAACAAATGGTACTGAACAAAAATATGAAGCATATCTTTATAAGCACTGAAACCAGAGAGGACTTTAATCTTTGAAAGAAGGAAGACACTCACTATAAGCCTGCAATTACTTTCTGCCAGAAAGACATTTCCAACTCCAGAAAGGGAGATAACAGTCCAGGTAGAGTGTTGGTCTTTCTGAGTTAAGGAGACAGTGATCAAAGTTACAAAAGTTGCTAAGAATCTGGAATGTACAGGCAATGTAAAGAAAATAGCTACAAAGAACAGGGGAAGAGGAATGTGATTCTGCACAGAATCCACTGAGAGTCCCTGGAAGAGGGCTGGGCTGTCAATACCCAGACAAGACTTCACCAGGCCTAGCAGGTTATTCAGTGCAGTCAGATCTGGCCTAGCCGGTATGGAAAGGTCTTGCCACACACATTCAATTGAACATTCAGGGTTTCTGTATCAGAGCGGCCACATTCATCCTAGGAAGAAGAACTGCATCTTAGAGTAGGGGCTACACCCTAGGACTACGCTTAAAAGAAACATAGATCCATTTTAGCATACAACACAGCCAAGTCTGATAGAACCAGAAAAATATGTCATAATTTAACTGCCTTCCAGAACAAAATTCAACATATTTTAAACAGAAATGGCATAATCCAGATTTCCTTCAAAGTACCATAAAATGTTCAGCATCTAATTTAACACAGACAAATGCACACACTCAACCTTCTAGACCTGTAAAGAAATAGGAAAGTTGACCAAATAAATAAGCAATCTGTAGAAATGGATCTTGCAATGTCCTATAATTTGAATTAACAGCCAATTACTTTAAAGCAATTCTGACAAATTCTTTCCAGAGACTTAAAGAAAATGTTAGCTTCAAAGAGTGAATAATGAAGACTGTCTTTTAAAAAATTTTTTTCAGAATTAAAAAGTATAATATCTAAAATAAAAATTTGCTGTCAACCTTGTGGTTCTGTCTAGTGCTTACCCTACAGTGCCACACCAAGTGTATATATGCACTTAATAATAAAACTTCAAAATATATGAAGCAAATCTGATAGAAGAAAGAGACAAATACACAAGTCTTCAGATGAAGATTTTTAACTTCTTTTCTCTGTAATTGATAAAAACAAGTTAGGCAAAACATCAATAAGGGTACAGAAGATTTAATTAACATTTATAGAATACTGCATCCAACAATAAAAGAATACATATTCTTATCAAATGCTTCCATAAGCTTCAACATAAGTCTCAATCAATTTTAGAAGGTTGAAAAAATACATTCCTGGTCCTCAACCCAGAGCCACAGAATCACAGTATCACAGACAGGTGAAGAACCTAATGCTCAAATCATCCAGCCTGTAACTCACAAAACAAGAAAATAAACACTGTTTAAACTCCAAAGCCTGTGTTCTTCTCACTACCTTCAACAGAAGCCAGTCTGTTGGAGGAACATAAGATAAACATATGAATCACCAGAAAAACCATGCTTGGCCCCACCAGATACTCCACCTTCCTGTGGTGTATCTGTTAAAACTCTGTTGTGCTAAGATCTAGAAGCGGTTCTCAATTATTTGGTACAAGTCAGAGTGACAATTCCCTCAATAAACATATATCTCAGAATTAGTGGAGGAAGGGCATTAACCAATGTATGTAATGAAGAACAATGGGGTTTTCCATTCTAGAGGTACAACTGGTCAAGAAAATCTTCATGTGAGAATGCAAGACAGTAGGGCTGAGGGAGAAGGGAAGTTGAGAGGGCAAGTGGTACAATGCAGTGATGTGAAGTTTATATTCAACTTTTAAAAAGGGTTTTCAAATAGATTTTGGGGGGAATATATATTATTGAGTCATTCATATTCAATGTAAAAAATTTGGACACATTTAAGGATGTATATAGATATATCTTGATAGTATAATATCCATATGGCTCCAAGAGGTGCTAGTTAATAACAGCAATATTCAAATTTATGCACCAAACACTAAAGCCAGTGATTATGAAATTGAAGAGTTCTGGCACTTAACAACAAAAACAACAACAACCAACTGAAATTGACCAAACATGCAATCAAGATGTATTGATAATTACTGGTGATTGGAATGAAAAGGTTGTAAACAAAGAGGAAGGATCAATATTTGGAAAATATGGCATTGGTGATAGAAATTATTCTGGAGATCACATCACAGAACTTTGCAAGACCAATGACCTCTCATTGCAAATATCTTTTAAACACATTGATCTTACCAGATGGAATAAACAGAACTCAAACTGATACGTCTATGGGAAGAGACAGTGGAAAAGCTCCATATCATCAGCCAAAACAAAGCCAGGGGCATACTGTGGAACAGACCATCAATTGCTCATATGCAAATTCAGGCTGAAGTTGAAGAAAATTATAACAATTCCATGAGAGCCAAAATAAGACCTTGAACATATCCCAACTGAATTTAGAGACCATCTCAAGAACAGATTTAATGTTGTAGACACTAATGACAGAAGACCAAAAGAGCTTTGGGATGACATCAAGAATATCATACTGGAATAAAACAAAAGGTAATTAAGAAGAGAAAGAAGGAAAATATCAAAATGGATCTCAGAAGACAAACTGAAATTTGATCTTCAGTGTAAAGAGGCTAAAGCAAATGGAAGAAATGAGGAGGTAAAAAACTTGAACAGAAAATTTCAAAGGGCAGTTTTAAAGATAAATACGATAACGAAATATGCAAAGATCTGGAGTTAGAAAATCAAAAGTTTAGACCATGCTCAGTATTTCTCAACCTGAAAGAACTGAAGAAAACATTTAAGCCTTCACTTGTAATACTGAAGGATTCTATGGGCAAAACACAGAAAGCAAAGAAAGAAGATGGAAGGAATACATGTCACTACATCAAAAAGATATGATCAATGTTCAACTATTTCAAGAAGTAGCATTTGATCAAGAGCCAATGGTACTGACGGAAGAAGTCCAAGGTGCAGGAAGGCATTGGAAAGTCTCTGGGAATTGATGAAATAAAATATGAAATCTTTCAACAAACTGATGCAGCACTGGAGCCACTCACTCATCTATGGCAAGAAATCTGGGAGACAGCTATCTGGCCAACTGTTTGGAATGGATTCGTATTTGTGCCCATTCCAAATAGAGGTAACTCAACAGAATGTGGAAATCATTGCACAATATCATTAATACCACATGCAAGTAAAATTTTGCTAAAGATAATTTAAAAGTGGCTTCAACAGTATATTGACAGGGAACTGCCAAAGGTCAAGCTGGATTCAGATGAGGACATGGAAGGAGGGATATCAATGCTGACATCAAATGGCTCTTGGCTGAAAGCAGAGAATACCAGAAAGGTGTTTATCTGTGCTTTATTGAATATTCAAAGGCTTTCGACTGTTTGGATCATGAGAAGCTAAGGACAACATTGCAGAGAATGAGAATTCCAGAACACTTAATTGTGCTCATGAGGAACCTGTACACACACCAAGAGGCAGTCATTCAAACAGAACAAGGGAACAATGAATGGTTTAAAATCAGGTAAGGTATACACCAGGTTTGTATTCTGTCACCATACATATCCAATCTAAAAGATGAGCAAATAAGCCAAGAAGATGGGTTATATGAAGAAGAATGTAGCATCAGGATTGGAAGAAGACTCATTAAAAAGGAAGACTTGTTATATACAGATGACGAGGACTTAAAATACTTACTGATGAAGTATGTACCTCACTGTAAAGAAAAAAGTCCTCATCACCGAACCAATAACATCAGGATAAATGGAGGAAAGATTGATATTGTCAAAGACTTCATATTTTGCTAGGATCCACTATCAACACTCATGGAAGCAACAGTCAACCCATCAAATGATGTACTGCATTTTGTAAATTTGCTGCAAAAGAGCTCTTGAAAGTGTTCCAGAGCAAAGAAGTCAGCTTGAGGACTAAGGTGCATCTGATCCAAGGCATGGTATTTTCAATCAACTCATATGCATGTGAAAGCTGGACAATGAATAAGGAAGACTGTATAAGAATTGATGCATATGAGTATTGGAGAAGAATATTGAAAGTACCACAGACTACCAGAAGAACAAGCAAATCTGTGTTGGAAGAAATATACCTAGAATGTTCCTTAGAAGCCAGGATAGTGAGAAGTCATCTCTCATATGTTGGACATATTATCAGGCAGACAACTCCCTGGACAAGGACATCATGTTTGGTGATGTGGAGTGTCAGCAAAAATGAGGAAGACCCCCTAAGAGATGGATTGGCTCAGTGGCAACAGCCCTGGGCTCAAGTGTGACAACTGTGAGGCTGCCATCGGACCAGGCAGCATTTCGTTCTATTGTGCGTAAGGGTGGCTAGGAGTCAGAAATAACTCGATGATACCTAACAACAACAACAATCAAGAGACTACATAGAAAGTGAATGGCTAAGAAAAGTGAATGGGGATTAAGGATGGAAGGGGGAAAGAGGAAAATACAGAATAAAACCAGAGGTGACAGACAGTTGGGCTGTATAAAGACTGAAATAGAGTATAATTAACTAGCTTCTCTGGCCCTAAGGTTCGCTAAAGTACAGATGTAAATCCAAGCAAAGGAATGTAGCTGCCATCTTAACTAGCTGATCTAGCTGTCTTTTGGGCTTAATTATGCTCCAACAATCATGACAAGATGGCTTCACTGCAAATCATGACAGTGGAAATTTTAAAATAAAAGCAAGATTAATGGTATGACCTCAGTGTTGACATGAAGGTTCATTAATTGGAAATCACAGACGGAATTGAATTCTAGGCATAAGGCTATCAATTGGATTACATTTTCTGAGACTCATTCCTTCACCCAGATGATAATAACTGAAATGTGCCAAAGGCACATTAGCCAAATACATTTATCAAATATAAATGTGTATAGAGGGGTGTGTGTGTGTGTGGCACTGTAAGATAAGAACTACAATGTTGGTGGTTCAAACTGATCAGCTGCTCCTCAACAGGGTTATTATGAGTAGAAACTGATTCTGTGGCACTTAACAATAACATATGTGTGTGAGAGAGAGAGAGCCACTGCAGTGCTGTAGGATAGGCACAGGACTGCTAACAATAAGGCTGGCAAATCAATCTCCTCAGGAGAAAGATGAAGCTTTCCTCTCCCATAGAGATTTATAGCCTCCACCCTATCTAGGGTCATTACGAGTCAGACTTGCATCAATGGCAGTGTTCGGTAATTGTCATTGTTAAGTGCCATCAAGTCAATTCCATATGACCCTGCATAGGATTTCCAAGGAACATGTAGCGGGTTTGAACTGCAGCAGACCTTGAGGTTCAAACTGACCTTGCAGTCCAGTGCATTGTCCTGCAGCACCACACCAGTGGTTGGTTATAGACCAAATATTTATATAATACATTGTTATTGTTGTTAAATGCCATCAAGTCAGTTCTGACCCATAGCAACCCAGTATAGGGTTTCCAAGAAGTGGCTGGTGAGCTTGAGCCACCAATCTTTCGGTTCAAACTGACCTTGCAGTCCAGTGCATTAACCCATAGCACCACACCAGGACTCCATATATGAGCTGGAACAGACTCAATGGCACTTAGCAACAACAACAAAAACAACAAAGCAACAACTCTAATACATACTAGAACCAGGATATCATGCTACTTGTTAAAGAAATTGAGAGAAGCCCTAGTGTGACACTGGCCTGCTAATCTCAAGGTCACAAAGTTGGTAGTTCAAACCCACCAGCCACTCCCACTCCTTGGAAAACCTATACAGGTTTACTGTGAGTTGGAACCAACTCAACAGCACTGAACAGCAACAACAGAGAACGTGTTATAGAGCGGTGGAATTTGAGACAGGAAATGGTACACTGTCCTCAGCTCCCAGAACGAAAACCAAGGAAATGCTAACCTTCAAGAAAATAACAACATTCTTTAGAATTACTGGGAAGAAGTGAGGGTACTTTTGCTAGAAGTTGCACCAAGACAAAATTACCAGAGAAGGTGTAAGCAGAACTTAGTAAGAACAGAGAGAGTGCTTAATTTATATCTATACCAAGTACCCCACCTGATGTTGATCAGTGTAAACAGTCCACAGAAGGCTAATGAATTGATCAGAATTGAATCTGTCAACAAACTAAGAGCTCCATTCACTCTTCAAACCAACTGCCATCTCATTGAAGTGCCACAAGATAATAATAGCAACTGTTGTTAAGTACCACCGAGTAGGTTCAGACTCATAGCAACCCTGTTTAAGGTTTCCAAGGAATGGCTGGTGAGCTTGAACCCAGAACCTTGCAGTTCAAACTGACCTTAGAGTCCAGCACATTAACCTGCAGTACCACGGCAGGCTATCATTTATTAATCACCTAGCAACTGGGGCTCAGAGCTTTATATATCCACCAGCTCACTTAACCCTCACAATTATGTGCCAAGTAAGCGTAATTTTCCCCATTTTACAGTTGATCAAATCAAGGACCCAAGACAAAAATCCAGGTCACAGAGTCAAATTTGTCTTCCCTGGGTCTGTCACACACCACCACAAGTGTTTTTCTTATTGTATTTTACTGCCTTCTATGTTTGGTGTGAACTGTGGGTTTATGCGCTGGACTGAAAAGTCAGTTTGGACAGCAAGGTTAGTGGTTGAAGCTCACCAGTTTCTCCTCAGAAACCCTGTACAGGGTGGCTATGTGTCAGAATGGACTTGACAGCACTTAACAACACCAACAATGTTTATATTGGAGTCCTGGTGTGGCTCTGTGGGTTAATGTGCTGCATTACAAAATTGGTTTGAAGCACAACATTGGCAGTCAAGCTCACCAGCTGCTCCTTGGAAACCCTATACAGGGTTCACTATGGGTTGGAACCAATTTGAAGGCACGTAACAACAACATGTTTATATTATAT
>NW_006408566.1:9135050-9142029 GCF_000296735.1 Chrysochloris asiatica
CTCCTGTAAAGATTCACAGTCTCAGAAACCCTATACAGAGTCACTATGTATAGCAACTCCGTGTAACATAAGCAATATAACCACCATGCTTATATTGGTGTGGCACTGTAGGATAAGCACTGGATTGCTAATCACAAAGTCGCGATTCAAACCCACCAGCCACTCCTAAGGAAACCCTATACAGGGTCAGTATGAGTCAGAATCAACACTGCAGCAATTAACAACAATAATAATCTCCTGGTATGGCAATGTAGGATAAACACTGGACTGCTAACCACAAGGTCTATGGTTTAAATTTATCAGCTGCTCCTCAGAAACCCTATACAGGGCCACTATGAGTCAGAACCAAGTCAAAAGCACTTAACAACAACAATGTATTTGTTTAAAAGTCCTAGTGGCACAGTGAGTTAAGCATTGAACTGCTAACTGAAAGGTTGATGGCTTGAACCCACCAACCACTCCATGGAAGAAAGAGGAGGCAGTCTGCTTCCCTAAAGATTCACAGCCTAGGAAACCCTGTGGTGCAATTTTATTCTGTCCTACAGGAGTCCCGGTGAGGTGCTGTGGGATAATGTGGTAGAGTGCAAAGTCGGTGTGTACCACAAGTTCGGCGGTTCAAGCTCACCAGTTGCTCCTTGGAAACCCTATACAGGGTTGCTATGGGTCATAACTGACTGGACAATATTTTTCAAAAACAACAAATTGGAGTCCTGGTGTAGTGCTGTAGGATAAGCACTGGACCACAAGGTCAGCAGTTCAAACCCAGCAGCCATATCTCATAAACCCTCTCTACCGGTCAGAACTGACTTGATGGTACTTAACAACAACAACAACAATATAGGATCCGTATTGAGTCGGAATTGACAGCAGGGAGTTTGGTTTAGTTATGTATTTGTTAAAGAGCCCTGTGGCACAAGTGTTACATGTTTGGCAGTTAACTAAAAGGTCCACAGTTCCAACCAACCCAGTGGCACTTCAATCTGCAATCAGGTGGGACACACATGACAATCTGCTCCCATAAAGATGACAACCTAGAAAACCCTATGGGACAGTTCTAATTTGCCATATAGGGGGCCACTATGAGTCGAAATCAACCTGACAGAATCCAACAACAATAAAAATTTGTTAAAAGTTTAAGACAAAACCCTATGGGACAGTTCTACTTTGTCACATAGGGGGCCACTATGAGTTGAAATCAACCTGACAGAACCCAACAACAATAAACATTTGTTAAAAGTTTAAGACAACAAACCACTGCTGGGAAACAGAAAAGACAGACTCTAGTCTGAAGTCCTGGTGTGGCGCTGTAGGATAAGCACTCGACTGCAATGTCATTTTGAACTGCAAGTTCGGCAATTCAAATCCACAAGCTGCTCCTTGGAAACCCTATACAGATTCACTATGAATTGGAACCCAGCTTGATGACGCTTAACAACAACAACAACCTGCTCTATGTGTGATCTAAGGATATTTTTAAGGCCAGGCATCCAGGAAGGAAACTCTGCTAAACATCAACTTCTGGGATGGCAAAACTGAATAAAAACGACCTTCTAAGACTTTCACATATAGGAAAGGAAAAACAATGGTCAGCTGTATTCATGGTCCTTATGTGAACTTGGCCGGCTCACAAAGTGATGTGGTAAATGGTTTAAGATATTCTTTCCTAAATTAGCCTCTTCCTGGTACCCAAATCCACCATCCCACACGCACACACAAGTCTTTACGGTCAGCAGCTGTTCAGACTTTGATTTTCATGTTTACCAGCCACAAGCACAGCATTCTAGGGGTGGCCATAGCATGCAGGGGAGGGGAAAGGGACAACAGCTAAAGCACCACAGTGTAAACATGACTTCTCCAGCTTCCCGCATGGAATCGTTCAACAGACTTTGGAAATGTGTCCATTGTCAAGTTCCTTTAGGCATAATAGCCCATTAGCATTGACAAAACGAGGGTCACAGTCTTCTTGGAGAGGACTCTGACTGGGGCAGCTGATAAGTTATTAGCTGGTCTCCACTGGTGCCTTTTAGATCTCACATGACACGATCAGAGTTATCATAGACTTAAACTTCAAACACAAACATGGACAACCCACCACAAAAAGGGACTCAGTAAAAGGGGTATGACAGGCGAGGTTGGAAGCAGGTGCCTTCCATCATGAACAATGTAGCTTCTGCAAAGCCCAAAGAATAGTTAAGAGTGGGTGGAGGATGCATTTTAAATAAAGACTTGGTTTCCTTCGTTGAAAGGAAAAAACAGGGCTACTGCTAGCTTATACAGAACCTTTGTGCCAATTAGAAAAGGGTGATACATTCCTCATCATTTGACCTCAGCTCCTGCTCACCCCCTCAAACAAGCCCATCTGTGTATTGCACAACTGCACAAGAAAATGTGGCAGCTCTGAGATCTCATCACGCACCAGGCTCCAAGCAGAAGACTACAAGAAAGACAGGGTTGGTCCCATTTTACAAAGGCTGAAATGAGGCATAGAGAAGTTACATAACCTGCCCAAGGTAAAAGACTTGTTAATACAAGGAGTTACCAGGATTAAATGAAAATTCTAATTTCAAACAGGGTAAACTTCAGACCACTGCGTCAAAATAATCAGAACCTCTGACGGGGGTGGGGTGGGGGACAAAATTTGTATCGGAGCTCTGATGAACAGAGATGTTTAAGAATGGAGCACTATGTCCTACTGCTTCAGAGGGGATAAAACCCAGCTGCTGTCAGTTGACTGAGACTTGTTGCAACCCCATATGTGTAAGGAAACTATGCTCCAAAGGGGTTGTGATGGTTGATTTTTGGAAGCATTGCCAGGCCTTTCCTAACCACCCGGGCTCCTTATTTAACTTTACTGAGCAGCAATACAGCTATAAAATGAACATGATATCCATTTCAGGTTGTTGTAAGGATTAAATGAGACAGCATATAAGGAAGCTAGGGTCATGTGGCACTGTAGGATAAGCACTGGACAGCTAACCACAGGTCAACAGTTCAAACCCACCAGCTGCTCCTAGGAAACTCTACACTGGATCACTATGAGTCAAAACCTACTTGACAGCACTTAACAACAACACAGGAAACACCTGGTGGTACAGCAGTTGAAGAACTAGACTGCTAACCTACTAGTGGTTCGAAACTACTAGCAGCTCCTCGAGAGAAAAGACCTAGTGATCTGCTCCTACAAAGATTATAGCCATGAAAACACCACAGGGCACTGTTCTGTCCTATAGGGTTGTGTATGAGAGCTTAAAATCAGTATAAGACACTTGGAGTATGTGAACAGAACACTCTGAAAGTGGAGCCCGAATACCAGTTTTAAGTCTTGACATGAGTCTAGAATCTACGTGGAATTTTTAAGCTGCGTTTTCTATGTGCAGCTTCTCTAACCTTGATGCTGGCCTCACCATATCTCCTAAAGAAGACATTCCTTTTCTCTTGATATCTGGTAGGTGCAGGGTATCACAATCTCTTTCCAGGGCGTCTTTCCACAGTGGTTCAAACAGATGTCAGCTGTGATAGCCTATATACAATGAGCCTCGATGCACAGCACTATTGATATATCTCTACAATGCACCCCCAGAAATAGGCATGTTGGAGGAAGCAATTTTACCAACAGTTTACTAAAAAACCTGCCCTGCCACCTTCTGGTGATCATCCTGTAACAAGCAGAAGGACATGTACCTTTAACACATTTATGTGTTAGCCACCTGTTCCTGCTGAATACGCATTTTGAGAACCAATTTTGAACTTCCCTTTTTTGTAACTTTTAGTTCCTGCTCTAACTGAACAAAAAGCATATTTTCCTCATTCTCTGGTGGAGTGGCCATTTTCATTCTGTGAATTTGGACGTGTTCGTGGTATGAACCCCCTCTATTCCTCAGTAAACCTCTGTTGCTTTTACTCTGTGATGTTAATTATGACAGTCGCTAAGAGTCAGAATAGGCTCGATGGCAATGGGTGAATGGGCTAAAATTAATAATTGAACAAAGGGGACATAACTTAAAATGGGATCAGAATAAGAGCCTGGAATCAGCAGAAATGGCTATGTCATGGGACGTCCATATCTTCCTTCTAATATGGATCCTTGAGGTCACCAAGTACAGTGGGGGCAGCATTAGCATAGACTCATCCTCCATCACCCAAGTGCATGTATACAGTGGGAGGCCACTGTCTCCCAGTCATGAATGGGAATCTGTGCAACCCATGAGGGTAACCAACCAGTTCTCATTCCAAATACAAATATGTTCTTAAATGACTTTCCCTTTCTGGGCAAAATCTAGGAGGCAGAATTACCTTCTCTCTAAGCACAATAGGATAAGCATTGGACTGCTAACCAAAAAATTGGCAGTTCAACCCACCAGCTGCTCCTCAGAAACCCGATCTAGGGCCACTATGAGTTAGAACTGAGTGGACGGCACTTAACCACAACAAGATCTCACTAAAGGAGCCCTGGTGGTGCTGTAGGTTAAGTGCCAGGCTGCAAACCTAAAGGTAGACAATCCAACCCCACCAGCTACTCTGCCAGAGAAAGATAAGGCTGTCTTTTCCAGTCTTAGAAACCTTAAAGAGTTGATTAACTCTGTCCTTCAGGGGTGCTATGAGTTGGAATTGGTTTTATGGTTTTATGGTCACGTGTAAGGTCCCAATGACATCAAGTGACTCCATGATTCACAGATCCTATAAAAGTAGAGTTGACTGTAGTGACACATACGGAGTAAAGCCCTCGGGACCTTCATTTACTGATGAGCACAACTCAAAATGAGGAGAAAGAACTGTAAACATCCATTAATAATCAGAACATGGAATGCATAAAGTATGAATCTAGGAAAATTGGAAATTGCCAAAAATGAAATGGAATGCATTAGCATCGATATCCTAGGCATTAGTAAGCTGAAATGGATTGGTATTGGTCATTTTGATCAGATAATCACATGGTTTACTATGCTGCAAATTAAAACTTGAAGAGGAATGGCATCATATTCATCATCAAAAAGAACATTTCAATATCTGTCTTGAAGTACAATGCTGTCTGACATAAGACAATATCCATATGTCTATAAGGAGAATCAGTTAATATAACTATTATTCAAATTTATGAACCAACCACAAAACCCAGTGATGATAAAATTGAAGAATTCTATCAACTTCTTCAATCTGAAACTGATCAAACACAAAATCAAGATATATTGATTATTACTGGAATGCAAAGGTTGGAAACAAAGAGGAAGGATCAGTAGTTATAAAATACAACTCTGATGATAGAAACAATGCTGGAGATCGCATGATAGAATTTTGCAAGGCCCCTGCCTTCTTCATTGCAAATATCTTTTTAAAAAAACAATATGAAAGACGACTATACACAAAAACTCACCAGATGGATTACAGAGAAATCAAATTGACTACAGCTGTGGAAAGAGACAATGGGAAAGCTCCATATCATTAGCCAAAACAAGGTCGGGGCAGACTGAGAAGATCATCAGTTACTCATACACAAGTTCAGGCTGAAGTTGAAGAAAATCAAAACAAGTCCAAATATTCAAAATACGACCTTGAATATATCCCACCTGAATTTAGGGATCATTAGAAGAACAGATTTGATGCATTAGACAATAATGACTGGAGACCAGAAGAGTTGTGGGAGAATTCAAGAACATCAGAGAGGAAGAAAGCAAAAGGTCAAAAAGAAGACAAAAAAGAAGAAAGAAACAAAATGGATGTCAGAAGAGACTCTGAAACTTGTTCTCCAGCACAGAGATGTTAAAGCAAATGGAAAGAATAAGATCAAAGAGCTGACTAGAAAATTCCAAAGGGCAGTTCCTGAAGACAGTCAAATATTTTAATGAAATGTTTAAAGTTAGAAACCAAAAAGGAAGTACACATTCAGCATTTGTCAAGCTGAAGAAACTGAAGATAAAAATCAAGCCCCAACTTGCAATACTGCAGAATTCTTTGGGCAAAATATTGAGTGATGCAGAGAGCTTCAAAAGAAGATGGAAGGTATATACAGAGTCACTGTACCAAAAATAAACTGTCACTGTTCAGCCATTCCAAGAGGTAGCATATGACCAAGAGCCAATGATACTGAAAGAAGAAGTCCAAGGTACACTGAAGGCACTGGCAAAGAAGAAGGCACTGAGAGTTGGTGGAATACAAATTTAAATATTTCAGCACACTAATGCATCATTGGAGGCACTCATTCATCTATTCCAAGAAATTTGGAAGACAGCTAGCTACCTTTGGCAACTTATTGGAAGAGTTCCATATTTGTTCCCATTCCAAAGAGAGGTGACCTGAAAGGATGTGGAAATCATTGGGCAACATCATTAATATCATATACAAGTAAAATTTGGCTAAAGGTAATTTAAAAGTGGCTACTACAGTACATTGACAGAGAACTGCCAGAGGTTGAAGTCAGATTTAGACAAACACATGGAACGAGGCATATCACTGCTGAATCAGATGGGTGGATCTTCGTTGAAAATAGTGAATACCAGAAAATAACTGTACTTTATTGACTATGAAAAGGCTTTTGATTTTGTGGATCATGACAACTATGGACAATATTGTGGAGAATGAGTATTCCAGAACACTCAATTGTGCTCATGAGGAAACTATACATAGACCAAGAGAAAGCTGAGTGGTTTAACATGAGAAAAGGTGTTCACTAGAGTTGTATTCTTTCACCGCATTTATTCAGTCTGTATGCTGAGCAAAATATGCAAGAAGCTGGATTATATGAAGAAGAATGTAGTATCAGGATTGGAGAAAGACTCAATAACAACCTGTGATATACTGATGATACAACCTTGCTTGTTGAAAGCAAGAGGACTTAAAATGCTTACTGATGAAGATCAAAGACCACAGCCTTTGGTATGGGGTGCATCGCAAAATAAAGAAAACAAAAATCCTCACCACTGAACTAATCAATAACATCAAGATAAATGGTGAAAAGACTGAAGCTGTCAATGACTTCATTTTA
>NW_006408566.1:9142474-9171361 GCF_000296735.1 Chrysochloris asiatica
GAAGTCTGGCCATCCTGGCCTCCAAGGAGCACTCTGGCTGCACTTCTTCCAACACAGATCTGTTGGTTCTTTTTGCAGCCAAAGGCACTTTCAATATTCTCCTCGAACACCACAACTCAAAAGCATCAATTCTTCTATGTATTGTTGTTGTCGTTGTTAGGTGCCATCAAGTTGGTACCGATTCATAGTGACCTTATGCAAAGCAGAACGAAACACTGCCTGATCCTGGGCCAACCTCACTACTTTTGCCATGTTTGAGTCCATCGATGCTGCCACTTGGCCAATCCATCTCGTTTGGGGTCTTCCTGTTTTTCTCTGACCCTCCACCTTACCAAACATGATATCCTTCTCCAGTGACTGGCCCCTCCTGACAGTATGTCCAAAGTATGAGAAACAAAGTTTGGCCATCTTGGCCTCCAAGGAGCACTCTGGCTTCTTCCAAAATGGATCTATTGGTTCTATGGGCAGCCCATGGCACTTTCAATATTCTCCTCCAACACCATAACTCAAAAGCATCTAATTCAATAATAGCAAAGAAAATCCATGAGCACCTAAATAGTAAGAGATAGAGAAACTTCATTGGTTATCCTTGGTGAAACCAGTTTTTTATTTTAGAAAACTGTTAAAGAAAGAGAAAGATTGAAGTTTTTTTCTGCCTTACTATATTAACTGTACTTTAGAGTAATCATATATCTGACAAGGAAGAATTTCTCTTCACAGAAGTATTCCAGCTAAAAGATAAAGAATAATAGATTTCACCATTTTGCAACCTGTAATAAAATAATGGAGTCATGGTGTGGCACTATGGACTGCTAACAGCAAGATTAGTTGTTCAAACCCATGAGCCACTCCATGGAAACCCTATACAGAGTCACTATGAGTTGGAACTGACTCCATGGTGCTTAACAACAACAATAAAATTACAGAATCCCTGATTGGTGCAAAAGGTTAATACGCTTGGCTGCTAACCTAAATGTTAAATGTTCAAGTACACCTACAGGTAACTTGGGAGAAAGGCATAGCAATCTACTTGTGAAAATCAGACACTGAAAGCCCCGTGGAGCAGTTTGACACAGATGGGGTTGCCATGAGTTGGAAACAATTTGATGGCAATTCTTGTATTTTTTTTTAAATGGAAATAAGCAATAATCTTCAATGACTGCAAAATCAAAAAAAAAAAAAGAACCACCATACATTATGCACCCCTAGCAGAGTCCTGGTGTAGCGCTGTAGGATAAGCACTGGACTGCTAACCACAAGGTCAGAGATTCAAACCCATCAGCCACTACTTGGAAACTCTTACAGGGTTGCTGTTGAGTCAGAACAGACTCAATGGCTGTAACAATGGGAATACAGAACACAATATATGAGGCAATCTTATCAAAAATCTAATCTGAATCTAAGTCTGATCAAGACTCTAGATATACAAAGGACTAGAGCTGAGAGTGAAGCATCCAGATGATATGAAGTGAGGGGAGATGCACAAGAACACCCAAACTTGCAGCCAGTACCCATCTGACCTAGCCTTGATGGCTTGATAATCAGAACTCTACTAGAAGAAAATTATAAAAAAAAAAAAATTTTTGATCAAGGAAACAAGGGTAAATTGCTACAATGAACCTGACCTATACTCATGGAGGTAGTAACTTTAAATATCAACAGAGAGGGAAAGAGTCTTCACATCAAGTATCAATGCTATCCCTCTGTATACAGGGTAGATAGGGACAGGCAACTTAGACACTGGCTACCTAAAATGAGGGGGAGGGGATGTTAAAGGCATGGAGTGATTGGCTTACAAGGTTTCAAGGGGGAGTTTAGTTTAAGAGTGTGTGGGGGAAGACAGAGTCCCCAGTGAATAATTTTCATCTTGTCTAGATGGTTCTGGTTAAAAGAGATGGGGATACGATTCTTATAATTCAATAGTGAATAATTGTTATCATGACTAATTGCGACTGTCACAATTGTAAATAAAGGTAGACATTTGTAACAAACACAGGGTAGTAGTTAATCTTACAGTCCAGAAGCAGAGGAGCCTAGGGACCATCAAGGGAGAAGAGCACAAGTGGAACGCAGGACCTTATCCAGAGAAGCAGGGACACCAGGGACGGAGGCAAAGATGGGGTCATGGAAAGAGGGAGCAGCTGAGGACTCTAGATTATTGGGAAGAGAGGGACTAAGCACTGGTGGCCAGGAGGCAGACTTGCAGAATGTGCCCTTTGGAGTGTTTTGTTTTGTTTTAAAAATCTTAAGTGAATAGAGATAAATACTGTTAATTGATGGTACATGGAGGGGATTATGATCATTGCAATGAAACAAGGTGTATGATTTGTTCAATGTAAAACTGATGATCTGCCTTGTAAACTTTCACTCAATTCACAATAAAAACCTTAAAAAAAAAAATATTCTAGATATAACTGCCAGTGTACAAGAAAGACGGGGACAGAAGAATAGGTTAAATGCCACCACAGGCAAGCAGTCCTCAAAATATATATGTTTCTTGTTGTTAAGTGCCACCAAGTTGGTTCTGACTCATAATGACCCTGGATAGGTTTTCCGAGGAGCAGCTTGTGGGTTTGAACAGATGACCTTGTGACTTGCACTTCAGTGCTGATTCACAGCTCCATACCAGAAGTCCAATAAATATATAGACTGGGAAAACTTGCAGTGCAAATGATCTGGGTTTTCCAGCAAAGAGAACACAAGGAGACAAAAAACTGAGATGGAGAGGAAATTTTTTAAAAATGAAGAAATTTAAGAGACATGCCAATCATCTTGTCTCTTGACCATTATTTGGAAACAAATTCAAACAAACTATATGTTGTTGTTGTTGTTAAGTGCCGTCGAGTCGGTTCCGACCCATAGCAATCCTGTACAGGTTTTGCGAGGGTGTAAATCTTTACGGGAGTAGAAAGCCTCATCTTTCTCCCGCGGAGCTGCTGGTAGTTTTGAACCACTGACCTTAAGGTTCGCAGCCCGATTCGTAACCATTACGCTACCGGAGCTCCTTAAACAAACTATATAGAGCGGGGGAAAAGAGGGGGGGAAAAAAAGGATTGGGGAAATTTGAACAGACTGGATATTTGATACTATTAAGGAATTACTGTTAATATTTAAATGAGTTGAAGATAATGTGGTGTTGTTTTTTTTAACTCCTTCCTGTTTTAGATGCCTTGAAAATTTAAGGATGATAAAATGATGTTATGGCTGGGATTTACCAATAAGATTGGTCATGAGTTGAAACTTTTGACTTTTGTTCTTTCCTCTTCCTACTTACAGATCTATTTGACATGAAAAGCTAAATCTATATACATTGCATACAGTATGTATCAGAATATATAGGGTATATATTATATTTTTATATGCACACATATGAATATAATCCACTTTCTATCCCTAGCTATGTGCTGGTGTGGCATTTCAGGTTAATGCGCTGGACTGCAAGGTCCATTTGAACCGTAAGGTCGGAGATTCAAGCTCATCAGTTGCTCCTTAGAAACACTATACACAGTCGCTATGAGTTGGAGTCAACTCAAGGGAATTTAACAACAACATGGTACTACCAACCTGTTTTAAGCCACCATCGTTTCTCATCATGATTACTGCAGGAGTCCCCTAATTGGTCTCTCAGTCTGTATTCTGATCCAGATTTGTATCCTGTGAACTTCCCTAATAAACCCCATAATCTTGAGTATTATCTGTGAGTTCTGTGTGGCCACTGCAACAAATTCTCAAACTCTAAGTAAAGAAATAGAGTGCCATGGGAAGGATGGTTAATGTCAGAAGTGGGTAAAATTGAAGGATGGAGTTAGCTCATAGGAGCTGGCCTTGGGCTGGTGATTCTCCTCTTTCCCCCTGTGAAATCACAGGTCAGATAACTCTGTCACACTGGTTTTAGAGCCCTCTTCTAAGAAAGCTTTAAGGATGTTGGGGGTCAGATTTACAAGGTCCTGCAAGAGCAGAGAACTGCTTTCCTCTCCAGTTTCACCTCCTTTTCTACCTAACCCTTCAGTTCTTAGCTCCTGCCACAGGGAACCAGGCAGTGCCTCCAACAGCCCAGGGATCGCTCTCTTCCGGAATTTGGCACACACTTTCCTAGACATCCATTGCTTTCTCAAGAATATTTTTGTCCTACTTCCTCTGCAGCAACAATTCTGCATTCACTGTGGTATATTTTGTGTTTTGTCAAAGTCAAAGCCATTCTAAAAGAATTTATATTATTTATCACCCTGCCTGAGGCTATATAGCTCAAAGGTTTTTTTAGTCAGTATGTTCTCCTAGCTCTTGAGTCATATATGGTTATATCTTTTTTTATATATCACATTTG
The DNA here is from genome assembly GCF_000296735.1 of Chrysochloris asiatica. Taxonomy (NCBI): domain Eukaryota; kingdom Metazoa; phylum Chordata; class Mammalia; order Afrosoricida; family Chrysochloridae; genus Chrysochloris; species Chrysochloris asiatica. The sequence goes on from NW_006408566.1 coordinate 9,146,799, forward strand.
CAATTTTCATGTCTGTCCAGAAAATTTTGTACGTCTTAACTGGGAATCTTCTTTTACTTTCGACTGTTTTGTTAATGCCTTCTCCCAAATTAACCTAACAACAAAATACTTTTGCCACCTTTTTCTCAATTATCTAGTGATTTCAACAAAATTTCTTACAATGAATGAATCAGAAATGGTCAATGCTAGAACCTTGGTTACTTTGGGAAAGTACTTTTTATTCATGTCTATGCTTCTTGTTTGGTAAGGTGCAGGGTCAGAGAAAAAGAGGAAGCCCTCCCGTGAGATGGACTGGCAAAGTAGCAGCATCAATGGGCTCAAGCATGGCAACAATTGTGAGGTTGGCTCAGGTTTGGGTAGTATTTCCTTCTGTTGTACATAGGGTCACTATGAGTCGGTACCAACTCGATAGCACCTCAACAACAACATGCTTCCTGCAAAATCCATAGTTCAAATTTGTCAGTCACTCCACTGGAGAAAGAGGAGGCTTTCTGCTCCCGTGAAGATTTACAGCCTTGGAAACCCTACACAGAGTCACTATGAGTCAGAACCAACTCGGTGACAAACAACAACCAACCACCATCATGCCTCCTAAAAAAAGGTCATACAAATAATCCTTAACAATAATGTTTCTTCAGATTCTGCCTTCAACATAATATAATGAAACACAAGGTGTTAAAGACCAAAGCCTGGGGAAAATAGTTAGTCACAAGGAACTCTGGACCCAGGGACATGGTTAAAAACAAAACAAAAACATTATTAGAGTTAGAATGAAACAGATTTTGTAATTATTTCCTTAAAGTTTTCAAATGATACCATGGAAGAATAAAATCAAAAAACAGCACTGAAAAAACGTTTAATTTTTAAGGCTACTATGTTTTCTCGGAGTTTTGAAAATCCATACAAGGTGAAAAATACATAAAATTAAGTGTCTAAAAGCCTATGTTGGAGTCTTGGTTCTGTGACTTACTAAATATGTTCTGACCTTGTATAAATCACTTAACCTTTTGAGCGTCAGTCTCCTCAGCTGTAAAATGAAGATAGTTTTACTTAGCCCAGGAGGAAGTTGTTAAAATGATGTAGAAAACAAAAATAAAAACATCCATGGTTTTAATTCATGTCAATGCCAAAGAGCAATGTAATCAAGAGATAAAACTCCTCCCAGAACCTCAGTTCTCCACCTAAGAGTACCTTTATTTTACCACGCTGTTATTTTTATGGGAAGCACATCACAAGAATTTGTAGTGAGCATGAACAAGTAAAAAAGAACTCCAGACGGTACCATTAAATTCCCACAATTAATTACTGGGATTTTGTTCTTTTTTGTTTGATTTTTTTTTTTTTAAAGAACTTCTTGGTGTGTTAAAACTCTTGATATGAACAGCTGAACCAACTTTATATTAAGCCCCTAAGTGCCCCAAATGAGAACATACACATGTGCTAATGACGGATGGACAGTAGCCAGCTGATACGCATCTGTGAGGTTCTAGTGACTGTACAGAAAGAATCTGCCATTGTTTTCTCCTCAGCTCAAGCCCTGTTCCAACAGGACACCCTTTGAGGACTCTCTAATTTTGTATGGATTTCAAGTTTGGGATTCTTATGTAATCATTCAATCTCCAATACTTTAACTGTTTGGATGGATTTTAAGAAGGAGATCAAAAACATCCCTGATTTCTTATACATAAAGCTAAGATCAAAAACATCCCTGATTTCTTATACATAAAGCTCCTCAGAATTCTCAGTGAAAAACTGCCAAAATGGGTTTAATGGAGTGAAAAAGACCAACGCTGAATTAGGTAAACTGTTGTTTGCTCTTTCAAAGATACTAAATCAAACCCACTGCCTTCGAGTCCATTCTGGCTCATAGCAACAGAGTAGAGCGGCCCCATAGCAATTCAAGGCTGTAAGCAGACCTGCATAGCTTTCTCCCATGAAGCAACTGGTGGTTCCAACTGCTAATCTTTCCGTAAACAGCTGTGCCGTTAGCCACTGCATTACCAGGCCTCCTTGGCCATTATCCTATGATTCACTGCACATTTGTTCTAAAATATCTAGGTTTTATGTGCTCGTTCTGTGGTCTGCACATTCTAATATTTTTCAAAGGAAAAAGGAGTTGACCATTGAGACATGATTTCTGCCCATTCAAATATATGAGGAGGCGTCAAAAAGTGTGTGGAAAATGGAATAGAAACATGGAATTTTCCCATGAACTTTTGAAGCTCCCTCGTATGTATGTATAAACCATTCACAATGTTGTTGCTGTTCTTGCTCAGTGCTGTTTAGTCGGTTCCAACATTCAGCAACCCTGGATAGGGTTTCCAAGGATCAGCTGGTGAGTTTGAATACCGAGCCTGCATTTCAAACTGACCTTGCAGTCCAGTGCTTATCCTATAGCGCCACACTAGGACTTCATAGTACTAAGAAAAAAAGTAAATAAAATTCAAGACTATTTGCAAATAAAAATCTAGTAAATTCTTTGATAAGTTTGCATTCTCCAAGAAGACAGGCTGAGGCCAGCAACTCAGGACTGGCAGCTGGCCCCAGAACATGCTGACAGACTTGAGAGCATGGGGAAATGGAAGCTCAGGCCCATGCAAATAAATAAAATGAGGAGCAGGCAGGTTAACAGTGCCAGCCTTGGAATAAAACTGATGTACAGCCAAATCCCAACTGGGCCACATGTATGTCCTGTAAAATCTATGTGCATCCGTTCCTTCAGGCAAGATGAAGTACTCCAAGAAATACTGCTGACAGAAAGATGGAGCACACAGCCACACCACTGCCTATGTGAACTTCTGACCTAAGTTCATGCTCAGCACACACAATGTAAAGCTCAGCCTTTCAACGTGTGGCTCATAACCTACTTAAAACAACACTTCCTGCTCAAGTCATAATTAGAAATGTCTGATTCTTATGAGGAACACTGGAGAGGATTTTATGAAGTGTTAATGAGAAATTCTGATTTGTCAGGCATCCAAAGTGGAGATGGCAATGACATCAGGCCACCAGCAAACAAAGACTAAATTATACGTCGCTTCACCATGTATTTCTTCCCTACATGAACTCATGGAAAACTGCATCTATAAATTGAGGGTTATTAACAGTACCTACCTCCTAGGCTTCCTCTGAGAATTAAATGAGATCATTCATTTTAAACATTTACCATGTGTTCGGCAAATAAATAGTGCTGTTGTTAGGTGACATCAAGTTGGCTCCTACTCATTGTGCCCACATGTACAACAGAATGAAACATTTCCTGGTCCTGCACCATCCTCACAATTGCTGTTACACTTGAACCCATTGTTGCTGCCAATCGGCCAATCCATTTCATTGGAGTCTTCCTCTTTTTTACTGACCCTCCACTTTACCAAACATGATGGTCTTCTCCAGGGACTGGTTCCTCCTGATAATATGTCCGAAGCATGAGAGACAAAGTCTGGCCATCAACCTGGCTTCTAAGGAGCATTCTGGCTGTATTTCTTACAACACAGATTTGTTTATTCTTCTGGCAGTCCATGGTACTTTTAATATTCTCTTCCAACACCATAACTCAAGTGCATCAATTCTTTCACAATCTTCTTTACTCATTGTCCAGCTTTCCCATGCATATGAGTCTACTGAAAATACCATAGCTTAAGTAAGGTGTACCTTAGTCCTCAAGCTAGTATCTTTGCACTTGAACCCTTTAAAGAGATCTTGTGCAGCAGATTTGCCTAATGCAATACGTTCTCTGATTTTCTTGACTGCTGCTTCCGTGAGTGTTGTTAGTAGATCTAAGCAAAATGAAGTCTTTTGACAACCTTTTCTCTATTTATCATGATGCTACTTATTGGTCCAGCTGTGAGGATTTTAGTTTTCTTTACACTGAGGTATAATCCATACTGAATACTATGGTCTTTGATTTTCAACAGTATTTTAAGTCCTCTTCACTTTCAGCAAGCAATGTTGTATCATTTACAAATTGTAGGCTGTTAATGAGTCTTCCTTCAATCCTGTTGTCACATTCTTCTTCCAACTTCTTGGATTACTTGCTCAGCATACAGATTGAATAAGTACAGTGACAGCATACAGCCCATTCCTGTTTTTAAACCATTCAGTATCTCTTTGTTTTGTTTGAAGAACTACCTCTTGGTCTATATACAGGCTCCTCATGAACACAATCAAGTGGTAGTGTGTTGCAGAACCCTGGGACTTAAGAAAAGGGAGGGGTAGTGATTGATTGATATCAAGGACTATGGGGGTGGGGGGTATAACATGTCAGAATAGTCAAACAGTTGTGTTATCTTTAACCTTCAATTCATAGGGACCAGCTTTGTGTTGATTTTGATAAATTATTCATGCAGTGTGCTAGCTCTTGAAATGGTTGAACACTGACCATTTCTTGGTAGTACAGTGACTCTGTAAATACCTTCCATATTCTTTTTCTGCTTTCTGAATCATTCAGTATTGTGTCCATTGTTGTTAACTGATGTGGAATTGGTTCTGACTAATAGCAACCTTGTATTGAGTTTCTGAAGAGCAGTTGATGAGTTTCAATTGCCAACCTTACAGTTAAAAACCAACCTTTCAGTCCAGTACTTATCCTACAGTGCCACACCTGGACTCAACTGAGTCCTTCAGTATCGCAAGTGGAGGCTTGAATTTTTTTCTTCAGTTCTTTCAGCTTGAGAAATGCTGGGTGTGTTCTTCCCTTTTAGCTTTCTATCTCCAGGTCTGCACATTTCATTATGTTTGACTTTGTCTTCTAGAACTGCCCTTAGAAATTTTCTATTCAGTTAATTACTTCCTCCTTTCTTCCTTTTGATTTACCATAACTACACTAGAGAACAAATTTCAGAGTCTCTTCTGACATCCATTTTGGTCTTTTTATTCTTTCCTGTCTTTTTAATGACCTTTTGCTTTCTTCCTGTATGATGTTCTTGATGTCATCCCACAACTCTTCTGGTCTTTGGTCATCAGTGTCTAATGCATCAAATATGTTCCTGAGATGACCTTTAAATTCAAGTGGGATACATTCAAGGTCATATTTTGGCTCTCGTGGACTTGTTTTCGTTTTCTTCAGCTTCAGTTTGAATCTGCATATGAGCAATTGATGGTCTGTTCCACAATCTGCCCTTGGCCTTGTTTTGGTTGATGATATGGAGCTTTTCCACGGTCTCTTTTCATAGATGTAGTCAATTTGATTTCTGTGTATTCCATCTGTTGAGGTCCATGTGTATAATCATCTCTAATGCTGTCTAAAGAAGGTATTTGAAATGAACAAATCATTAGTTTTGCAGAATTCTATCATGCGATCTCCAGCATCAGTTCTATCACCAAGGCCATATTTTCGAACTACTGATCCTTCCTCTTTGTATTCCAATCACTAGTAATGATCAATACGCCTTGATTGCATGTTTGATCAATTTCAGATTGAAGAAGTTGGTAGAATTCTTCTACTTCATCCTCACTGGCTTTAATGGTTGGTGCATAAATTTTAATGATAGTCGTAGTAACTGTCCTTCCTTGTATGCATATGAATATTATCCTATTGACAGTGTTGCACTTCAAGGTAGATTTTGAAGTGTTCTTTTTGATTTTACGTGCTATGGCATTCCTCTTGCATTTGTCATTCTGGCATTGTAAACCATATGATTTTCAGATTCAAAATGGCCATCGCTAGTCCATTTCCGCTCACTAATGCCTAGGATAAGGAGCTCTGATAGCATAGTGGTTACGAATCAGGCTGCTAATCTCACGGTCAGCAGTTCGTAACTACCAGCTGTTCCACAGGAGAAAGATGATGCTTTCTGCTCCCATAAAGATTTACAGCCTCGGAAACCCTATGCAGGGTCGCTATGAGTCAGAACCGACTCCATGGCATATTACAACAACAACAATGCCTAGGAGATCGATCTTTGTATGTTCCATTTCATTTTCTATAATTTCCAATTTTTCTAGATTTATGCATTCATTGTACATTCCACCTTCCAATTATTAGTGCATGTTTGCAGCTATTTTTCCTCATTTTGAGTTGTGCCGCATCAGCAAAGGAATGTTCTGAAAGCTTTACTCCAGTGCATCATCTTCCCCAGTTGCAGTTTTGAATGCCTGAGGGACTCATCTTCCTGCACAATATGTTCCACTGATATTCGTACGGTTTTCAATAGCTGAACATTCAGAAGTACTCTACCTCTCCTTTTTCCTACTTTGTCTTAGACTGGAAGCTCCCCTGAAGCCTGTCTGCCATGGGTGAACTGATAGTATTTAAAATACCAGTGACATAGCTTCCAGCATCACAGCAACACATAAGCCACCACAGAATGACAAGCTGACAGATGAGTGGTATAAATAAATAGTAACCAAATCAAGACCAAAAGGAGTTCTGGTAGCATAGTGGTTACGAATCGGGCTGCGAACGTTAAGGTTAGCAGTTTGAAACTACCAGCTGCTCCGTGGGAGAAAGAGGCATTCTGCTCCTGTAAAGATTTGCAGCCTCAGAAACCCTGTACAGGGTCGCTATGAGTCGAAACCTACTCCACAGCACATAACCAACCAACCAAACCAAGACCAAACTCACTGCCACGAAGTCAGTTCAGACTCACCGTGATCCTACATAGGATTTCTGACATTGTAAATCTTTGCCAGAGAAGACAGTCTCATCTTTATCTCAAGGAAAGGCAGGTGGGTTTGAACCACCAACCTTGTGGTCAGCAGGCCAGTGCCTAACCCTCAGTGCCAAATAAATGATACTTATTTGTCAACCAAAAGAGTATTGTAAGTTTAAAGCCACTAGCTGTTCTGCAGGAGAAAGGACGCAGCAGTTGGCTTCTGTAATGAAGTACAACCCTGGAAACCCTTTGAGGGAAGCTCAATTCTGCCTCACAGGGTCATTGAACTGGAATCAACCGATGGCACTGGGTTTGGTTTTTGGTTTGATTTTTTATCATGGTGATCTATTCATCATATTATCTTGATTTCAATCTTTCAAGAAACCCTTAGAATTTCATTTTATCCCAGCGGAGGGTCCTGCTCTGCTCTCCTTCCTAAAACCGGAACTTAATAAAGCTATAGAGTACAAACTAGGACCTGTTTTCCAGGAGTCAGACAGAAGGCCCTGACTGATTTTTGTCACCCCATATCCATTTTCCCCTTCTCTGTCTTCTTGTTGTTGCTAAGTGCCGTCAAGTGGTTTTAACTCATATCCACTCTCTATAGTGTTTCCAAGGAGTGTCTGATTGGTTTGAACTGCTGTCAAGTCAGTTCTGACTCAAAGTGACCCTGTATAGAGTTTCTGAGGCTGTAAATCTTTACAGGAGCAGAAAGTCTCATCTTTCTCCCATGGACTGGCTGGTAGTTTTAAACTGCTGACCTTGAGGTTAGCAGCCCAACTCGTAACCACTACGCTATACCTGAGCCCCAAGACCTTATGGTTAGCATAGTATAGAAATAGAATATTTAACTAGTCATTGGAATCCCAGAATAAAGGACTGTATTTCCTTCATCTAGGCAAAGCCATGTGATTAAGTTCTGACCAATGAATGTGTATGGGAAAATGTACCCTCCATGCTGTTTCATAAAGGAAAAAGGAATGCCCTTCCACTTCGTTTTCACATTTACTGGAAAATAAATGTATTTGAGAGTCATCTTGGACAATGAACAAAGAAAACAGCGACACTTAGATTGTGAAGCAGTAAGATAAAAGAGCCTGGGACCATGACAACTTCATAGAGCAGACTTGCCATACAGATCAGACTTTCTTGTGAGCAAGAAAAAATTTCCATCTCTTTAAGCCCTAGTTATGCTGGCCTTGGTTGCAGGCAGCCCGACCGATAGCCTCAGAGAAACTGTAAACAATGTGGAGAAGGGAAAGAGAAAGGCAGAAGAGGGTGGGGGGAATTATAAGGTAACACAGTAGGTTCTGAAAATTACTTACAGAATAAAACAGCCTCTCTAGCACTCTAGGGAGTCAAAACAAATTTGGAAAACTGAGGTCATCTCAAAAAACAAAAGGGACATTGGCCAGCTGAAGAGTGTCCACAGAAGAAAGATCAGGGCACTGAGAGGTCAAAAAAAACCCATCTCAGGAGAAAAGACTGAAAGAGCTAGAATGAGAAAGGTAAGCCAGAGCCACAGGATTAGGTTTCAAGTAACTCAAGGGTGGTAAATTGATCAGGGTTCCTCTCTTTGCACTCTAGTTTCCTCATCTGTAAAGAAATGAGAGCAGAGAATCATCACGATGCCTGTTGGCTATAGCAGGAGGGACCTGTAGATCCAGAGAAATTTATGTTACAACAAAGGACACAATGAGAATCTAACCAGATATGGCACTGATAACTATGGAAACTACATACCTATTCTTTTGTTCTTGTTTTGTTTTCAAATTGTAGTATGGGTGAGAGTTTACAGAGGATATTAGCTTCCCATTCAACAATTTATACACATTTTGATTCATGACACTGGTTGGAATCCCCTAAAGCACTCTTCCCACTTCCTCCCTGGCTTCCTCATGCCCCTTTTTTTTACAACCCCTCACTGGTGTTGCGCTGTGGGTTAATGCACCAGACTGCAAAGTCAGTTTAACAGCAAGGTTGGTGGTTCAAGCTCACCAGCTGCTCCTTGGAAACCCTACACAGGGTTGCTATGGGTTGAAACTGACTCGACGGCACTTAATGACAACTGTCTTTGAGCCTTGTTTTTGAACAAATGCTGCCCTTTTGGTCTTTCATAGGCCTATTCTTACATTAGGAAATTAGGACAATGTACGATTTTGAAAGTTCTTTATTAATCAAAAAATAAATAAATACAAGAATGCATCACCAATCTTCATAAGTCATTTCTGACCTTGTAGAATCAAATAGAAAAAGCAGAACTGTTGTGGGGAAGTGCCATCGAGTTGGTTCCAACTCATAATGACCCTGTATAGGGTTTCCAAGGAGTGGCTGGTGAGCTTGAACCACCAACCTGACGGTTCAGCCCGATCTTGCAATCTAGCATATTAGCCTGCAGCACCATACTACAGCTATAGAGAAAAGAAAAAGGCTTTGGTACGTGAGAAATATGGCATATATGAGGATAAGTCAAAAGCATTGCTGCTAGGGTTCCAGTTCATACATGCATGTGTTTATTTCTAACAAAATGTGTTTAAACATGTCTCTGATAAGTGGACAACTGAGAAGAAGCTATCAGTAATACGCTTGTCTTAGTCTCAATAGGGTGCCTTCAGAAAAGAAAAAAGTCCATGTAAAACAGTGCTTTCCAAAAGGATCTGCTGGCTCAGTTAAATCAAGACAGAGATGTCAGCTCAGAAGGTTATGGCAACATGTTTTGTTTTGGGTGGGGGGCAGCAGGGAGGAATCCCAAAATCTTAATAGATTTTCTTGAAGAAACCGGATGATCACCAGGGCTTATTAAGAAGTTTTAAGAAAATTGAACACCTCACTGATGAGAAAAAGGGAAGTTGCACCAAGGTATATTTTTCCATCACGAAAATGCACCTGCTTATTCTTCAAGGGTAGCAAGGGCTGTTCTATAGGTATTTCTTTGATAAACCTTACCTCATTCGCCCTACAGCCCTGATTTAGCCCTTTCAAGCTTTATTGTGTTCCCCAAACTCAAAGAAAATTTCAAAGGAACATAATTTGAGTTCCTTGAGGATGGCAAAACTCCCATTTGATGTGGTGTAAATCAAAGAGCACAGAATACTTTGGGGAGCGTTGTTGTGTTGTTGTTAAGTGCCATCATGTCAGTTCTAAGTCATAGCAACTTTGTATAAGGTTTCTGAGGATCAACTGGTGAGTTTTAACCACCGACCTTGTACCTATCCTAGATGCAAATACCATCTTCAGAAGTCTACGAGTACAGACTTAGGCGGAGAAGAGTTGTGAAACAACATGTTTATATTTTTGTTTAATAAAGGGTTCTTTGGTTTTGTAGCAATACTTCTTGGTTTAGACACATACGTTCTCTTTCCCTTGAAGAGCAATTTAACTATTTTAAATATATGTCATCACCCATAACATACCTCCCTCCCAACAGGATTTCAGTAAGTATCTGTTGTCTGAATGACAGAATAGGGATTCATCTGCTCACTGTTGCTCAAAAATTCAATATACTTTCATGCTTTGAATCAGCTTCTGTTTGGAATGTCCCTGTCTACCCATCTGGTGATAACCAAAAAAGTCTCCAGACATTTACATACTGGGTTGTTGTTGTTAAGTGCCGTAGAGTCAGTTCCGACTCATAGGGATCCTGTATAGGGTTTCCACCACCTGTATAGGGTTTGAACCACCAACTTTGCAGTTAACAGTCCAGTGAAGAAAATATATACACCTAAAAGGCAATACCTAATCATGCTTAGAACATTTGCTTTTATCCTTACAAACTTCCTGGACTTCATCCTTTTTCACCCTTAACATTTTCCTTACACTGAGCCTTCTTGAGCACCTTGGTATGTATCAAGCCTGCTGATTCCCCTAACTGAGAGTTCTGGCGATGAATGTCCTGAACATTTGTGAGAACTACAAAAATTGTTTTAAAACATGTGAACATTCCCACAGAAAGAAATGCTTAGAGCTTTGCAAAATGAAGAGTATAAAAGATCCACCTAGAAAAAAAACCTCAGGGTAATAAAATATTCCCAACACTGCCTTACTTGGCCTCAATCTCTGTATCTTCAACACCTGTCAAGAATCTACTATGGGAAAATACACTAGGCACGTTTCTATACCTTCTCCCATTTGGTTTTCTAGCAGTCTGATGATAAAGGTATTGTTTCTTTTACAGCAGCTGAAACTGAGGTTCAGAAAGGTTAAAAGTGACTTTTTCAAGGTTACAAAACTAGTCAGTGATATCTGAATTTTTAATTAGGATGTGTGGATCCATCCTCCAGCCTCTCTCCATGGCTGTAAGTAGGGCAGTATTCAACAAGAAAACTAGTAGCCACAATCAGCGAAGAGTCAAGAAAATCACCCCATCTCTTCATTCATGCTATTTTATGTATATATAGACAAGAGACAAAAGGATATATTCCAAAAAGGTAGCAGAGTCATCAGTGGAATGCTTGTTTATCAACTAATTGTCTTTAATTTAGGGCAATTCTACCCTGAATACATACTGTCTATATGATCAAGGGTAATTAAGTTTGTTTTTAACAACAAAACTAATTCACTGGAGTATCAACATTTAGTACCAGTTTCAAGCAAACCCAAAATTTCTATTTCTCACTTATAAGACTGACAAAGATTAAGAAATTTAAAATATTCAGAGCTGTTGGACTGGATGTGAGAAAGCAGGTAGAAATTTTAGTTGGTGCAGGGTTGGTTCTTCAGAATTCTGGCAAGATCTGTCATAGTGACAAGTGTACATGCTCTTTTTTCTAGCAATTCTATACCTAGGAATTTATCCTATAAGTATATCATATGTATAATATACAAAAAGATATTTACTGCCTATCAGTAAAGAAATTGGGACAGTGGGATTCCAGACAACAATTAGAGAATATGAAATACATATCAAGGTACTAATGTAGAAAGTTATCCAACACCTGGTGTCAAGTAAAAATTCAAGTTACATAACAGCATGTATAGAAGAAATCCAGAATATACAAGTACAGGGAGCTTCAACAAGTACACAGACGATTTCACTGCTTTTTAATTCCATTTCTACTAGCTTTTTGAAGTCCTCACATAAACATTTATACGAATACGTGCATATGTATGTCTGGGTTCATAAGAGTCTGCATGTGCATGGAGATGTGACAGGCACAGAAAATTGTATAAGTATCTGCCAGAAGCCACTGTTGCTGTGTGTTCAGCACCATTAAGCCGGTTCCAACTGAACAAACCTTATAGGGTTTCCAAGAAGCAGCGGGTGGGTTTGAACCACCTGCCTTTTGATTAGCAGTCCAGTGCTTATCCTACAGTACCACATCAGGACTCTACTAATATTAGTTATATCTGAAAAGTAAGATCAGAAAGGAGAAAGGAAATGGATTTTTATTTTCATTTTTATATCATTTGCTGAATTGTTCAAACTTTTATTATCATGAACCTATAAAGATGAGGCTTTCTACTCCCGTAAAGATTTACACCCTCGGAAACCCTGTACAGGGTCGCTATGGGTCGGAACCGACTCGAAGGCACTTAACAACAACAACAACATATCATAGCTATAAATACAAAAAACACATGCTTTTTGCTGTCTTGATTTTTCTTTTTCTGCTTTGTTTTTTAAGAGAGCCCAGCTCTCATGCAACTATTTGAAAACAAAGCAACATATGAAACAGAACTGTCTTCTGTTACGACTGCAAATGCTCACAAAACAAGACCGTGTCTGAAAGCTTCTAGTTTCTGTGTGCCAGGCAGAGACAAAATGGAGACTGTTCTCTCCTGGCACACTCTGAGACAAAGACACAATACTAGTCTGTTGTTGTTGTTGTTGTTAAATGTCGTTGAGTTGGTTTTGACCCATAATGACCCTGTATAGGGTTTCCGAGGAGCAGCTGGTGAGCTTGAACTGCCAACCTTGCAGTTCAAACAGCTTTGCAATCTGGCGCATTAGGGGATTCTAATGATTGAATTTTACGAACAATAATTAAAGTGAAATTCTGCTATATTTTTCAAGGCAACCTAAACAAATTTCCTTGGCAGGTAAAACCATCTCTTTTTTAAAAAAAAAAAAAGATTTTATCTATCCCTGTAGTCTGTCTCCGTCCTAAAAGAGCTAAAATGCTTTGGTCACAAAGTACCTAAAATCTCAACTCTCTCCCTTTGCAAATCTCTGTCATACCCCGATTTATCAGAAGACCTCGACTCTGGCATGATTTGACTGCATATAAGTCCACAGAGCTTAACAGAGCATCTACTCAAAAATGTTTTCCTAATGCCACACACTTTACTGTGCAACTGTAAAAACACCTGCAGAGAGGACAACAATTGACACTGACCCATTTCTGACTCATGGTGACCCCATGTGTGTCAGAGTAGAATTGTGCTCATAGGGTTTTCAGTGGCTGATTTTTCCAAAGATTGCTATCTCTTTCTCCTGAGACATCCAGCAGCAAAGCACAAAAGCTGTTTGTCCCACTCAGGAGACTAAGCACTATAGGGTTTCCAAGGAGTGGCTGGTGAGTTTGAACCACCGACATTGTGGTTCAAACCAACCTTGCAGTTCAGTGCTTATCCTATAGCACCATACCACGACTTCAAGAACTCAGTATAGTGGTGGTGGTGGTGGTGGTGTGCCATGGAGTCGGTTCCGACTCATAGTGACCCTGCACAGGGTTTCTGAGACTGTAAACTTTTACAGGAGCAGAAAGCCTCATCTTTCTCCCATAGAACTACTGGCAGTTTCAAACTGTTCAGCGTAAGGTTGGAAGCCCAAGTCATAACCATTATGCTTACCAGAGCTCCTTAGAACTCAGTATAATATGGTATAAAAAGCATGTTGTCAAAATTAAGGTGTGAAATGTTAGTTCATTTGAACTGGGGAGGGGGATGGGAGGAAGACCCATAAAGTTGAAGAGCAAAGCTGCTTGCCTGGTCTACAATGTGTAAATCCTGACTACTATCTTTAATACCCAGGAAGTTGCTTCAAACTCATTCTCAAGGCAAGCACTGAAATGGTCTCTTAAAAACCTGACTCAGACTTCATTTGCTGGTATTGCCTTCTACCTCACTAAGCATGAGTTACACCAATTATTCTGTTGTTGTCCATAACGTTTTCATAAACTAGACTCTGAAAGGAAAATGGATGTGTTAAAACTGTGATGTTGGTGAAGAATACTGAATATGTACTGTACTGCCAGGAGAATGGCGTAACACTTAAGTCTTAGAAGAAGTGAATGTCCCTTAGAAGTGAGAATGGTAAGACTTAGGTTCACTCTGAATGCATTATCAGCAAAGACCAATTACTAGAGAAAGACACCAGGTTTGATAAAGCAGAGGGTTAGCACATAACCACAACAGTGGACTCAAACGTACCAGTGACCATGAAGATGGCACAGGACCAGGCACGTTTTATTCTGTTACACAGAAGGTCACTATGAGTTGGAATTGACTCCATAGTAACTAACAGCAACAAATACTGTACACCCAGCTCACCATAGCCCTTGTAACCTGCCATTATGTGATGTACTGTAAAGCCTTGCCTCTATGTCTATGGTTGGAGTCCTGGTATAGCACTGTGGGTTAATGTACCAGACTGCAAAGCCATTTGAACTGCAAGGTCGGCAGTTCAAGCTCACCAGAAGCTCCTCAGAAACCCTATACAGGATTGCTGTGGGTCAGAACTGACTCGACGGCACTTAACAACAACAACAATATCTATGGTTAGAGTGTGGTGGCTCTGTAGGATAAGCACTGGACTGTGAACCACAAAGTTGGCAGTTCAAGCCCACCAGCCACTCCTTGAGAGAAAAATGAGGCTTTGTGCTCCTGCAAAGATTTACTACCTGAGAAACCCTATACAAGGTCACTGTGAGTCAGAACTGACTCGACAGTACTTATCAACAACAGCAACATGAATGTAGCTATAGTCCTATTCTGGAGTGAGTTGTTTGATATATTAATGGGGCAGGATTCAGGTATGATCTTGAGTTCCCACCTTGCTAGAGAGTATGACAGAAGTTCTCATCCTTAGTTTCCTTGGTGCGGGGTGATCTGCATTGTTATCTTTGATATATGTGTTAAACCAAGAACTACCTTCCTATTTTAAGTTGTTCCCTTATTCCTTTAAGCTTCCTGCTTAAAGAAAAGCAGAAGGCTGGTGTCACAGAATGGGCTGGGACCAAGTCTGGCCCACTTAACATATGCAGAAACAACCAACATGTCCTGAATCTGACTTATTTCAGATTTATAAAATATCTCATCATAAGCCTGTATTGTGGTTCACAGTCCAGATCTGATGACATGAGGCTGAAAACATACCTCTTTCAATGCCCTGAACATGAGCAAAATGCTATCTTTGTGGCCTCCCTTCCTGACTGAGAAAGAGCAGAAGACTAATGCTGAATCATCCTGACAAACACCAATCAAATGTCACTTCCACTAAGAGAAACCTGGCCCAGGATGCAAGGAACCATCTTGGTGACTTGAGTCCCAATGCATACCTTGTTTGACTTCAGGTTCTGCAGCTGTGTTAAACAACTTTGGCAAAATTCATTTTCTTGCTCTGGATCCTGGATCTGGCACACCTCCATCTGACTTTGAAATCTTGGGACTTGAGCAGGTGGCCCGTCCCTAAATTGTGTTGTCAGCATCTACTGCCTTGTGAGTCAATAGTCTGATTTGATGTGAGTGAGGAGAATCATCCACACTGTCATCTGAACTATGAATTTGGACCTTGCCAGCCTTCACAACCACGTGAGCCATTTCCTTGATAGTTTTCAAGATCCATGAGACATTAGCAGAGAATTGCAGAACACTGGGGCATAAGGGAGAATGCTGAGGAGAAGAGGATTGGTTGATATCAGGCATTATAGAAATGGTATAGTATTCCATTACAGAAATGGAAAAGTCAGATATTTGGAATATCTTTAACCTCCAACTCATACAGACTGATCTTTCTAAAAGATATGATTCTTACAACCACCATTGTTCTATTACCAACACAACACTTGGCATATATCATATAATCATGCATCTTTGTCTACTGAGTTATAGTGTGTCTCCCATTATGCCATAACATAAGCTCCTGAGAACAGAAGCCTCATCTGTCTGCATCCTCCATGCCTAGAATAGTGCCAGCACATAGTTGGCAGTCAGGAGACACACAGTGAACTAATGAGGAGTTATAAAGTTAAAGAAAGGTCAAATGCGTTCATGTCCAGTCTCGCATCTCACCTCATCTGTGAAACAAGCAGTCAGAGCCTGATTTTTCTCATTTCAATGACCTGCCCAACCAAGGTCACAGCTTGTAAATGGCAAAGTCAGAGCCTACACCTGTGATTTTGGGCTCATGACTTCCTAGTACTCCCACTACTCACAGGTATCCACAAATTTGGATTTAGAAGGGTTTTCTGGTCTAGAACAATGAATGTATCTAAGCTTCAGCAGTCAGAGAGAGGAAGTAAAAAAATCTGCTTTACTTACTTCAAAGGTGAGGTGGGACATATAGGGAATGGGGGATTGGTGTGAGCTATTATCTTGACCTCCTTAGCTGTGAATTGGTAGGTAAAATTCTTACCTGCCTGAAATATGGCTACCTCTGGAATACAGGCTTATGAAACAGCTCATCATTAAGTCACAGTGTGAAATGCTCTGCTAATTGAAACAGCAAGTGAAATTTTAGGTAGGTCAGATGCAATTACCCAGATGGAAAGTGACACCAGTATTCACACCTCTTAGACTACATGCAGCAGGTTGGGGTCTAAGTTACACACACACACATACATACACACACCCCAAAATTAGTCATTCACATACCTTCCTATGTCACCTATCTCCAAGTCGCCCAAATATGCTGACTCACTGAGTAGATAGGAAGAAGAGGGTAGAGAGAAGAGCTGTAGAGGCAAAAGAAGGGAGAGACGGGATCAGGTAGAAGAAGATGGAGTGAAAGGAAAAAGAGGAGAAATAATGAAAAGGAGAAGGAAAGAGGGAGTGGAAGGGAGGGAAAGATACTGCAAGAAAGGACATGGAAAAATGAGGACTGCTATCTGCTAAGCTTTCTGCTGCAATGCTCAAGTGGCCAAACACTGGTACAGAGCAGTCCTTGAAATTTTCTAGGGTCAGGGTTTCCAACCCCCAACCCCGGGTTCTTAACTGTTTCCTTGTGGTTAAGGACTTAGTTGCTAATGCAAAGGTCAGAAGTTCGGCCCTACCAGCTGCTCCACAGGAGAAAGATGTGACAGTTTGTCTGTTACTGCAAATATTTTCAATCTAGGAAACCCATGGATCAGTTCTCCTCTGTCCATGAGTAGGAATCAACTGAACGGCAATGGCTTTTTCGTTTGTTTGGTTTGGGTTTTTGTCTGTTGCCATAGTAACGGAGAATTTCTGCTTTCAATAATCATCTTTCAAGTATCTCTGGTGTTTGAGCTTTCTTGCTGTGCCTGTATCACTAGGCAGGGAACCAGAGTCCAGGGCTCACCAAGTGAGAATGAGCAGAAGGCAGCCCTGCCATCCAACACCATCCTGGCCGCTGGCCGCTGGCCGCTGGCCTCTGGCCTGGACTCAGCTCAATGATGCCACCGAGCTTCAGTGCTAGCATTTCCACCTAGTACCTTAGCCCCCCTCCAAGCAAACACTCAGACTGCTCCTGCCTCCCACCCCATCTCAAGCAGTTGGATACAGGTCTACACAGCCTAATAGGTAGTCTACCAGAAAGCTGAAAGCCTAGAGAAGCACTGTGCCTACCTGACGGCATACACAGTCTGTCCACAAATATTTTCAGGGTGAGCTTGGTACAAAGAAAACCAGTTGCTCACATTTTTCACTTCTGTCCGAGACCATCAATATTACCTCCTGTCCTCTGGCCGTCTCCCTCTACATCTGCATCACATCCCACAGCTGGTCATTTGTCAGAATCTGTTCAGTGTTTCCCAGAGCTGCGTATCTCAGCCCCACGGGCATTTCCTTGGTTTGGTGGTTATGTGCCGTGGAGTCGAAACCGACTCATAGCAACCCTGTACAGGGTTTCCTCGGCTGTAAATCTTTACGGAAGCAGAATGCCTCATCTTTCTCCTGCGGAACAGCTGCTAGTTTTGAACTGCTGACCTTAAGGTCTGCAGTCCAATTCGTAACCACTACGCTTGGTTTAGTCCTTCATTATTTCTCAGAGAAAGAATGAAACCTACCTACCTACCAGTCAGTTGCCATTGAGTTCATTCCAACTCATGGTGACCCCATGTGTAGAACGATGCTCCATAGGGTTTTCAATGGCTGATTTTTTAGAAGTAAATCACCAAAACTTTCTTCTGAAGTACATCTGGAAAGACTCAAACCTTGATCCCTTCTTTAACAGCTGAACATGTTAACCATGGGCACCACCCAAGGACTGCCATCAATTATTTTTTGTTGTTAAGTACTGCAGAGTTGATTTCCACTCATAGCAACCTTCTGCACTGCTTCTTAATTGTTCTATCTTCCAGATCCAAAGCATCTTATTCAGTACACGCCCCAGCAAGAATATGTATCCACCACTAGAATCTTAGGTAATCAGATACAGCTACAAGGCACTTAGGAAACCAAGCAGGGACCCGTCCTCCAGACAGTTAGAAATCATCCCCAGAATTCATCCCACTCATCTGCTAGGGACTTCAATGTGATTTTCATGGACCCAAGTGTTTTTGCCTTCATGGCCCCTTCCTCCATTACAAACAAACAAACAAAAATACATATTTTAATACTGAAATATAAAATATGTAATTAGTCCTGGTGTGGCACTGTGGGTTAATGCGCTGGACTGCAAACTTGGTTTAAACCGTAAGTTGGTGATTAAAACTCACTAATCGCTCCTCAGAAACCCTTTACAGGGTCTCTATGGTTTGGAACCAACTCAATGGCACTTAACAACAACAACAACAACAATGTTGCATGGATATAAACAAAATAATTATTGTTATACTTACCTTTTCCTTCAGATTTTTAAAAAAGAAGTTACAATTAAAACATTTTTTGTGGGCCCTAAAAGTGTTGTCTTGTTGTTAAGTGCCTTCGAGTCAGTTCTGACTCATACCTACCCTGTATAGGGTTTCTGAGGAGCAGCTGGTAGGTTTGACCAGCCAACCTTTCAGTTCAAACTGATCTTGTGGTCCAGTGCAATATCCTACAGTGCTACACCAGGACTCCAAAGTTATTATACGGGGATGGTAATAGTTCAGTGGTAGAATTCCCACCTTCCATTTGGGAGACCTGGGTTTAATTCTCTGCCAATGCACCCATCTGTCAGTGCAGCCTTTCATGTTGCTATGAGGATACCAAACAGCTTTCAGCAGAGCATCCTGACTAAGATAGACTAAAAAAGATGCCAGGTAATCTCTTTCCAAAAATCAGCCAATCAAGATCCTACAGATCACAATTGTCTAACCGAACCATGAGCCTGGTGTTGGACCAGGCAGCATCTTATTGCATGGTACATGGGGTCGGGGGCAAACCTAATGGCAGCTAACAAAAACAAAAGTACCATGGTCCCTAGCCACTGTGCTGAATGAAGTAGTGGGCCCTGTTTCATCTTCCACTCCCCACAAATCCTCAGTGACCTCCCATTGCCAAGAGAATATAGTCTAATCTCCCCCACATAGCATTTAAGGTGCACCCTGACCTAAGATCAGTCTTTCTCGTCAGCCCCAGAAATTCTCATTGGGCTACAGCTTCCACACCTATATGTGGTTCTCTCGATATACCCTATACTCCCATGCTGTTGCCCTCAGACCAAAACACTTCTCCTGTCCTGTGCCAACTGATTTCTAAATCAAATATCTCCTCCCACTGTGGCCTTCCTCAATCTTCCAGATTAAGATTATAGTTCCTTCTCCATTCACATAGTACTTTATATGTCTCTTGAATACACCACTTATTCACCCTGCCTTTTGCCAAATACCTTCAATTTTTACATGCAGTTCTTTCACACTATAGCATTTCCAAAATCAGGAAGTGGTCTATAAACTGTACCAAACCAATTTGTAAGCCACCGACCAGGTAGAGAGCACTAGACCAAAAGGTGCCAACAATAATTTTCTGCACATGCAAACTCAACATTACACAAAAGACATTAGGCTTGTATGACTGCTTCTTATGGGGTTTTATTTACATTGCTAATGCTACACACAGTTGAATTTTAATGCAAATTTTCTATCCCCAATACATTTAAAATTATGCTGAAATACATTTTTGAAATTAAAGCATATTTTGGACTTATATAGTATGTGACACAGTAGGCAATGCAATTAATGGTAGAGGAAATCACCAACTCTCTTGCCACATGTCATGAATTTCCTAATTCCTTGGACCGTGAAAGACTTATTCCTCAACTATGGAGGGGCGCTGTCAAAAGCTGCAAGGTAACATTCAAGAGAAGTTGTTTAATATACAGTAATTTTATTTTTGTGAGTTATGAGATTTATTAACAAGAAAAATGTACAATTAAATCCAGGAATCTTAAATACATCTCAAATTTATAGGTTATTTCCAAAAGGAGTTCAAGATGGCAAGCACCAACATAAAGCCCATAAGTTACTATAAAGCTTACACACAACTTCAGATGGTCAAAAGTGACACCAAGAGCTTCTCATATGCAACATGAAAAAGGTTAAAATTCAAGCTTCGTGATAATGAGGAAGGAATACGTAGATGAAAGGTAGCTTGGTACAGCGCTGTAGGAAAAGCACTGGACCACAAGGCTGGTTTGAACTATAAGGTTGGCGATTCAAACTCACCAGCCACTCCTTGAAAACCCTATACAGGGTTGCTATAAGTTGGAATGGACTCGACAGCACTTAATGACAACAACGTGTTTGTGTTTGTATATGTCTATGAGCATATGTGTTTAGAGCTTCCTTTTTTCTACTGACAAAAAAGGGTTACTTTGATGATGAATCACAAGTGTACAGCATTTTTTTTTTTTTTGGTGAAAAAAAGGCAGACTTTTGGTAAACTAATTACTTAGTCACATTTCTGCATTTGATAGAAAATTCTTGAAGGTCTGGGACTATGTATTAATGATCTTTCCTCTCTGGTGTCCTGTATATGACAAATATTGAATTGGTCAAACATTCTGCCAACAGTTTCATTTCTTTCAAGCCTGGCCTCATTTCTGTTAAATTCTAGCTTTGTGCTTATTTTTAGGTTTGGATGGGCATGTTTCATTATAAATGCCCTTTTTAAAAATTCAAAATTCATTCATGCTTTCAGTCATACAGCAGTATTTATCGGGCTCCTAATAAATGCCAAGCGTTGATGAGAATACAAAGGTGAACTAACACACAGCCTCACTCTGAACTTTACTTACAGTCTAGTGGGAGAGAAAGGCCAGACAACGTATCACAAGTCAACTTGATGAGTGTTAGTACATGGAAGTTTAGGCTTCTGTAGAAATATGAAGAATGATTATCTAATGCAGCCTAGAGTATTTAAGGAACATCAAAGTCAAGTCCTAAAAAATAAGTAGATTATCTGGAAAAGCAGAAATTTAGATGACTGTAGATGAGGGATTGCTGATGCCAGATGGATCTTGGCTAAATGCAGAGGATACCAGAAATATGCTTACCTGTGCTTTACTGACTATGCAAATGTTTTGACTATGTGGATCATGGCAAGCTATGGACAACACTGTGGAGAATGAGTGAATAATTGTGCTCATGAGGAAACTATATACAGAACAAGGGGCATACATTGGAGCAGAACAAAGGGACACTGAATGGTTTAAAATCTGGAAAGGTGTATGTCAGAGTTGTATTCTTTCAATCTGTATGCTGAGCAAATAGTGCAAGAAGCTAGTTTATATGAAGAAGAACAAGACTGTGGCAGGTTGGAGGAAGACTCATTAAAAACCTGCGATATGCAGATAATATAACCTGGCTTGCTGAAAGCAAATAGGACTTCAGATACTTACTAATGAAGATCATAGACCACAGCCTTTAGTATGGATTGCACCTCAATGTCAAGAAAACAAAAATCCTCACCACTGGACCAATAAATAACATACAGAGAAATGCAAAAAATGTTGAAGTTGTCAAAGACTTAATTTTGCTTGGATCCATTATCAACACTCATGAAAACAGTAGTCAATAAATCAAACAACGTATTGCATTAGGCAAGTCTGCTGCACAAGACCTCTGTAAAGTGTCCAAGAGCAAATAGGTCAGTTTGAAAACTAAGGTTCACATGATCCAAGCCATGGTATTTTCAATAGACTCACATACATGTGAAAGTTGAAGAGTATATAAGGAAGACCACAGAAGAATTGATGCATTTGAGTTATGATGTTGGAGAAGAATATTAAAGTTATTATGGACTGCCAGAACAATAAATAAATCTGTATTGGAAGAAGTATAGCCAGAATGCTCCTTAAGGGACCAGTCCCTTAAGGGAGAAGGATATTATGCTTGGTAAAGTGGAGGCTCAGTGAATAAAAGGAAGACCCCTAATGAGATGAATTGGCACAGTTGCAGCAGCAATGGGCTCAAGTGTAACAACGATTGTGAGGATGGCACAGGACTGAGCAGTGTTTTGTTCAACTGTTAATAAGATCAGTATGAGTCAGAACTTACTCGATGGCACCTAATAACAGCATAGGATGAGGATAGTGGTTGTTCCATGGTAGAATTCTCTTTTCATTTGGAGTCCCAAAATAGATTTCCTGCCCATACTCCTCAAGAAAAGCCACCATCCACCTGTCAATGGAGGGTTGAGTGTTGCTATGATTCTGAACAGGTTTCAGCAGAGCTTCTATGCTAAGCCTAGGAAGAAAAACCTGGAAATAAATCTCCAAAAATCAGTGAATATAAGCTCTAGAGATCACAGTGGTCTGATCCCATTGTGCATGGGATTACCAGGAGTCAAGGGCCAACTTGACGGCAGTTAAAAACAACAGCAAGAAACCTTATACTGGGTTTAAAAAATATAGCAAAATAGCTATGGGATAGGTTGATCAAAGGGAACAGTGTGTGCAAAAGTATAGAATCTGAGGATCATGGGAAGAGGACTTACAAGTAAGAAAATGGCAAGAATCTCTAGTGTGCTGGCCTGCAGAGCTACAACTAAAGGCTCTTGATTTCCAGTTAGGAATAACCTGGACTTTATCCTAAGAGTAGTGGGGACTCATTTCCATTGGCAAGATACCATTCCATAAATTTATAAAGTTGTTCCAATTACAAGGGTTTAATCAGCCGTATTCAATGCTGGTTTTGTTGTTTTCCTTCAGGAAAACAGGAAAGTATCTCCTATTATATATATAATCTCCTATTATATTACATATACAAAGTATTTCCTACACATATATATGTGCTGTATCAAAGTCAATAGGAGATAGTTTCCTGTTTCACAAGATTTGAAATGCAAAAACAAAACTGAATTGTTTCAATTCCCTCAGATACTACTTCTAGTTGCCTCAGAGAAATAAGTAAGTAGAAAAACTCACCACCAAATTCTTCACTTGTAAGCTTAGGTATAATTTTCTACAGCATTTTACTCGGTATAGGATGAGACTGTGTAACACCAGGTAACTTGCTTAACCTTCCTAAGCCTCATTATTCAACTGTAAGAAGAATGCAACTATGAGTATATATGAATAAGTCAAAAAGTAAAACTACAAAATAATTGAGACATTTATTAAACAAAAATATCAAAATATGAAGCTA
Organism: Chrysochloris asiatica; assembly: GCF_000296735.1. Taxonomy (NCBI): domain Eukaryota; kingdom Metazoa; phylum Chordata; class Mammalia; order Afrosoricida; family Chrysochloridae; genus Chrysochloris; species Chrysochloris asiatica. The sequence continues at coordinate 9,170,080 of NW_006408566.1, forward strand.
TTGTTTCTCAACATATCCTCTCCATCAAGGTCTATATACTTCTGAAAGTGGTGGGTCCATCTCTCCAAACCTTCCCGAGAGAATTCATGCTCTTAAGTTGATACCACATCAAAATGGCAGCTTTGACATCCTTGAATTATGTTCCTTTTAAATGCTCTTGGAGTTTGGGGAACAAACATAAGTTTGAAGAGGCAAGATCAGGCAGGTAAGGTAGACAGGGTAGGTTTCTCAAGGAAATTCTCAGAGGACAGCCCTTGGAAACATGAGGTCATTATCGTGATGGGAAAAAATTCACCAGTGCAACTTTCCTGGCCATTTTTTCACCAATGCTTTTCCATTTTCTTACAGCTTCCTCATAATAAGCCCACATGATCATCATGTATTCTTCAAGAAAATCTATTGAGACTATCCTCTGGAATCCCAAAACGCAATTGCCATAACAGTCTAAGCTGACCTCTCTGCCTTGAATTTAACTGGCCCAGCAGATCCCCTCAGAAGTGACTGTTTTGACTGGAAAAAGTTTTGAAGGCCCCGTAATGAGTCCAAGACAACATATTACTGAGAAAAGTTGTTTGCAGCCATTTACTAATCACAGAGACACATTTTAAATTCATTCTGTTTAGAATAAAGTTATGCATGTATGAACAGGAACCCCAGTGGCAATACTTTTTGACTTATGCTCTTTCACATAAGACTAAAATTTTAATAAAATATAAATTCAAAGTTGTAATATATATGTGTATCTATGCACAAGGGACCTTCAAAAATACTGTGAAAAAAGTCTACTATCTTTTAGTTCTTCTAATTTTAATACAGGATTCTTAGTTTGGCACTGTAGAATCAGCACTGGACTGTGAACCACAAGGTCAGCAATTCAAACTCACCAGCTGCTCCTTGGATACCTTATACAGGGTCACTGTGAGTCACAACTGACTCGACAGCACTTAACAACAATGGCAACAATTTTAATATATTTTCATTGTAAATATGTGTGTACTATACTATACATGTGAAGAGAGAAAATGGAGATGCTCAATATATTTAATCAGATGCTCAATATATTTAATCAGAACAAGGCTAGGGGTAGACTTGTCATATGCAAGTTTAAGCTGAAGCTGAAGAAAATTAAAACAAGTCCACAAAATCAAAGCACAATCTTAGTATGTAGTTGTTAAGTGCTGTCACATCAGTTCCAACTCACAGCAATTCTGTACGGTTGATGAGGAGCAGCTGATAGGCTTGAAGTACCGACCTTAGGGTTAGCAGCCCAGTGTTTATCCTA
>NW_006408566.1:9172696-9182942 GCF_000296735.1 Chrysochloris asiatica
GCAAGCAACTTGCTTGTTCTTGTAGTAATCAGTCGGTCTGCCTATATTGTTTTGTATTTTTCCTGTTGGTCTTTCTTTTAAGAAGTATCTTCTGTTCTTCTAGCTGCTCCAGGCTGGTCTACTTGTCCTTTCAAGTGAAAATTTCCCACTTCTGAAGATTCTGGATGCTATGCAATGTGAAACTTGCTCTTGAACATACAGTAACTAAAGCAAGTGGAAGAAATAGTGATGTAAAAGGACTGAACAGAAGATTAAAAGGGCAGCTTGAGAAGACACAGTAAAGTATTATATAATGAGATGTCCAAAAAGATCTGGAGTTAGAAAACCAAAAAGGAAGAACACAGTGCATTTTGCAAGCTGAAAAAACTGAACAAAAAAACTGAAACAAGTTGCAATATTGAAGGATTCTTTTGGCAAAATATTGAACAACACAAGAAGCATCAGAAGAAGATGAAAGGAATACAGAGTCACTGCACCAAAAATAATTGGTCAATGTTCAACCCTTTCAGGAGGTACATATGATCAACAACCAATGATATTGAAGGAATAAACTGCACAGAAGGCATGGGCAGTACACCGATTGAGATGTTTCAACAAATGACCATCGCACTGAAAGTCACTTGCCCATGCCAAGAAATCTGGAAGACAGCTAGCTGGCCAATCAATAGCAAGAGATTTATATATGTGCCTATTTCCCAAAAACTGACCCAACAGAATGTGGAAACTATCAAACAATATCATTAATATCAGATGCAACTAAAATTTTGCTGAAGATAACTAAAAATCATGGCTACAGCAGTCCATCAAGAGGGAACTACCAAAAATTCAAGCTAGATTCCTGGTTGAAAGCAGAGAATATCAGACAAATGTTTACCTGTGTTTTATTGACTAAGCAAAGATATTCAACACCATGGATCAAAACAAATTATGAATAACATTGTAAAGAATGGGAATTATAAAACACTTAATTTTGTTCATGAGGAATCTGTACATAGATGAAAAAGCAGACATTTGACCAGAATAAGGAAAATCCTTTCACCATACTTATTGAATCTGTATACCGAACAAATAATCCGAGAAGCTGGACTATATGAAGAATAACTCAGCATCAAGACTGGAGGAAAGTTCATTAATAATCTGTGATATGCAGGTGTCATAACCTTGCTTGCTGAAAGTGAAGATGATTTGAAGCACTTAATGATGAAAATCAAAGACTGCAAGTTTTAATACAGATTACATTTTAACATTAAAAAAAAATCCTCAAACTGGTACCAATAAGCAACATCATAATAAATGGAGAAAAGTTTAAAATGGTCATGGATTTCACTTTACTTGAATCCACAATCAGCACCCATGGGACTAACAGTCCAAAATCAAACAAAAGATTGCATTGGGAAAATACACTGAAAAAACAAAACAAAAAACCCTCTTTAAAGTGTTAATAAAACAAATCTGCCACTTTGAAGACTAAGGTGTGTCTGACCCAAATCATGGTACTTTCAGTCTCCTTATATACATGTGAAAGCTGGACAATAAATAAGGAAGACCAAAAAAGCATTGATGACTCTGAATTATGATGCTGGCGAAGAACTGAATAGATCATGTATTGCCAGAAGAATAAACAAATTTGTCTTGGAAGAAGCACAGTCAGAATGTTCATTAAAAATGAGGATGATGAGACTTTGTCTCACATACTTTGGACATGTTATCAAGAAGGACCAGTCCCTGGAGAAAGACAGTATGGTTGGTAAAGGATTTGAGAAAAGGAGGAAGACCCTCAATGACACAGAGTAGCACAAGGTAATGGGCTAAAACATAGCAATAATTGTGATGACAGCACAGGATCAGGCAGCATTTCACTCTGTTGTCCACTATGAGTCAGAACTGACTTGACGGTACCTAACAACATTTTTATGCTGTGGTGGCATAGTGGGTTGTGTATTGGGCTGCTAACCACAAGGTCAGCAGTTAAACCCACCAACTGCTCTGTGGGGAAAAATGAGACTACCTGCTTTCATAGAGATTTTCTGTCAGAAACCCAAAGGGGTAGTTCTACTCTGTCCTCTAGAGTTCCTATATAAGTATATGTACGAGAAGAAGTCAACAATTATCCTCACTCTGGTTATTTTTAAATGCCTGCCCATGTACATGGCTAGTGACAACATTGAGGATGCATGTGAAATCATTTGGTCAAAGAGATGAGTGACAGTGGATTCTGTGGCAAATCATTTGCAAATCAGCCATGGCTCTGCCTATGAAATAATCTATGACAGACTTGAGTTTTGAAAAGTTTTGTGTGAGATGGATACTGAAACAACTCACAGAGGAGCATAAACAGCAGCATTTGAACATCTGCAAACAAAATTTGGACCAATATTCAAAGAAAGGTAAAAGTTTCTTTTAAAAAATCATTACTGGTGACTAGACATGAATTCACCACTATGAGCCCAAGAGTAAACAGCAGCGTATGGAAGAGAAACCTCCTTAATCACACACCAAGAATAAGTTTAAAGGTCAACCATCAGCTGGAAATTTGATGCTTACAGTTTTCTGGGATTTTGAAGGACCAGTATTGGAACACTATCAGGAAAAAGGTTCAACAATCAACAGTGCTCATTATAGTGAGATGCTCACTGAAGAGATGAAGCCTAAACTTCAGATGAAACACAGAGGACTGCTATCCATGGGCAGGGCATTGCGATCCTGCATGAAAATACACAACCACACACCTCAGCCCACACTGCTGACACTCTACAAAAACTTCTTTTTGAGGTGTTAAAGCATCTTCCCTACAGTCCTGATTTTACTCCATTAGATTTTCACCTGTTTGGTCCCCTGAAAGCAGCCCTTCAAGGATAAAGATTCACTTCCAATGAAGAAGTTAAGATAGTGGTGCATTCGTGGCTCACAGTTCAGCCTAAAATCTTTTTAAACAAGGGAATATGAAAGCTTGTTGGCAGATGAAAAAAGTGTAATGAAAAGCAAGGAGATTTGTGTCAAAAATTATGTATTTGTCTTTTCTAAAAGTTGATTAAAATAAATTCTACAGTCAGAGTGCAGATACTTTTTGACTCACCCTCATATAATCACACACGCATACACACACAATATATATACTAGTGTGGTGCTGTGGGTTAATGTACTGGACTGCAAATCAGTTTGAACTGCAAGGTCAGCAGTTGAAGCTCATTCGCCTATTCTCGGAAACACTATACAGGGTCCCTATGAGTCAGAATCAATTCAATGGCACTTAAGCACAACAACATACACATGCGCATATATATTTGTGTCCTTCCAAAAACTTTCAAGAGGGGTTATCTCTGAGGCAAAGATCTAAATAATCATGGAGAGGAGACGATACATTTAAATTTCTTTTATCTTATTCCTGTCTATAATTTTTATTTAATTTTTTAACCAAGAGCATGGAAAACCTTTAAAGTTGATGAAAATCTATTACAAAGAATACGTAATAATTTATTCTGAAAGCTAAGATGATTTTGTGGAAATCATTTTCTGTAGAAAAAAAAGTGAAAAGTCTAGGCTTGATTTGCCTGCAAAAGAAAAGAACTAGACTTTGTGTTATTAAGTGCTGTCAAGTCGGTTCCAACTCACAGCAACCCGGACAAGGGTTTCCAAGGAGCAGCTGGTGAGCTTGAACGGCCGACCTTGTCTAGGAAGAGGAAAAAAAGAATCAGCTCCCAAATTTTCAAAGGGTTGCCTGTGGAAGAAGGATTGCACTTTTTAATACCTTGAGAGCAAACTAGGGTCAAATGATAAGGTTACAGGAGGGCTGACTTTGCCTAAGTAAAAGAAAGATTACTGAAGAGAGCACCCAAAGGTACTGTGTCAGGAGGTGGGGAGAGCTCCATCTAGGTGCTCATCATAGAGTACAGGACCATCTTACTGAGACTCAGTTCAAGGAATTCCTCTTCCAAGTCTATAAAACCTGGAAGTCTCTAAGTCTCTGAAATTTGGCTATTAGATGGACATGTCTTGCTCTGGTATCTAGTATCTAGTATCTAGTGCATCCTTAAATGGTCATGCAGAAAAATTCAAATTAAGATGTTGTTCATTGCTGTTGAGTCAATTCTAATTCATATTAAATATGTCAGGTAAGTCAACTTTGCCTTCAACTTTTGAGACCCTGAAATAGGCAGCTATCCCTAAGTAAGGCTTTACCAGTTGCCACAGAGTCCACTCTGACTCATGGCGACTCCCTGTGTTGCTAAGTAGGAAACTGTGTTGCATAGTTTGGAAGCAGCTCACCAGGCATTGAGTTTGAACCACCAATCTTTCAGTCAGTAGTTGGGAGTTTAGCCATTTACGCCACCCAGGGACTCCTAAAGTAAGGATGACAAGTTATGATATTTCATTTAAGTATGAAGGTATTCAAACAAATATTTAACAATGTTAAAGCTTGGTTCAAACTTCGGAGGCTATGTTTAAACCCGATCTAAAATAGTATTTGTTAAAGAAAACTTTGTTTTCAACCAGATTCACATTAAACATATAAGGACGTGAGCATGCTTCTGATACTAATATTTTAAGGCTCCATTAAAATCTCTTTCCAGATTGGACTGTTCATTATATGGCTTGTCTTTATGGACTTGGTAAACTGAGCCTAATATCAGAATACTTCAGTGGCTTACGATGGAGAGTTCCACTTTTGTGGATTCTACTTTGTCTGGAAGGTACAATACATGCAAAAGAAGGGTTTTCTAAACTAATAATTGGGATAGTACCAGTGGCATTTGGGAGTTCTAAATGACAATCTTTTCCGAGACTCATTGGAATGAAGAGAAAGTGATCCAGGGAAGGCAGAGATCTAAAAGACACATAGGTTAGGGAAGTGTTCTGGAATCTGCCACTTGAGAGTGTGTTGACATAGAAAGTCATTACATTTCTCAGAACATCTGTTACCCTTTTATCTAAAAACAGGGGGGAGAGCAAAGTAGATAAATGTTTCTAATTCAGCCATCAGCTGAAATCATATCTACACAGAAAGACATTTTAAAGAAAAACTCAGGTATTAGAATTTGAAGCCTGAATCTGGTTATCATAAACAATTGCTTTACCTTGCACAAGTCCCCCATCCTCTTGAAGAATCAGTTTCTTCATCTGATACATCAGAATGGCACAAAGAGCAAAGGGAAGAAAAGGGCAAATGTATTCTCATGTTGTTCTAAGCCTCAGAGCAAAACTCTAAGATAAAAGCAGCTATTACGAATTTTTTTAAAATAAGTATGTGGAACAGGCTTAAAGATGTTACTAGGTTTTCAAGCTAGTAACAATAGTGCAGAGGTTAGATCCAAAGTTTTAAAAGACACATGGTTGCTTACTCTATCTGTTTAATACATTTTGAGAGAAATTAAATATGGTAAGTATCCAAGTGTTCTATTTTGATTAAATTGTTATAGTGGTATCAGTTATTGTCAAGATTAAGGTTTAAATTCCCTAGAGAGACTTCCATGTATATATTTTTCCCATTCATAAGCATTTCTGTCAGAGAAAAAGCCTCCATAAACCACCAATTCTATCCAGGCTGTCAGAGTCTATCAGTTGAAAAAATGAGCAGATTACCACTGCTGCTTTAGAAATGATCCATGATTTTAATTAAAAATCCTAAATAAATGGTTACATTTACACTGCACAAGGCCATACATGGAGGATCTTAGAAGAAAAACTATAATTAGACGAGGCAGATTAGTAAATTACACTTGCTATCCAAGCAAAGAAAGCCCATTCTCAGGGCCCAACTCTTCATCCAAACAGAATAAACACAGGCACCAGTATAGTCATAAAATACATTATGCTACTGCACTAGTGAAACAAAGCCACGCCATGCCCATGGGAAGGGAAGCCCTGCAACCTCCAAAGACTGTTAGTTTCATCAACTTGAAGAAGCAATTTCTGACAATAACACTTTCGAGATAACAGTATTCTAAATGAAAATGCTTCCACATTACAACCATATTTAAACAAGGCATTTCATTCTCCTGCTCTAAATTTATTGAAAAACTTTGATTTGATGAAAAGGACAAACCCTCAAAAACAGGAGCTTTAGGCTGCCATGTGTGGGAGTCCCTGAGTGGTGCAAGTGATTAAACCCAGACCTTGTGTGGCTCTGTGGGATACAGCACTCGACTGCAAGGTCAGTTTGAACCACAAGGTCGGTGGTTCAAACTCATCAGCTGCTCCTTGAAAACTCTCTACAAGGTCACTATGAGGCGGATCTGACTCAACACCACTTAACAACAACAAATGATCCAAAGGGTTGGAGATTTAAGTTCACCCAGAGGCACCTCAGAAGAATAGCCAGTAATCTCTTTCTGAAAAATCAGACATTAGAGTAATCAACTCTATAGCAACTGATTTAGGGTTTTTTGTTTGTTTGGCCCTGTTTTAGTTGCTGTCCCTACTGAATGATGCTCCCCTCTACACAATTGTCTCATTCACCACTGTATTCTACAAAGTGCTTAGCAAAGGGCCTGGTACATAGCAGGGCTTAGGAAATATATGTTACACTTTTTCTAGATTATAACATATTTTACAACAAATCTAACTCTTAAAATCACAGTCCCAAAGAAGAATGAAATGCTTGAGATGTCACATTTCATTCATTTTTTAAAAATGGGATTCTTTCACACTTATTTTGAATGTGTTCACGTTCATTTATTTATTTACATGCCTACCATGTACCCAAAAGTGTTATAGTGGCATTCAGAATACATGAATCCTTTTAAAGATCTAACAGGAGACCACATCCATAAAAAAGATAATTTGTACTTTGATATAACACATCTTTGGAAAACATAAATCAAATAATCACATACAACATCAGTAGCAAAGTCCTGAAACCATCAGTCCCTTGGGGATGATAGTTGCTTTATTTAAAATAGCCATTTGAGAGGATCCCACCTATACCTACGTAACTTCAGCAAGACTTTGTATGGGAAATTTATTTTTCAGCTCAGAGTATCTGAATATCTGTGAATAATTTTTCACCACTTATGAGATCAGGAACACAAAAAAATGGTAGTCCAGGGAGGCTATTACATGATTAAAGGAAATAAGCATTTGTTTGTAAAGTATGGATAGTAAATTCAATTGGGTTTCATCACTGCCCAGACAACCCAACATGAAGATTTCCTTTGGAGTCCTCAGTTGTCCAATATTAATATTACTAGTGTAAAACAAATGATTGAGCACTTCAACTATACATTATCTTTACGTAAACCATCCTGGTTCCCTGAAAAGATAAGCAAACATCTATATTAATACTCCTGGTCCGGTAAAGATATGTTAAATGACTGTTTTTTTCTATGAAAATTGCTAAAAGAACATTTTTTTTTTAAAAATCCAACTTGCTAAAATTCTGTATAAAAGATGGTTGCAAGCCCAGATACAAAGTTTAAAGGCATTTCCATTTTCCCTGCATGTAAAGGGTAATAAAATATTCGTACAATCAAAGTAAAAAGATAAACAAAACCAAAGCCAAAGCAGATCAAATAAATTTCATTGTGCAAATCATAAAAGCTGAGTAAAAGGATTCTAGATCTCAGGTAAAAACTGCCCGAGAAAGGTAAGTAACAGCATTAACTTGAGCACAGAAAAGAGTTAAGACGTGGCAACGCTTTACAGGATTTCAAATAAAAGCAGAAATACGAGAAGAATAACAATTGGGATAAATACCGTCCACAGGCTGCAAAAACAATCAACGCATTTGCTCCTTCACCTCTCTCCCTCAACTAGCTGGGTTGTGAAAGCAGCTGCTGCTCCCGCCCTCCTTCCAAGCCTCTCTTCGCGCCACCCCCTCCCCGGTCCTCTCTACTCTTCCCCTCCCCTTTCACTCCCCCACCCTGCCCCTAGCTGGCTAGTCAGCAGCCTAGAGAGATTAAGAGGTGTTCGCTGTTGTCACTGGGCCTCTGGACTGATCTAACGTTTCCTACTCCCTGGACCAAAGAAATAAGAGACACGACACCCTGGTCGTATTAGATGCCCTCTCCTTCTTCCTGGCCCCCTCCCAGACCAGGGCTGGAGTGGGAGCCTAGAGCTAGTCTGCTGGGCCCCAAGTGGAGGGCCCGGCGTAACTCCCGGCTGCGCTCCCAGCAAGCAGCGCTACCTGAGCTGTCCATGGTGCTGGCGAGGTCCGGAGGATGCCGGGCGGGACTCCACGCCGCCGCCACCCCGGCATTCACTCTCTGCTTGCCGCCACCCCCGCCGTTCCCCGCACTTAAGTCCCCGTTACTGTCCACCAGCTGCAAGGATTCATAACCATCGTTGCTGGTCTTTTTCCGGTAGCTCCCGAGGAGGCTCATGGGCAAGCCCAGAGAGTGAAAACAAATCACCTGGGAGAGGAAGAGGAAGGTGAGAGGTGGAAAGGGATGAAGGAAGAATTAAAAACAAAAAGAAAAGAAATCAAGTGCCCGACATGACGCAAAAGAGGAGGGAAAAGAGGGAGCGGCCACCAGAGAGGAGCTGAGCAGGGCTAGTCGAAGCCGCCGCCCAGGGCAGAGCGCGGCTCGGGGCGCCGAGAGCGAGGGAAGGAAGGAGGGAGAACGCTGCGAGCGGGTGCGCGCGTCCTCTGTGCAGTCGCTAAGCCGCCGGCCCTGCCGAGCTCCGGGCCCCGGGCCAGCTACCCTCTGGCTGGGGAGTGCCCGGAAGCAATCCTATAGGTGTCGCCGCGTAGCCCCGCCGCGCAGCAGGGCAGCTCCATGCGTGGCTAGCCCGGGGGGAGGGAAGAAAGGGAGGGGAGATTCACGCGAGTGGGGACTGAAGGCGGAAAACGGAGCGGGGAGGGAGAGGGAGGGGTCTACTACAACAGGGGGAGGAGGCTGTTGTTGCGCGAGTAGCAAATAAGTAAGGGATGGGTGTTTCTGACCTGAGAGCTTTGGGTACAAGGGGTCTCTTGGTAAGATCCAGACACGCCCATTTCGTATAACTTAGCCTATATTTGCTGGAAGATTCTGCAAGTCAAAGCTACCGGATGGTAACCATCCTCGAGGACTGACTTGTAACTCAACTGAACTCAAGAAATAATGTGGTATATTAGAATACAAAGAAACAGAACTACTTTCTGCACTTTCTGCAGAATGGGAATGAATTCTATGTTAGACATCCAACAGTGGGCTATCCTAACTCTATAGTTAGGGTTCATTCCCATCTAGTGCAGCGATGTGATGTCTTAGTCTTTGCTGGAGAAGGGCTAAGGTTGAGTCAGGTGCAACTTCAGATCTGACATCATTTACTTTGGGACCTGAAGAATGGTCTATACCACTCAGTTGGATGGAGAAAAAGAGAGAGAGAGAAAGGATTTTCTCTCAGTTCTCTAGCTCCACTTTACCCCCTCCAGTTGTTTTTTGCTTTTTTAAAATATATATAAAATTATGGGCAAAGAAGGCAATCACAAATTATCAGAGGAGAATGTATTACAAAGTTAACTAAGCTCAAGCATCAAAGCCCCCCCCCTTCTTTTTCAGAATCTCATTTCAAGACTGTGTCAACTTTACATGCATAATTTTGTATTCTCACTCTTAAAGAGGATCCCAACACTTCAAGTGCCAAGCCTCACAAAAACCTGGATATAATTCCGTGAAGTATCAAAATGCAACCACAAAATGTTCATTTTTACCTGAAATTTTAAGATTATAGAAGACAACCTCATTCTCAAATAAGACAACTCAAAACGAGGAGAAACAGCTGCAAATATCCACTAATAATCAGAACACAGAATGTATAAGATATGAATCTAGTAAAATTGGAAGTGGTCAAAATGGAAATGAAATGCATAAAGAGCAATATCCTAGGCATTAGTAAATTGAAATTAACTGGAATTAGCCATTTTAAATCACATGGTCATATGGTCAACTATTCTGGAAATGGCAAATTGAAGAGGAATTAGGTCACATTCATCATCAAAAAGAACATTTCAAAATCTATTCTGAAGTAAAATGCTGTCAGTGATAGAATAATATCCATACACCTAGATGGAAAGTCAGTCAAATTTACACACCAACCACTACTATCAAATTTACACACCAACCACTAATATCAAAGATGAGGAAATTGAAGAGTTCTACCAACTTCACTACAACCTTGCTTGCTGAAAGTGAAGAGGATTTAAAATATTTACTGATGAAGATCAAAGAGCACAGCCTTACGTATGGATTACAACTCAATGTAAAGAAAACAAAAATCCTCACCATTGGACCAATAAACAGCATTCTTATCAATGGAGAAGAGATTG
>NW_006408566.1:9183612-9205101 GCF_000296735.1 Chrysochloris asiatica
TGTTCCATGGGAGAAAGATGAGGCTTTCTGCTCCCGTAAAGATTTACAGCCTCGGAAACCCTGTACAGGGTTGCTATGAGTCTGAACCAACTCCAGGGCACATAACAACAACAATAAGCCAACTTCAGCAGTCTGAAATTGATCAATCTTGTAATTAAGATGCATTGATAATTCCTGGAGAAACAAAGAAGGATTAGTATTTGGAAAATACAGCCTTGGTGACAGAAACAATGCTGGAGATTGCATGATAGAACTTTGCAAGATCAGTGTAATACCTTTTTCCAACAACATAAAAGTCACTATACACGTGGACCTAATAATCAGATGGAATAAAGAGGAATCAAATTGACTGCTTCTATGAATAAAAAAAGATGAGACACCCAGGAGCTGATTGTGGAACAGACCATCAATTGCTTATATGCAAGTTGAAATTGAAGAAAACTAAAACAAATCCAAAGAACCAAAGTATAATTTTTAGTATATCCCCCTCGAATTTAGAGAATATCTCAATAATAGACTTAATGCACAGAACACAAATAACCAAAGAAGACCAGAGGAGTTGTGGGATGACATCAAGAACATCATCACAGGAAGACAGCAAAAAATCATTAAAAAGATGTTGTTAAGTGACGTCGAGTCAGTTCTGACTTATAGCAAACTTGTATAAGGTTTCCAAGGAGCAGTTAGTGGATTTGAACCAACTTTGTGGTTCAAACATACCTTGCAATCCAGTGCTTATCCTACAGTGTCACACCAGGAAAACAAGACTATAATGGATGTAAGAAGAAACTCTGAAACTAACTCTTGCACATATAGTAGCTAAAGCAAATGGAAGAAATGATGAAATAAAAGAACTGAACAGAAGATTTAAAGTTAGTTTTAGTAGACAATGTATTATAATGAAATGTGCAAAGACCTCCTGGATCTAAAAAACCAAAAGGGAACAACATTCAAGCTTAAGAGCTGAAGAAAAAAAATAAAGCCTCAAGTTACAATATTTAAGTATCTGTGGGGGAAATATTGAATGATGGCAAACATTGAATGATGGCAGGAAGAATCAAAAGATGGAAGAAATAAACTAAAGAGAATTGGTCAGCATTCAACCAATTGATCATATGATCATGAACATATGATCGATCATGAACCGGGGTACGAAGACCTCTAAGCGGCACTGATGGGCACTGGTAAAAATCAAAGCTCCCGGAAATGCCAGAAGACCAACTGAAATTCACATGGATCTTGGCTAAAAGCAGAGAAAACCAGAAAGATGTTAAACCTGTGTTTACTGAGTATATGCAAAGGCATTCGACTGTATTAATCATAACAAATTATGAAAAACATTGCTAAGAATGAGAATTCCAAAACACTTCACTATGCTCATGTGAAGCCTTTACGTAGACCAAGAGTCACTGGACTAATAATCAAAAGGTTGGTGCCTTGAAAGATACTTCCAAAAAGTCTTGTAAACCTTAGGGAGCAGTTCTACTCCATATGCTCATATGTGGGGTTGCCATGAGTGGGAATCAACTTAACAGCAATTAATAGTAGCACCTCATTATCATCATTTTATGTCCTGGAGTTCTAAAAAAAAAGTGCATGAGTATAAAATCTGTCTTGTCCCCATGCACACTGCTCATGGCTTTCTCAAGTTGTTCTTATTTTGATCACCTAAAAACACATACCCGCTATAGCATCTCAGAAGTGTCAGTTTGGGTCATTATGGGCCCAAAAGGTTTTCTGGGAGCTCTTTCTCAGAGGTCTACATAAAACAAATTAACTGGATTGAGAGACATTTTACTGTTCATTTTATTTTGTACTCAAAAGCAGATTCTTGAAAGAAAAGGATGAATCAGGAGATGCCAAGAATTCTGTCTTCTAAATCCCTCACAGTCTCTTTGGAAAGGCCCTATGATCAATAACCAGTTACATTCCTTACTACACATCTGATGAAGGGGAGGTCTGATCCAAAGCATATATCTGAGGTAATGTTCACTTATAACAAGATCAAACAATTTAGGGGTATGGGGCTGTAATAAAATTTAAACACAAATTATACACTTTCAATTTTCTAAATCTGCCAGTTTGGGATATTTTTGTTACCTATTGAAATGATATTGCATAAAATCTAATAAAGAAATGTTTTCCAATGGTGTTTTAAGTATCTTTTCTTTTCTTTTCCTTTAGCTCAGTGAATACCTAGTATCCATCATGTGCCTTAACAAATGCTGAATTTATAATTACTGTATTAGGTGAATTTAGAGGACCATTTCTGAAAAGTTAAAATTATTATTTTTAAAAAGAGCACTTCCAGTTATTTTTGCTCAACTGTTTTCACAAGCTGAAGACATATTGCTGGAAGAAATTATAGATGAAACATATGCCTTTGTATTTTTGGATAGCTATCTCCTAAGTTTGCAAATTTAAACGCAAGAAATGAATGGGCTGTGTAAACCATTTTATTTTTTATCTTTACGCTTAATTACAAAATACAATCACTCAGAATAGCTATTTATAACTCTGTAATATTAGGGATATAAATAACACATTTAAGGCAAAGTAATAACAATAACTACGTTAACACAACAGTCTGAAAACTGCTTTGGGGCTTAAATTGGAATATACATCAATTTTTGGTACCAAAATTTTCTTTACTATCCTAAAAATCAGATTCATAACAAGTTTATTTATTCATGAGAGCCTCATTTTTCTACTCTGTAAAATGAGTGATATAAAGGTGGAGTCCTGGCGTGGTACTATAGGGTAAGCACTGGGCAGGTTTGAACCACACTGGCAGTTCAAACTTACCAGCCACTTTTCAGAAACCCTATACAGGATTGCTATGTGTCAGAACTGGCTCCACGACGCCTAACAACAAAACAATCATTATAAGCCACCACTCATCTGTCAGTTTGTCATACTGTTTTTTATGTTGTTGTGATGCTGGAAGCTATTTCACCAGCATTTTAAATACCAGCAAGGGCATCCATGGCAGACAGGCTTCAGAGGAGCTTCCAGACTAAGACAGACCAGGAAGAAGGAAAGGTAGACCACTTCTGAATGGTTAGCTACTGAAAAACATATGAATAGCTAGTGGAATGTTGTATGATACAATGCCAGATGATGAGCCCCTCAGGTTGGAAGACATTCAATATATGTATGACTAGGGAAGAGCTGCCTCCTCCAAGTAGAAATGACTTCAATGATGTGAACGGAGCAAAGCTTTTGGGACCTTTATTTGCTGATGAGGCACAACTCAAAATGAGACGAAATCACTGCAAAAATCCATTAATAATCAGAACATGGAATGTACAATGTATGAATCTAGGAAAATAAGACAACATCAAAAATTAAATGGAACACATAAAGATTGATATCCTAGGCATTAGTTAGCTGAATAGACTGGTGTTGACCATTTTGAATCCAACAATAATCTGATTTACTCTGCCAAGAACCACAACTTGAAAAGAAATGGCATCATGTTCATCATCAAAAGAGCATTTCAAGATCTGTCTTCAAGTACAACGCTGTCTGTGATAAGGTAATATCCATCTACCTACAAAGAAAACAAGTTAATGCTACTATTAAGCAGAGGAATCGTGGGATGACATCAAGAACATCAAACAAGAAGAAAGCAAAAGGTCATTAAAAAGACAGGAAAGAAAGAAAAGACCAAAATGGATGTCAAAAGACATTCTGCAGCTCCTCCATACACAGAGTAGAGAGGGATGAGCAATTTGGACACTGGCTACCCAAAATGGGCAGCTAAAAAGGCAAGAAGTGACTGGCTTACAAACTTTCAAGAGGGAGCCTAGATCCAGAGGGTGCAGGGGAAGGTAGAATTCTCCATTGAGTGGTTTCCAATCTCCCTAGATGGGGCTGATGAAAGGAGATGGGGATAAGACTCTCGTGGTTCAATAGTGAATAATTGCTATCAGGACTGATTGTGAGAGTTGAAAATGTAAAGGTAGGCATTTTTTTTTAACAAAAGGAGGGGAGCGGTTGATTTTGCAGTCCAGGAGCCATGGTCCCTGGGACCATCAAGGGAGAGGAGCAGAGTGTGGGACCCTACCCAGAGAAGCAGTGACATCAGTTGACTATAGCAAACTACAGATAACATTGTGAAGAATAGGAATTCTAGAACACTTAACTATGCTTGTGAAGAATATGTACATAGGCAAAGAGGCAGTAATTGGAATAGAACAAAGGAATACTGAATGGTTCAAAATCAGGAGATGTGTATCTTTTCATCATATTTATTCAATCTGTATGCTGAGGAAATAATCAGAGAAACTGGATTATATGAAAAGAACTGGCATCAGGACTGGAGGAAGTTTCATTGGAAACCTCTGACATTCAGATGACACAATCTTGCCGAAGTTGCTGAAGACTTCAATTTGTTTGGATGCACAATTAATGCTCATGGAAGCAACAGTCAAGAAATTAAATGACATATTGCATTAGATAAATCTGCTGCACACGATCTCCTTAAAGTGTTATAAAGCCAAGATGTCACTTTTAAAACAAAGATGAGCATGACCCAAGCCATGGTATTTTCAATCACTTCATATGCATGTGAAAGTTGGACAGAGATTAAGGAAGACTGTATAAGAATCAATGTATCTGAATCATGATGACGTCCAAAAATACAGAACGTATGGTAAACTGCCAGAAGAACAAACAAATCTATCTTGGAAGAAGTAGAGCCCAAACGCTCCTCAGCAGCAAAGCAAGGATAGTAAGACTTCACCTCTGGTACTTTTGACATGTTATCAGGAAAGACTAGTCCCTGGAGAAGGACATTATACGTGGTAAAGTGGAGGGTAAGTGAAAAATAGAAAGATGCTCAACAAATTGGACTAACAGTGGCAGCAACAATGGCACAAACATAACAACAACTGTGAGGATTTGGCAGGACCAGGCAGTGTTTCGTTCTGTTGTGCATAGGGTCGCTATGAGTCAGAACCAACCCAACAGCACCTAACAACATCATTCTAAGACTCACAGCAACCTCATTCACACTAGAACAAAACATTGCCCAGTACTGCATAATCCTTACATGGTTGCTATGCTGAGCCAATTGTTATATATAGATACTGGGTCAATCTAACTCATTGAGGGTCCTCCTCCCTTTCCCTGACCCTCTACCTCACCAAGTATATGTCTTTCTCCAGGAACTGGCCCTTCCTAATAATGATATTTAATGATATTTAAATTAATGCCTTACACATAGTAAGTGTGCAGCAAATGTGGCACTGCAGGATAATGTGCTAGATTGCAAAATCAGTTTGAACTGAAAGGTTGGTGGTTCAAATTCACCAGCCACTCCTTGGAAACCCTATACAGGGTTACTATGGGTCAAAACTGACTCAACAGCACTTAACAACAGCATCTATTATTAGTATTATTGGTCTGTGTTAGGCACGTTCTATTCTCAATAGCTAGCTGTCATCGTAGGAGAGGACCTCAGTAATTGCGGAGTATTATTTTTCTAAGAACACGCTAATGGAAGTTGTCTATATGATTTTTAAGTGAGAACATGAATTTAAGGAAGAGAAGCAGCACTGGTATCACCCAATTATTTAGAACCAAACTTTGTTTTTATCAAGATCAAGGTTTACTCTGTAATTTATTTTATCTCAGGAATGCAGTATTGCATATGGGGCAGAGCCACAGGGCTAGATGCCTTTCAGGTAGAGAACGTTCTTGCTCTTGGCCTTTTCAACTGTTGTCTTCAAATCCAAGGCAACCCCATTGCTGTCGAGCCCATCTGGACTCATAATATTCCTAAAGTAAAGAAAAGAACTGTCCCATTGGCTTTCCAAGGCTATAAATCTTGAAGGATGCAAACTGCAAAATCTTTCTCCTGCAGAGCAGCTGGTAGATTTAGAACTATAAACCTTCAGGTTAGCACCCAAGTGCTTAAGCCACTGCACAAACAGGGCTCCTATTGTTGATTTCAGTGGCTTTTAATAAATTGGTGAAGATTATCCACACTGAGGATTATCCAGGAGCCAGGTTCTGTTCCTGCTTGTTCCCTCATTTTGCAATGAGTTTGCAAGAATTTTAGAATTCCTGATAACAAGAATCCATCATATGGATTCCAAGTTTGTTCATGACCCCTAGAGCAGAACCTCACTTTCACTGTTGTTGTTGTTAAGTGCTGTTGTTTCTAACCCATAGTGACCCTATATAGGGCTTCTGAGGAGCATTCGGTGAGCTTGAACCACCAACTTTGTGGTCCACACCAACTTTGCAGTCCAGATTAAGTACATAAATAAGTATTGAATTTATCAAGTAATGGATAAATGAACAACAATGTCACAGTATAACCTAGCCCAATAATTGTTTAAACTACATGTTGTAACCTATTAATGGATTATATAATCAGTTTAGCAATTTGTGATCCACTTGGCTAGGGTATGGTGTCTATTCAAGCACTAGTCTAGATGTTGTTCTGAAGATATTTACAAGACATGCAGTGGTTAAATGAACGGCTGCTAACTGAAATGTCAGCAGTTCAAACACAACAGCCACTCTGCCAGATAAAGATGTGGCAGTCTGCTTCTGTAAAGATTACAGTCCTGGGATCCCTATGGGGCAGTTCTACTCTGCCCTATAGGGTCATTGACTTGGAGTCAACTAGACAGCAACTAGTCTGGTTCGAGTTTTTGGCATTTCAGTCAGTTGACTGTAAGTAAAGCAGATTACTCTTCATGATGTAGGTAGGCCTCATCCAACCAGCTGAAGGCATTTAGAGCAAATGAGTTCTGTCTGAAATAAGAAGATTCTGCCTCAACACTACAATACATATTACTGGAGTTTCCAGTCTGCCGCCTGGCCTGCTGATTTCAAATACAAGACTGCTAGGCTTTCCAGCCTGTTACCTGCCCTACAGATTTTGAACTTACCAGCCCCCACGACCCCACAAGTTAATTCTCTAAAATCAATAAATAATTCATGACCATTTTAAGAATAAAACAGGTCAGAAAATGTCAGAGTTCATGGCACATAGTAAGATAATTGTTTCTTAACACAAAGCATTAGGGGCTTTGTGTGTGTGCGTGTGCATGCGCATACTCAGTAATGATATAAATGTGTTCCTCACCATGAACCTTGGTTATACATTGGAATGTTGACAAATTGTAGAACTTCCTATGCTGCCAAGTCCTCGTGTTCCCCAATTGTGAAGGTCCTATGCATGATGACATCTGAATTCACTTGGATAATACCTAGAGTTCAGGTTCACCAGATAGTGAATGAAGGCAGAGCTTCCACTCAGTTTTCTCTATTGTAAATGTATAATGATCAGATTTCTAAAATGCTTTAATTAATAATAAATCAATGAAATGTATTGAAACTTTCCTTTGGCAGTGAGCCTCGGGTGCATGAGTCAGATTACCTTCTTATTGAATAAGGGCTGTGGATAAGATGGTGTGAAGCATTCAAACTGGGAACCAACAGGCTATATCTGGCCCCCAGAAATGTTCTGTTTGCTCGGCAATTTTTTTTTTTAATTCAGTTCCTCTTCTTTCTTTCTTTCTTTTCTTTTCTTTTCTTTTCTTTTTTTTTTTATATAGTTACTTTTAAAAAGGGTACACAGGTTCCATTTTGCCAACATTCATCACAACTTCCTAATATATGATTCCTGCTCTATCAGTTAATCCTTGCAAACTAGAATATGAGTTCTGTAGCACACTGGAGTCCTGGTGTGGCTCTATAGGGTAAGCACTGGTCTTTTAACTGCACAGCCAGCCGTTCAAACCACCAGCTGCTCCTCAGAACCCCTACACAGCATTGCTATGAGTCAGAATAGACTCGACCCCACTTAACAATGATAACAACAGCAATATAGTGACAAGAACTAGATAACAAACTTCATGCAGGTCATTAGACCATGTTATTATAAAGACCCTGTATAGAGACCACTGACCTTGTAGTTCAAACAGAACCTGGGGTCCAGTGCTTATCATACAATACCACACCAGGTCTCTGAAATCACAGACACTCGAACAAGAACTTGAACCCTGGATCCTTAGATTAAAAGTCTGATACTCTAGCAACTGAGATATCTGGATGCTCTTCATTAGACTATGGTCTAGAAGAAAGAGGGCAGACTAGAAAGCATTGCTTCCTTTCTCCTCCAAAGGAAGCCCAGGGGGGGAAACCATGGTCATGCAAGTTTTCCAGTTTGCAAAGTTCCAGTTAATGTGCACGCATAAATAGAAGCAGCTGCAAAAGCAATACACAAGTGAGGAGTATGCTGGAAAAAAAAAAAAAATGAGTTGGTAATATTGAAGAAACTTGAAAGTTCCCCTATAATGTTAATCAGGAAAAAGTATCCCCAAAATGGGGGGATCTGTTCTTGGTGTCTGATGGGAATCCTGAGTCTCCCAGAGGACCAGCACATTTTCCAGGCAGGGCATATTTGTTTAAGATAACTCAATACCTGAACCTTGTGCCTCCTTGAAGCTCTGCTGTTGTTACATACTGTTGCGACTCATAGCAATCTTGTATAGGGTTTCCAAGGAGCGGCTGGTGAGCTTGAACCACGGAACCTATGGTTCAAACCTACCTTGAGGTCTAGCACTTATCCTCCGGTCCCACACCAGGACTCCTGTGAAGCGCTGTTGTTGTTGTTGATAAGTGCTGTCAAGTCAGTTCTAACCCATAGCAACCCTGTAAAGGGTTTTCTAGGAGCAAGTGGTGAGCTTTAATTGCCAACCTTGCAGTTCAAACTGACTTTACAGCGCAGCTCATTACCCTAATAAAAATAACTGCCATTGATTACTAACCATTTGGCAAATGCCTTACCATCATTAAGGAACCCTGGCAGAGCTGTGGCTTAGACATTAGACTATTAACTACAAGGCTGGCAGTTCAAACCCACCAGCTACATTGCAGGAGAAAGAGGAGACTGAAGTCCTGGTATGAAGCTGTTGGATAAGCACTGGACTTGTAACTGAAAGCTCAGTAGTTCAAACCCACCAGCTGCTCTTTGGACACGCTATACAGGAGCTAACTTGATAGTATTTAACAACAACAACACCTACTCTCATAAAGACTGACCATCTCAGAAACCCTAGGGTTACTGTGAATCGGGATTGACTTGATGGCAGGGGATTTGGTTTGGGTTTTTACCTTCTTTAACGCTCACATTCCCAACAACCTTTCAAAGATTTTATTATCTCTATTTAGAGGCATAGTTGGAGAGGTTAAGTAACTTGCCCAAGTTCACACAGCTATTATTTAGGATCCAAACTCCCATGTGTCTGATCCCAAGACCATGTTTTGGCCACTGAACCACACTGAAAAGATGATTCCAGTAAAGACTGTACAACTTCCAAGCCATTCCTTGGGTAAGAACTCAGTGAAAAATTGCTTTGGCAAGTTCATGCCATTACACTACAGATAACACATTCCAATGCTTGCAAAGGTTGACTGATAGAGCAGGCTAGGTATCATACAGTAGAAAATGGCGGTGACATGTGACAAAATGGAGCCTATGTACTCTCTTAGAAAGCATCTAACTTAAAAAAAAAAAGAAAGTGCAGGGCAAACAAAACATGTCTGGGGCCAGATAAAGTCTGGTTCCCAGTTTGACACTGTTGTGTCATTTATTTCTACATGTACGAGATACGTACAATTAAAAGGTAATGGAGTTTTCCCACAAACTTTCTGAAGACCCTTCCTATTAATTTGTGTGAAGTGGAGAATAAACAAATAAAGGGTGTTGGTTGTTAAAAAAAAAAAAAAGGCAAAGAGTATCTGTCACTTGGACCCAATGGCAATCAATGCACAGCATTTAGTAATTTCAGTAAATATTCATTAAGCCATTAAGTATCTGAAAAGAAGAAGAAAAAAAATGGTGTGGACACCTAGTTGGAATTCCCCTCCTTTACTAAGCACATGCCACAGTCTGTCTGTTCAGTAGAACTTAAATTTTTTCAATTCATGTGACTTTCTAATAGGTAGTCTTGTTTTGCAACTACAAGGCTTAGAGGACTTTTTATGTGCTGCAGAAAATTGGTACTTGGCTACTCTTTGACCTACTTTACTAAAACTAAGCTACTAAATTTAAAAGAAGTTTGGCCTGTATTGTTATCGTAAAAATGTACATGTAATATAATATGTGTGAGTGCAAATTAATAACACATCAAGGCATGGTGGAAAAACCACTATGTTTGGAAGGGAAAAATGTAAAACTATGTTTGAGTCGTGGACCTGACACAACATATTTTCTATAATATGTTTAACCACTCAGAGCCAGAGTCCATTCTACATCCCCCTCACAGGGAGAACCCAATGAAATAAGATGCGTGAACGCATTTAATAAACACCAAAGCCCTACCTAAATGCTGCATCTCATCACAATGAAGAAACCATTGAATTTAAGTCACAACATTAGGCAAAAAAGCATTACTATAAAAAAATATCTGATGCGCATGACTGTCAATTTAAAGATGCCTCTAGATTTCAGACATGTTAATATGTTTAAAAAGAGACAGATGTTACAACTGAGACAAATGTTATTATTATTTGACTGTATGTTAGCCTGAGAATCTGTTTTTCAGTTAAATGGTTCAGATACGGGCTATGTAAGTATCTGCTAACTGACCAAAAACGTAAGAAATTCTTGGCGAGGGAGGGCATTTTGAGCTTAGAGAACTCACCCTGGGTTTCTTTAGTGAGCTCACTTAAACCACAGTTCCACTAGCAAACCTCTAACTTATCATTGATTTTCAAGGATATGGACATGATATAAAGATGGTCAACTGATATTACCACTTCAAGAGTAACTCAAGGAAGCACCTGCCCCCTTTTCTCTGCAGCTTTACCAGCAGGGAAGCTTTAGCTTCTCAAAACAGACACTTGCCTGACAACCATGAGATGGCCCTGTGCTCAACTGCCCTCAGTCTTAGGAGAGACAGATTGAAAATGTTGTATGGTAAGTAGTTCCCCACAACTAGGTACAGACAAACACTGAAGTGAAAGTTGTCTTGAATCCTGGATATTCCCAGGATCTGGCCCTCAGCTCATTACATAGGATTTTAGGTTTGTTGCTATTGTTGTTGGAATCTGTTTGGAATCATAGTGACCCTGCATAGGGTTTCCAAAGCTGTAAACCTTTACCAGAGTAGAAAGCCCATCTTTCTCCTATGAAATAGCTGGTAGTTTCAAACTGCTGACCCTGAGGTTAGCAGGCCAACACATAACCACTAAGCTACCAGAGCTATTGTTAGGTGCTATCAAGTCAGCTTTGACTCACAGGGACCATATGTACAACAAAACCAAACCAGCCTCACAATTGCTGTTACACTTGAGCCCATTGCTGCTGCCACTCGGCCAATCCCTCTCATTGAGGGTCTTCCTCTTCACCTGTTTCAAAATGTCATCCATAGCTTGTCATGATCCACACAGTCAAAAGCCTGTATATAGTCAATAAAGCACAAGTAAACATTTTTTTTCTAGTATTCTCTGCTTTCAGACAAGATCCACCTGACATCAACAGTGATATCCCTGGTTCCACATCCTCTTATGAATCCAGCTTGAGTTTCTGTCAACTCCCTGTCGAGGTACTATTGCAGTGTTTTTGAATTATCTTCAACAAAATTGTACATGCATATAAGATGAATGCTTAAGAGCCTTCAAATGTGTATGCCTGCTCTCTGAATGCTCATTGTGCCTAACAACGTGCTGGGCACCCTAGAGCACATAGCAAATCCTGTACAATGGTGACACAGAAGGTGGTGACTGCCCCAGGAGCAGGTAAAGCCAACTCTTGGGGTTCTGGGTCTGTAGGCAGAGATTCCAGGCCACCAAACCACTGCTGCCCACTTACTTACATCTAACTGCCCACTTACCCACACTTAGTACTAGGGTTATCTAAGCATTAAGCTGAGTACCTGGGTTTTATATGTATTTTCCACATGAAAGTGTTCTATGAGAATTGTTACATGCCCAGTTCACACCCAAGGAGACTAGAGCTGGGAAATGCAGCTGAGTGTGGGATAGGCAGTGAATGCTAGTGATGCTCAGTACACTTCCCACCTTCTTCCATACCAATACAACGGATCTTCAGCTGGGTCCATGACCACACAGGAAAAACAGTATAGTTCTCCATCCCATTATGTGTCTTGGTCTTTACACAAGCATGTGTGAGGTGTGGACATGGGAGTTCTGGCCATTGTAATATAAGTAGCAAGGATATGTGCACCTTCTAGTGTGCATCTTTAAGGGGGAGCGAAGCTGGTATGCCCTTCTTCTATTCCTTCTTTCTGCTGGTTGAATGATGGAGCTCCAGCAGGTATCTTGGACTGTGAGGTGGCCTTGGAAGGCTTACACAGTGAAGCACTAAAATCGAAGGTCCCTGAGTCCCCAAGAGGGGCAGACCAGCTCTGGCCTGGTTATCTCTAGATTTCTCAAAGGTGAAAGAGAAAAACTAAATTTTAAGCCATTGATTGCTGTTTTCCTTTATTTCCTGTTATGTAAATCCAAACCTAATAAAGCTTCAACTTAATACTGTGGCTGTTGCTCAGTGCCATTGAGTAGGTTCCAACTCATGGCGACCCAGAATAGGGTTTCTGAGGAGCAAATGGTGAGTTTGAACCGTCGATCTTGTGGTTCAAACTGACGTTTTGGTCGTGTGCTTATCTGACAGTGCCACGCCAATACTCCCAACCTAACATTAGAGTTTAGCTTTTTATTTACCACAGCATTTACTGGGAATTACATAAACTCTGTGTGATCCTGGACAAAGTATATAACTTCTCTACACTTCAGTTAAAGAGGACTGGTGGTGTAGTGAATTATGAGTTAGGTTGCAAACTGAAATGTCAGCCGTTCAAATCTACCAGTCGCTCTGAGGGAAAAAGATGAGGCCTTCTGCTCCTGTAAAGATTTACTGCCTCGGAAGACTTATACAGAGTCACTATGAGTCAGAACCGACTCAACAGAGTACAACCAAACAACCAAACCTCAATGAACTGGAATTAACTAGACAACTAACAACAACAAGAGGTAACATCTAATAGGGTGGCTATTGGAGTCCTGGTGTGGTGCTGAAGGATAACCACTTGGACTGCTAACCACAAGATCAGCGGTTCAAACCCACCAACCATTCCTCAGAAACCCTATACTGGGTTGCTATCAGCTCAAATTGACTCAAAAGCACTTAACAACAACAATAAGGCGGCTATCAGAATTGCATGCTATAAAATGCAAAGAAAATTTAGCAAAGTGCCTGGCATACAGTGAGAGCTCAATAACTTATTACCTGTTTTCACTATTTCTTGTCAGTGCTTCAGCTGATACATGGCTGAGGAGAGTATGCCTGACTCCAAAGCCAGTGCTCTCTCCACCTCATTCCAGTGTCCAGAGATTGCTGACTGTTTCCCAGGCAGACAGTCCAGGAGCTGCAGCACCCTACCTATAGCATCAGTGAACTCCCAGTGGAGTCGCCCTTCTTTGCATATCATTTGCTTTCTTTGATCTGCCCACATAATCTAAATGCAGACTGGAACATTTTGAGCCAAAGTTAATATAGAACTTAAAGCAAGGTGTCGTATTTATGGCACAGTGGCTCTGAGTCTACTCACTTCAGTCTGGTGAGAGAAGAGAGTCTAATTTGTTCCCCATCTGTGGATAAATAAGGCACCTGAGTATTAGAAGGAGGCACTTTTATTATCTTATCATTTGCTTTTCTTTCAAAAAATTTCAAACATCTATAAAAGTAGAGACAATTACATAATTGATCCCCTTATTACTCATCACTCAGCATCAAAAATTGTCAATTAACAGCCAATCTTATTTCATCTATGTTGACCCTAATTAGAGTGAATTCCATGTTTCATATAGTTTTACCAGTAAATACTGCAGTATGTCCTGGTGTGGCGCTGTGGATTAATGCGCTGGACTACAAGGTCGGTTTGAACCACAAAGGCAGCGAATCAAGCTCACCAGGCGCTCCCTCAGAAACTCTACACAGGGTGGTCGCTGTGAGTTGGAACTGACT
Source organism: Chrysochloris asiatica (assembly GCF_000296735.1). NCBI lineage: Eukaryota > Metazoa > Chordata > Mammalia > Afrosoricida > Chrysochloridae > Chrysochloris > Chrysochloris asiatica. The sequence continues at coordinate 9,197,624 of NW_006408566.1, forward strand.
CAAGGCACTTAACAACAAACAACCACCTCAGTATGTAACATTGTACTAGAAGCGGGGCAAGGTGTCTTGAGGGACTAAAGCCATCCACCCACCAGCTCCTTTTCAGGAGTCTGTCAGAGAAACCTACATAACCTTCTCATTTACTTATTTTGCAAGGAAAGCAATACACCACCCATCAGTTTCCTGGTCTCATAACCACACACTACCAAATCTCCCTTCCTTCACACACTACTTGAAATCTAAGGCCTTACCTACCAAGAGATCTGAACATCAGTCAGGAATCCAATTTTGCCAGCACAGGAGAAATTTGTGGAATGTTAAATTTGTAAGGAACTGTAAAGGGTAGACAATCCTTTTCAATTTACAGATAAGAAAACTGATACAGAGAATGAGCATATGTATTCACATTTGAGCTTTCTAAAATGCATACCTAATCATGAAAATCAACCATTTGATGGTTCCACATCACCCTCAGTCAAAGGTATTTAACAGAATGGACTTTCACATCCTCAGACCAACTACTTCCCTCTCCAGACTCAGCCCTCCACTCCTCCTCACCCCATCCTCACTCCAAGTATAAAGTTTCATTTTGATCCCTTGCCTGCCCTAGATCATAGCATACATAGATAGTGCAGGAAACCTTCAAAGTTCTCAAATCCTAGTAACATCTAATCCTATGTGGCCCCAGAAAACCTTGTAAATCTTCTGTTTGTATGTATGACTTCCCACAAGATTCCAAGATCCACAATCTCTAGGTGGGCCCATGTTCAGTACCTGGCTCAGTACAGATACCTGACAAATAATTGTTAAATAAATGAATGACTCTGGAAAGTCAGTGAGAGAGATACGGGAAAGTGCTCTGCAGGCTGTTTGTTGTTGTTAAGTGCCATCGAGTTGGTGCCGACCCATAGCGACCCTGTATAGGGCTTCCAAGGAGTAGTTGGTTGATTTGAACTGCCAACCTTGTGGCTCAAACTGACCAGTGGTCCAGCACATTATCCTGCGGCACCACACCAGGACTCGGTGCACACTGTTTAGCACTCAGCAAAGGTAAGCCATTGCATTAATTATGGCTTATGGCCACAGAGCAACACAGGAGACTGGGTTCTGGCTAGCACAGTCTGGAGCCCTTAGCATTCCATCAGACTGCTTCATACTAATTCAGCCAATAAAGTTGTCATTTACTGTTATTTCCCTAAGTAAATAATGCCATTCCCATTACAGAAAATTAATTTAGACTTGCAGCCTGTTGATGTTATTTTACTTTGAAGTATTTGACATTATTTTTGACCTGTGTAGGAGATTCACACAGCCCCAGATCACTTCTCAGAACGGCTTATGGATCATCATTTTTAAAGGGTATTTCCTTTGGCCCAGATATAGTTTATGAATGACAAAAGAAACCTCTTTCATCTTTGCCTCAAAAATCACTATGCCCATGAGTTAGACTATAGGGAGCCATGTGTTGGTGAAAAATGAGCTGGGAGAGTTTTCAAAAGAAGCTATAGGATTACAAATTACAAAAAATGAAATGGCTAAATGCTAGTAAATGTACTTTAAGCTCATTAGTGCAAAGATGATTAGAGCAGAGCTTTTCTATGTCCTCTAAAGCATTGGCCACAGGATTAAAGGGCACAGTGGTATTGGCTTTCAAGTCAAGAATTTACTGAGGGCCAGCTCACTTACCCTCATTTCCATCTTTAGTCTCAATGGGAAACAATCTAGCAAGGGGAAAGAGAAAAAAAAAAGCAAAAAGCTTATTTAGTTAAATCAATACAAACCTCAATTTACTAGAAATCCTGCAGCTTGGAAGGAAGGTTTAACTTGGGCAAAACACAAATCCTTTTTGAGCCTTAGTTTTCTCCTCGCTTCTTGTTGCTAAGTGTTGTTGAGCCTGCTCCGACTCAAAGCAACAGACTCAAAGCAACCCAGTATAGGGTTTCTGAGGCGCAACTGGCAGGTTGGAACCACCAACCATGCTATTAGCAGTCCAGTGCTTATCCTACAGTGCCACACCAGGATTCCAGGGTTGTTGCTGTTAAGTGCTGTGGACTCAGTTCTGACTCATAGTGACCATGTATAGAGTTTCTAATTATCTCAATAATTGGATGTACATATTAGTCCTGGTGTGGCGCTGTAGGTTAATGCGCTAGACTGCAAAGTCAGTTTGAACCGCAAGGTCAGAGGTTCAAGCTCACCAGCCGCTCCTTGGAAACCCTATACAGGGTCACTATAAGTTGGAACCAACTCCCCAGCACTGAACAACAACAGCACTGTTGGAATTAGGAGCTTAGGTGGTGCAGTTAAGCCTTTGGCTGCTAGCTGAAAGGTCAGCAATTCAATCCCCCCCAGCAGCTCCATAGAAAAAAGAGGTGGCAGTGTGCTTCTGTAAAGATTACAGCCTTGGAAACCCTCTGGGCAGTTCTACTCTGTCCTGCATGAGGCAGAGTTGGCTCAAAGGCAGTGAGTTTTTGGTTCATTGTTGGGATTAGAGCTGCCATCATCCAGAAGGTGAGAACTTGACACCAAATTAGGTCTCCCACGGTCCTTCGAAACTCACTTTTTTTTTTACATGTGAATCCTTCTCTAGAGCCAAGCTGGCCCTTTGGAGAGGCAAGAGCCATGCTTTCTGACATGTGGAGATAACTGAGCTGAAAGACCAGAATTTCCCATGACAAACAAATGTGAGAGAGCCCAAGATGGAGGAAGAGACGAGGGCGTTTATGTCTTAGGAATTCAGGAGACCTAGATGGACACTCATTTCCATGATTACAAAAGTTCCATTTTTCAATTCAGTTAATTTACTTATAACTAACAGAATCCTATCTAATCCTACCAGTACTTATTAGCTCAGTGCCTACGTCATTGTAGCTCAGCGCACTAAATTAGTTTGTTCACATCTTTGCATTATTTGTTCACATCTTTGCATTATCATTCCACCCATACTTCCCAATTACAGATAAAAAGGAACAATTAAGTCTGTATTAGCAATTTAGTAAATACAACAAGCTTCATGCTATCACTTAAAGTCTCTTATTACTGTTTTAAGTGCCATCGAGTTGGATCCAACTCATAGTGATCCTGTACAGAGTTTCTGAGGAGCAACTGGTGAGCTTGAACCACCAACCTTCCTGCTCAAACCAACACTGCAGTCTAGCGCATTAAAGTACAGTGCCACACCAGGGCGGTACCATTCAGCTACACTTTCTACGGTTGTTCTGACTGTAACTGATATTCATGTACTCTATGGTCTACAGAGAACTTCCATGTCGAGTGGCATTATCCAATGGAGACAAAATACAAACACAAATGGTAGCATATATGTAATTGTAACTTTCTTAGTATCCACATTTTAAAAAATAAAAAAAGACAAGTAGGGCTAATTTTAGAAATAAATTTCATTTAATTCAATGGATCCAAATTATTGTTATTTCAGCATATAATCAATATAAAAAGTAATCAATGGTATTTTACATTTTTTCATATGAAGCCTCCAAAAACCAATGTACATTTTTGGCTGATAGCACATCTCAATTTGGATTAGTCACTCAAGATTTAAATAGCCACTTATATAGCTAGTAGCTATATATTAAATGCCGTCCTAGCATGGTGTTATACGATAAACACTGGACTACTAACAGCCAGATCGGTGGTTCAAACCCACCAGACACTTCAGAAACCTATCTAAGGGTCGCTAGGAGTTGGAACCACCTCAACAGCACTTAATAACAATATATTTGTTGCTGTTGTTAAGTGCCATGGAGTCATCATTTTTCACAAGTAACCATTAAGATTGAAGCTTTTGTAATTACAGGGAAACTTAGGGAAATTAATTTGTTCAGCGTCAACAGCTAATCCATAAAAAACTCAGGCTCCAATCTCAGACTTTTGCCTCCAGAGTTTATACTCCTTGTCATGTGATTGTCTTTGTACAATAAGAGCATAATCCTGAATTACAGCCGTTATCAACCAAGTAAATTAACCATGATGTGACTTCACCTATAAAATGACACAAGTAGCCTCTAGGTACAAAGGCTGTATTTCCTGACTGACGGCTCCAGACACAGAGCCAGCCTGGCAGCCTGAGGACAGAGAAGCTCAAATGGGAACCAACCCAGAAAAGCTACACATCTCTATATCAATTGATTCATGAATACTATGAAAATAACACTGTCCCAACCTTACAGGAGGGAACAGGGGAAGGGAACTTCAAAAAGTTCCTGGGAAAATCCCATTATCATTTCATTCCATTGTTTCATGAACTTTTGTGGAAACCCCCTTATATGTTCTTTCCATCACAGCTTCCTCTGTAACGGGCTATAACTCTGTTCAGAGAATCAAAATGCAAGTCTTTGTAAATAAAACTGTTCACTGAAAACAGTCTGCAGTGGCCTTCAGCATGACCTTAACATGTGAAGTTGGTTAGCCAAATGCCTTCCTTAGCCAGCAGGGTGGCATGGAGGACACACACACTCCTCTATCTAGGATACCCCAACCCTTTCACATTTGACAAAGAGAGACTGCCCTTTTCTGAGCAGTTAGGGTTCACAGGTTAGACTTTTAAGAGAAAAATAGGCACTGCTGCTGTATCTTAATCATTATAATTTTCTCTGGGGCTTTTCACACAAAATTCATAGCTTTTTATTTTGTGCAATAGCACCAGTAAATGAATCCCTTATTTTGACAGCAAAATGTCAGCCTTGCAAATTAATGACTATAACAACAACCAAAAAATAACCTTGCTTTTTAGTCAAGATAAGTAACATGAATGTGTTAAGTATCTTGCCTGGAACACAACAGGCACTCAATTTATGCTGATTTTCTTTGCATCTTGGGTAAACCATATTTTCAAGGAATACTTAATGCTTAGAAAACTGCCTACAATATAATGTAAAAGGGAAATTAACAAAACACAAATCTGATTCTAAAATGTGAATCCTACTCTTAAAAGAAAAATAAATTCTGCCTCTATACGTGCATAGACAAAACAGTGGAAGGAAATGCATCAATAGATGAATAACAGCTAGCTCTTAATGGAGCTATTAGAAATTACTTCAGTAAAACTTATATTCGTATAGCCTGAAAAACTACTTGTAAAAATGCCTGTGATCATTCACCCTCTACCTCATTCACGCTCATATAGGTTCCTCTATGGCACTTTGCAATATTACTCACATTTCCCTCTATCAAGAAGCAAAATATTGCCTCACTTCTTGACTCTAGACTGGACTTGTAACTTTTTTTCTTGCTAGGTTGTTTTGGTACTGGAACGGAAGGTTGGTGGTTCAAACCAGCTGTTCCTCTGAAACCTTATATAGTTCAAAATCAACTTGATGGCACTTAACAACAACATCTAGTCTATAATCATATATGCCCCATTGTCCCTGTCATTTTAAATATTTAACTTCTGAGTTAACAGTTTGCATTTAAATATAGATGATGCTCATAATGTATGCTCAATGCTTTAAGGTAAATATTGCTGTTGTTATTAGGTGGCTTCAAGTCAGTTCTGACTCATAGAGGCCTTATATACAATACAAAGAAACACTGCCCGGGATCTAGCACTATCCTCATAATTGTTTTCAAGCTGGAGTCCACTGCTGCTGCCACTGTGCCAATCCACCTCGTATGGAGGTCTTCCTCTTTCTCTCTGACTTCCCACTTTACCCAACATGACATCCTTCTCCAGGGACTGGTCCCTCCTGGCCATATGTCCTAAGTATGAGAGACAAATTCTTGCCATCCTGGCGTCCAGAGAGCATTCTGGTTGTACTTTTTCCAATACGGATTTATTCATTCTTCTAGCAGCCATGGTACTTTTAATAATCTTCTCCAACGCCATAACTCAAATGCATCAATTCTTCTACTGTCTTCCTTATTCAATGTCCACCATTCACATGCATATGAGGCTACTGAAAATACCATGGCTTGGTATATTTAAGGTTAGGTACACCTTAGTCCTGAAACTGATATCTATGCTCTTCAATACTTTAAAGAGATCTTGTGCAGCATATCTACCTAATGCAATATGTCATCTGATTTCTTGACTGCTGATTCAATGAGTGTTGATTGTGAATCCAAGCAAAATGAAGTCTTCAACAACATCAATCTTTTTCCATTTATCATGTTATTTATTAGTCCAGTGATGAGGGTTTTTGTTTTCTTTACATTGAGCTGCAACACATATCGAAGGCTGTGGTCATTTATTTTTATCAGTATTGTAAGTACTCTTTGCTTTCAGCAAGCAAGGTTATTTTATCTGCAAAGTGTGGGTTGCTATTGAGTCTACCTCCTCTTCTTCATATAATCCACCTTCTTGGAATATTTGCTCAGCATACAGACTGAATAAGTATGGTGAAAAAATACAACACTGGTGCACATCTTTCCAAATTTTAAACCATTCAGTGTTCTCTTGTTGTGCTCAAATGGCTGCTTCTTGGTCTATGTACAAGTTCCTCCTAAGTACAATTAGTGATCCAGAATACTCATAACTCTGCAATGTGGTCCATTTTTTGTCATGATCCACACTGTTGAAGCCTCTGCATAGTCAATAAATCACAGTTAAACATCTTTCTATAAATATAGACGATGGGACTTCCAGTTTAGGGGCAGGTAAGCAGAGACAGATAGCGAAAGCTCCTCTGCGAAAACCCAGAAAAAGCAGAGAAAGAGCAGTCCAAAGTACAGCTGTGGAGTTTTGGATCTTGTTTAAGTTTCTGGGCACCAATTTCCCGCACCCACTTGTGGAGAAATCTGCTGGTGGAATCAAAATACAGCAATTTCTGAAGTGATCCAGCAGCCACAGCAGCTGGTGGCCAGACATCCTGAGATCAGCAGGCAGGACCCATAGCCAGACAGAGGCAGTGACCCAGCACTAGACACCATGGAGCTGCGCATCTGGAGGAAGAGGTGTGACCAATTTTTCATCATTCACTTTCCATTTCTCACGTATCTTTCCTCTTCACTCCAATTGTGCCCTCACTGCCCAGCCCAGATGCCTTCAGGCAGGCAGGAGCACACCCCCAAAAGGGTCCAGCATTGCACCGACAGTTTTCCCATGGCACAGAGAGGAAACTCACAGACTGCTTTTTATGATGTCTGACTCTGGGACTCAGCCCCAAAGTTGACTTGGGTGGGGCTCTAAGATTCATGTTGGACAACATGAAGAGGAATAGCCTAAGAATTATTGGCATTCCAGAACAAAATGAGTCACATAGTCCACAGAGGAAATAGTCGAAGAACTACTGGAAGAAAATTTCTCTAACATCCTCAAAAGCGAAAAAATAAACATACAAGACACCAAGCAAAGTCCAGGAAGGGTGGACTCCAAAAGAAAATCACCAAGACATATCATAGTCAAGCTCTCCAAACTCAAAGACAAGGAGACACTCCTGAAAGCAGCAAGACAAAACAGAGGGGTCACATACAAGGGCAAACAAGTCAGACTAAGCTCAGACCTCTCAGCAAGAACCATGCAA
>NW_006408566.1:9221365-9223372 GCF_000296735.1 Chrysochloris asiatica
ATTATAATATTTGACTTTGTCTTCTTGAGCTGCCCTTTGAAATTTTCTGTTGCGCTCTTTTACCTCATTTTCTCCATTTGCTTTAGCATCCATACACTGCAGAGTAAGTTTTAGAGTCTCTTCTGACATCCATTTTGGTCTTTTCTTTTTTTCTTGCCTTCTTAATAATGTTTTGTTTTCTTACTGTATGATGTCCTTGATGCCATATCTCACAACTCTTCTGGTCTCAGTTATTAGTGTCTAATGCATAAATTCTGGTCTTGAAATTATCTCTAAATTCAGGTGGTATATTCCTCATCATATTTTGGTTCTTGTGGACTTGTTTTCATTATGTCAGCTTCAGTCTGAATTTGCATATGAACAATTGATGGTCTGTTCCACAGTCTGCCCCTGGCCTTGTTTTGGCTGATGATGTGGAGCTTTTCCACAAATGTAGCCAATTTGATTTCTGTGTATTCCATCTGAGGTTCACATGTACTTTTATATTATTTAAAAAGGTATTTTCAATGAAGAAGTCATGGGTCTTGCAAAATTCTATCATGTGATCTCCAGCATAATTTTTTTTTATCACCAAGGCTGTATTTCACAATTACTGATCATTCCTTTTATGTTTCCAACTTTTGCAGGCCAATCACCAGTAATTATCAATACATCCTGATTGCATGTTTGATCCATTTCAGACTGGAGAAGTTGGTAGAAATCTTCAATTTCCTCATCACTTACTTTAGTGATTGGTGCATAAATTTAAATAATAGTGGTACTAACTAGTCTTCCTTACAGGTATATGGACATTATCCTATCACAGACAGCATTGTACTTCATGATATGCCTTAAAATGTTGTGGGGTTTTTTGTTGGGTTTTTGTGTGTGTGTGTGAATGCATCACCTCTTCAATTTATTATTTCTGCATAGTAAATAATCTGATTGTCAGATTCAAAATGACTAATACCGGCTCATTAGTATCAAGGATATGGATGTTTAGGTTTTCCACTTCATTTTTGAAACTTTCCAATTTTCCTTGATTCATACGTCATACATTGCATGTTCCAATTATGAATGAATGTTTGTAGCCATTTCTCCTCATTTTGAGTTTTGCTTCAACAGCAAATGAAGGTCCAGAAAGCTTTACTCTATTTAAAAGTCATCAAGATCTACTTTTAGGAGGCAGCTGTTCACCAATCATATTTTGTGTGTCTTCCAACCTGAGGGGCTCATCTTCTGGCACTATACCTGACAATATTCTGGTGCTCTTCATCATGTTTCAATATTCTGGTGCTGTCTGGCAGTGTTTCTCTGTTATTAATAATGTCTTCAGTGGCTAAACATTTGGACGTATTCCGCCACTCCTTCTGAATCTGTCTTTCTGGAAGCTAAACAGAAACTTGTCCACCATGGATGACTCTGATGGCATTCAAAATACCACTGGTATAGCTTCCAGCATCATAGCAACACACAAGTCAATACAGTGCAACAAAGTGACAGAGGAGTGGTTGGAGATAAATACTATCATTTCCATTTTATAGTTGAAGAAACTGAATTAATAATGTAAACTTCCTTGTCAAAGATCACATAGATATGGAGTTTATGACAAAGTCACTACTTAAACTTAAGGACCAACAGAGAACATCATGATAAATGGAATGAATATTAAAATTGTTACAGATTTCATTTTACCTAGATCCATAAATAATGCTTACGAAAGCAACAGTCAAGAAAGCAACATATTGCATTGGGCAAAGCTGTAGAAATGACCTCTTTACACAGTATAAAGAGCAAAGATGTCGCTCTGAGGACTAAGGTGTGCCTCCTGATGCAAATCATGGGATTTTCAACCACCTCACATGCATGTGAAAGTGGGACAATGAATAAGGAAGACTGGAGAAGACTGATGCACTTGGATTATGGTACTGAAGTATACTGAATATACCATGGATTGCCAGAAGAATGAAGGAAGACAGTGGCTCTATAGGGTAAGCACGGAACTTCAAACCACAAGGTAAGCAGTTC
>NW_006408566.1:9225252-9233444 GCF_000296735.1 Chrysochloris asiatica
GTAAACTATCACATAATTCACAATAAAACATGAAAGAAAGAAAGAAAAAAAAGACATCATTAAGAGAGTAAAAAGGCAAGTCTCATTGTAAGAGATGTTTGTGATACATGTATCTGAAAGATATCTAAAACAGATAAAGAACTCCTTCCTACAAATCAGTGCGAGAAAGGCAGAAAGCCCAAGAGAAAATGTGGCAAGAACTAGAATCCAAAGCCTGCACATAGGAGTCTTCAGGGCTGGAAGACTGACCCACGGGATTAGGGTCTGTAGCACTGTGTCTGCTTGCTTATGAGAAGAGAAGCACTCATGGCCTCTTTGTATCCTAAGCAAGTTAGAGCACCATCCATTCCAAGGTTCATCTATCACCTCCAGGTAGCAGTCCCAACTCCAAAACCTCTCAGCAAAGCCACTAGTGTTCCTAAAAGATTGTGGAGAAGAAACATCCTAGCGCTACTTGAACTTGAATGCAGACTATAGGTTCCTGAACTGTGCTGTACAATTAAGGGCTGGGCAGCCTGCTGTTGGAGAATGATTTAAGTAGATTTTGGGAAATGAAGACTCTCTCTTCCAGGAAGGGAAGAGATCTTCTCCAGAGGGGACAAAAGTCTATGAAGATTTCTTATTGCCTAGGCAATTTTGATCAGTTCTGAGGTTACCCCATGGACTCTCTAACTGACAGTGCTTTGTACCCCTCAATAAATGTCTTCGTCTCCCAAAACACATACACCCACAGCTTTTGCTTTTTTCTCCAGAACATTTCATTCCAGCATCCTCTGTCTCTTGCCACAGCCCCCGGCACTCCAGTCACAAACTCTGCCCCAGCAATAATTTGAGTTTCTGACAGCAGTACGCATCCTCCACATTACTTCAGTTCTGACTTCCTAGAAAGTCCCCCCATTCTTTGGAAATCTTCATACTTAATGGAACTTTGTGATTTTCTTTATTTTATTTTATTTTATTTTTTTCAAAACAACTTAAAGAACATGAAATTGGGCAAGAGTAAGTGAAGACATATTTTACACTGAACAGAATATCTTCTAAATTAAACTTTGAAATAAGAAAAGTACAAGCAACAGTAACCTACAGTGTTAGATTTCAGATTACTCTTAGCATGGGTAGACGAGGCTAGAGAGTGACAAGAAGTCGTCTGAGTTGCTGATAATGTTCTGCTACTTTATTTGAATACTAGTTACAAAATGTATGTATTTTACAAAAATTCATCAATCTGTACATTTTAGCAGTGTGTACTTTTCTCTGTACTTCAATTGAAGAGTTCACCTGGTAGCGTAGTGGTTACGAGTCGGGCTGCGAGCCTCAGGGTCAGCAGTTCGAAACTACCAGCTCTTCTGCGGGAGAAAGATGAGGCTTTCTACTCCCGCAAAGATTTACAGCCTCGGAAACCCTGTACAGGGTCACTAAGAGTCGGAACCGACTCCACAAGAACAATGTAATATTCAGGATTAGGCAGACACACTGCAAGGACCCTCTACAGCAAAGATATGAGAATGAAATGAAACAGACAGAGATAAAAGTCCAAGAACTCTGAACTACAGAAAGGTTAGAGAAATGGATTGAGTGCTTGCTGGGAGGAGAAACTGACAGGGACAGCAAAAGAAGGAGACTGGTAAAACAACTGGACAAAAGCCCACAGCTGTTTTAACTTTTGTGAGCAGCTTTGGCAATAGAGGTGGCGTGGCAGAGCAGATTCACACAGGCAATGGGAAAGGTGTGAGTCCTTCATTTTCCCCACACTTCCCTGGTGACCAGTGGTGTGGCCAGCTCCAGCCTTCATCTACCCCCAGCACAGACCCTGCTCTCTAGGAATTCAGAGTCCTATCGTTCTGAGCTATGCCAATGTGAGGCAGGGACGCCTACATTTCTTTTGTGCCTGGGTTCAGGCAATTTCAGCCCCAGACCTACCGAACCCACAGAGCCACCAGACCAGCATTAGTCTAGCAGAAACCCTCATAACCAGTCACCCTGACCCCAGCTGCCTTGAGTTCCTAACAGACACTGAAACCAGCTCTATCAAGGGCCTGCCCTGAACACCGACAGCACAGAGACCTATAGGAACTCCATCTGGGGCGGCAACTCCACTGTCACATCCCTCCCACACCCATCTGGTGAACTCCTTGACTAGCAGGAGCCCCCCAGTGCTTTCTCCTCTCTGGGTCCTACAGGTTTTTGTGGTGGGATTTTGTTTTTTTTTTTCCTTTCAATGTTTCATTATTTTTGTTTATTCTTTCTTCTTCTTCTCTTGAATTTTAACCTATTTCTGCTTTTGGTTTTCTTTCTTTTTTCTGTTCCCCATTTCTCTTCTTTGTTTTCCTTTTGATCTTTCTTTACTACTCTCTACTCTTTCTCTTTTCATATTTCCTCTCCCTGGTTTTTCCAAGTGGTTTTAAATTTTTTTTCCTTTTATTTTCTCTCTTATTTTTCTCTTCTATAGCTCCATTTTTCTGTTCCTCTTTTCTCTTCATAGTTACTATACTCTTTTTATTCTAGTTGCTGCCTGTTTTTACTTATTGTTTCTCCTTCATTATGTTCTTCTTCCATTGTTATGTTTGTTTGTCTATTTGGTTTTATTTCATTGTGTGTGCATGTGTGTTGGGGGCTTCTCCTCTTTCCCTCTTGACAGGAGACAGCAATTGTGCCCATAAAACCATATCCTCTGCAGCTCCACTCACTGGAAAGAGCTGAAACAAGCCCTATACAGCTTGATCAATGACAGACAGTAATTATCACCATCCAAACCCACCATAAACTGAGGTGCAACAACAGTATACATGCTTCCATTCTCCAACTATATCCACAGAAGACAGTTGGTGAAAACCTAAGAACACATCAACATTTAATTATCAATTAAATACAAATACATCAACACAACAAAGACCTGAAGATAACAGATACTTTTAGATCACACAAAGAAACAAGAACGAATGGCTCAAACAAAATGACCAAGATGCAGAATCAGAAAATGTTTCTGAAGAAGGAAAAAGGTAATGTAACTAACTGAAAAATAATTCAAAAGAATGATATTCAGTTATCTTAAAAGAACTGACAGAAAGATCGATGAAATCAAGGAGAACACACAAAAACTCTTAGAAGAATTCAGGAAAACAGTGTAAGAACAAACAGACAAAATAAATGCAAATTTTGAAACAATACAAAACCTGCAATTAGAAATCCAGAAGATTAACACAAAGATTTCGGAAATGAACAGGACATTGAAAGTGCAAAGGAGTAGATTCAAAGCAATGAATGTCCAGATTAGTGAGCTTAAAAATAAATTTCTCAATACTAGTCTGCTAGAAGAACACTCAGAAAAAATAATGAAAAAATTCAAAGAAAAACTAACAGATATGTAAGACAGTGTGAAAAAGAATAACAGGTGATCAGAATTCCAGAACAGGAAGAGATAAAATGCATGGAGATAACTATAGAAGAGTTGGAAGAAAACTTCCCAAACATCATGAAAGATGAGAAGATAAGCACAGAAGGAGCTGGATGAACCCCAAACAGGATAGATCCCAAAAGAAAATCATCAAGACGTATCATAATCAAAATTTCCAAAACCAAAAAACAAAGAAAGAATCCTGAGAGCAGTTCAGGAAAAAATTACCACAAAGGATAACTAATAAAACTAACCTCTAATTTCTCAGCAGAAACCATGCAGATAAAAAGACAATGGTTTGGCATATAGAAAACTCTGAAAGAAAAAAACTGTCAACCAAAAATCATATACCCAGCAAAGCTGTTCCTCATATGATGATAGTGTGCCATGGAGTTGGTTCCGACTCAAAGCCACCCGGCACAGAGTTTCCAAGGCTGTAAATCTTGCAGAAAGCCTCACTTTCTCCCGCGGAATGGCTAGTAGTTTTGAATTGCTGACCTTGAGGTTATCAGCCCGATTCACAACCACCACACTACCAGAGCTCCTTTGTTCCTCATATATGACAGTGAAAATATGACATTTCTAAAAAGAAAAAAAAAAAAAATTAAAGGAGTGTGCAATAAACAGATCAACTTTACAAAAAATACTATAGGTTTTCTTTGAACTGAGAACCAATAACATCAGATAACAACTTGAGACTAACATACATGATACCAGCACCCAGAACTCAACCCAGATAAAAAAGCATCCAAAATAAAACAAACCTACAAGACTGAAAATAGGGAATCAGATATATTAATTTATAATGATATGAACTACAAAGCAAAAGGAAGGAATAGTGTAGATACAGAACTCCCCAATGGTAAGGAAGTGTAATACATTTCAAGATAAAACAGATGATTTTAAATGGGGGGAGAATTTATCAATTAAGAGTAACTTCAGAGAAGATTAATATACCTTTACATCAAATAAAACAGGAAAAACAGATTTAATAAACCTTAACATAACAGAAATTAAAATGAAAAGAAAACCCACTAACAAAATGAATTCCATGTAGAAAATTATGTGGAATAAAGAAACCAGCAAGACCATACACACACACACAGACAAACATACACACAAAAAAACCAGTAAAATGAATAGAGGTAAATGCTGTTAACTGGAGTAGATTGCAATCACTGTAATGAAGCAAAGCATTCATTTGCTGAATATAAAACTGACGGTCTGCTCTCTAAACTTGCATTCAATTCATAATAAAAAGTTTTACATTTTTAATATTCTCAGGACATAAATTTACAAATCAATATGAAGCTTTTTTAAAAGTATCTTAATGGAAACTAATTGCTGTACTTTATTTGCATATTTTATTGTATTTTCAGTGAAAGTCTACACAGCAAATTAAGTTCCTACAAAAAAATTTTTCTACACAAATTGTTCAGTGACCTTGGTTACGTGTTTCACATTCTGTCAACATACTCATTAATTCTTATTCTGGTTGTTCTGCTTCTAGTAAGTAATCTAGCTTCCCTGTCCCCTTTCCTTGCCATCTTTGCTTTAAAGTGAATGTTGACTGATCCCAGATAGATGGGTTTTTTTTTAAGGAGCACAGTATTATGCATGATATTCTTTATTTTATGAGAAAATTTGCTATTTAGCTAAAAGTTGATCTCACAGAGAGTCTCAGTTCAAAGTTTACAGAGTATCTTAGAGCAGTAGTCTCAGGAAGTCCTCCAGGTTAGACCAATCCAGTAAGTCTGAAATCTTTAAGAATTTTAGTTTTGTTCCACATTTTTCTCCCATTTTATCAGAATATATCTATTGTTACCTGATGAGGAAAATTGGTAATGGTAGATGGGCACTATCTGAATCATCTAGTTTCATTGTAGATGTGTAATCTATTAGTCCTGAAGGTTTACTTCCATATAAAAACTCTAGCCAAGCTCATCTTCTGAGAAAACTCTAAATATGCCTTTTTAGCAGTATTTACTTTTATATACTGCCAGTTTGGCCTTTTTCCAACTGTGTGATTAGTTATAAATTTCTTACTGTGGAGTTGAGCTTCTTGTTTTGCTTTTCCTCCAAACTTTTTTATCCTTTTTTATGAATGGGAAAAAACCAACATATAAATTTGCAAGATGAAAATATATGTGGCAGAATCACGAAGGTTAAACCCTAAAATGGCAAGATGAGTTACAATACGTTGTTGTTCTTAATTACTGATGAGTGGCTTCCAAGTTATAGTAACCCTGTATAGTGTTCCCAAGGAGTGGTTGTTCGGTTTGAACTGCCAACCTTGCAGTTAGTATTCAAGTGCTTATCCTGCAGTACCACACCATGGCAGAATTGTCTAAAGACTTGGGGTTTGACAGTACATCCGCCTCTCAGCATTGTAGTGAGAGGTGAAGGTAAGACTAAAAACAGGATGTATGACTGAAAGTCTGTTTAAGAAACAGATCCCCAGGTGCCAGCATCCCACCCCCCATACAACTGGGCAGGAGCAATTTCCTAACCCTAGCAAAAGATTAGAGGCTTATTTTCTGGAAGGGCAATCCAAGAGATCATTGGAATGGGGAACACCAGGAAAAGGTGGTTAAGGCTCAGGTATTATTACTTAAAAGAGTGACAGTAAATAATTTTGAATGTTAAAACTTCAGCTCTCTTCCCAGAACTGCGTGGCTTCCCCCTTTTTTTGTCCCTATATTATAATTAGTTTGTTGTTGTTGTTGAGAATATTGTTCTTGTTAGGTGCCATCGATACCGACGCATAGCGACCTTATGCACAGCAGAACAAAACACTGCCTGATCCTGGACCAACCTCACTATTGTTGTCACACTTGAGCCCACTGATGCTGCCACTTGGCCAATCCATCTCTTTGGGGGGTCTTCCTCTTTTTCTCTGACCCTCCACCTTACCAAACATGATATCTTTCTCCAGTGAATGATCCCTCCTGACAATATGTCCAAAGCATGAGGGATGATGTTTGGCCATCCTGGCCTCTAAGGAACATTCTGGCTGCAGTTCTTCTAACACAGATCCATTGGTTCTTTTAGCAGCCCATGATACTTTCAATATTCTCCTCCAACACCATAACTCAAATGCATCAATTCTTCTATGGTCTTCCTTATTCACTGTCTAGCTTTCACATGCATATGAGGTTATTGAAAATACCATGGCTTGGGTCAGGCGTACCTTAGTCCTTAACAAATATATGACAAATCGACATTTTCTACATGCACCATTTTGTAATATTGATTACATTCTTTGCTTTGTACAGCCATTTTCACCTTTCTTTTCTGAGTTACACCTCCCTCATTAACATAAACTCACTGTCTATTAAAGTTCCTATTCAAACTTTTGAGTTGCCGTTATCTATTTGATGCCATTCAGATAGTTCTTAAAGAACATAATCCTAAAGGCAGACTTCGTTTGTTATTAAACTATGGTGGTGGTAATGGTTATGTGCTGTGGAGTCGATTCCGACTCATAGTGGTCCTGTACAGGGTTTCCAATGCTGTAAATCTTTACGGGAGCAGAAAGCCTCATCCTTCTCCCACGGAAGAGCTGATAGTTTTGAACTTCTGACCCTGAGGTTAGCAGCCCAATATATAATCACTACGCTGCCTGGGCTCCTTTATCAAACTATATTTCAGGTTTAAGGTGACTATAGTAGCTCATCTACCCTCCGTGGCTCCAGAAAGTCTGGAGGCCATGACAATCTGAAATTTAGTAATGCATTTTCCCCCTTTTGATCTTCATCCATAAGTATTTTAAGTCCTTTTTACTTCCAGCAAGCAAAATTTTGTCCCCTGCATATCACAGGTTGTTAAAGACTCTGTCTCCAATCCTGATGCCACTTTCCTTGTCATATACTCCAGCTTCTCACATTATTTGCTCAACATACAGACTGAATAAGTATGGTGAAAGGACAGAACACACCTTTCATACTCTTGGGAAACAGGATACCATTTGGTATCTTAGAATACCATTCAGTATCCCTTTGTTCTGTTAGAATGACTTTGTCCTCATGAGCACAATGTACTCTTTGTACTTCTGCAATCATTTTTAAATTATCTTCAGCAAAATTTTACTTTCATGAGATAGTAATGATACTGTCCAAAGATTTCTGCATTCTGTTGGGTCACCTTTCTTTGGAATGAGCACAAATATGGGTGTCTTTCAATCGGTTGGTCAGGTAACTGACTTTCAAATTTCTTGGCATACATGAGTGAAAACCTCCATAGTAACATCAGTTTGTTGAAAATTTTCAATTTGTATTCCATAAATTCCGAACCTTGCTTTCACCAATGCCTTGAGTGCAGCTTGGACTTCCTTCAATATCATTAGCTCTGATCATATGCTACCTCTTGAAATGATTAAGAATCAGCCAATTATATTTGGTACAGTGACTCTGTACATTCCTTCTATCCTGTTTGATGTTTCCTATGTAATTCAATATTTTGCCCATAAAATCCTTCAATATTATAACTCAAGGGCTTGAGGGTTTTTGTTGTTGTTGTTGTTTTTAATGTTTTATTGTGAATTACGTGATCATTTACATAGGAGAACATTAGCTTTACATTCATCCTATCTTATATAATTTCATTGTCATGGTTACAATCCCCTCCATGGATCATCAACCAACCGAAGGGTATACCCCAGAAACCTGTCCCTTGGTTGTCAACACACAGCCCCTCTCCCTCTCTGTGTCTAAAGTCCCAAGCTGCTCCATCTCTTCATGTCATCATCTCTGCCTCTGTCTCTGGCAACACTACTTTGGGTAGGGTCCCGCACTCCGCT
>NW_006408566.1:9235510-9241464 GCF_000296735.1 Chrysochloris asiatica
TCTTCATATGTTTTTGGCTGCCTGGTTCTCCTCCTTGATGAAGTGTCTGTTCATGTCCTGTGCCAATTTTTTAATTGGGTTATTTGTCTTTTTCTTGTAGAGGTGTTGTAGTTTCCTATATATTTTAGAAGTAAGTCCCTTGAAGGACTTGAGTTTTTTCTTCACTTCTTCCAACTTGAGAAATGCTGAGCATGTTCTTCCCTTTAGGTTTTCTAACTTCAGGTCTCTGCATGTTTTACTACAATATTTTGTCTTCTCAAGATACCCTTTAAAATATTTGACTCAGTTCTTCTACTTCCTCATTTACTCCAGTTGCTTTAGCTTCTCTATGCTCAAAAGCAAGTTTCAGAGTCTCTTCTGGCATCCAGTTAAGCCTATTTTTTTCTTTCCTGTCTTTTTAGTGACCTTTTTATTTCTTCATGCATGATGTCTTGATGTCATCCCACAATTACTCTTGTCTTATTTGGTCAATAGTGCCTCAAATCTGTTCTTGAGATGGTCTCCAAATTCAGGTTGGATATATTTTCAAGTTTGTATTTTGGCTCTTAAGACCTTATTTTCATTTTTTTCAGCTTCAGCCTGAACTTGCATATGAGCAATTGATGGTCTGCTGTATAGTCTGCCCATGGCTTTGTTTTGGTTGATGAGATAGAGTTTTTCCATCATCTCTTTCCACAGATGTTGTCAATTTAATTCCTGTGTATTCCATCTGGTGAGGTTTGTGTGTAGAGTCACTTTTTATGTTGTTTGTAAAAGGTATTTGCAATGAATGTCACTAGTCTAACAAAATGCTATCAAGCAATCTCCAGGATGATTTCTATCACTAAGGTCATATTTTCCAAAAACCGATCCTTCTTCATTTCCAACTTTTACATTCCAATCACCAGTAATTATCAATGCATTTTAATCACATATTTGATCAATTTCAGACTGAAGTAGTTGGTAGAATTCTTCAATTTCATCATCAGTGGCTTTAGTGGCTGGTGTGTAAATTTGAGTAAGTGGTATTAACTGGTCTTCCTTGTTGTTGTTGTTAAGTGCCATCAAGTCAGTTCCGACCCATAGCGACCTTATATAGGGTGAAGGCATATTGATATTATTCTATCACAAATAGCACTGTATTTCAATTTTTTTTTTTTAAGTGCTTTGTGATCAGGTGCATTTGTACCTTGCCTTCCCTGTTGTCTCATCTCTGCTGTTTTACTCATTCATTCCATTTTTAAGCTGCTCTCTTATTGGCCTTTAATTTTTAATTATTGAGGCCTCTTCTTCCTTCCTAATGTTTCCAGGCCCCTATGAAGGCTCTCTGGGTCTATGACTTCAGTTGGCTCCCTCCTGGACAGCCAAGACCTGTTTCTAGTTTGCCCTCATGGTCACAGTTTTGCTGCAGAGGGGGTTGCATGCTTGGCTCCCAACATAAGGCAATGCATTCCAAGTTCATCCTCTAAACACATATTGGGCACTGACTGCACAGGGCTGTGGGTACAGCAATCATTAGGGGATGTGAACCACATTTGTTGTCATGAGACAGCTGCCTGGGGCAGACAAAGGCATGGGAGAGTATACCACTTCCTCTCCTACCTCCCATCCACTGTCACACGCCTCAAGGCCCTGGGCCTCTGAGACTTACTATAGTAGGACTCAGCCTCAAACCCATTACCCCCAATTCAACCTCACCTATGAGTCAAGATAGATCTTGAAAAGCTCTTTTTGATAAATAATGAGATGTCATTCCTCTTCAATTTGTCATTCCTGGCATAACAAAATATATGATTGTCCTACTCAAAATGGCCAATACCAGTTCATTTCAGCTCATTAATGCATAGAATATAGATTTTATGCATTCCATTTCATTTTATATTACTTCCAATTTTCCTAGATTCATACTTCATACATGATCTCTGACAATGTTATGCTGCTATTCAGAAGATTTTCAGTGGCTACAAATTCAGAAGTAGTCTACCTCTCCCTCTTGCTGTCTGTAAGCTCACCTGTCCACCATGGGTGACCTTGCTGGTATTAAAATACCAGTGGGACAGCTTCCAACACCACAGCAACACACAAGCCACCACAGTACAACCAACTGACAGACGAGAGGTGGTGTTGGTGTTGGTGTGCCACGGAGTCCAACTCACAGTGACCCTGTGCAGGGTTTCCAAGACTGTAAATCTTTACAGGACTAGAAAGCCTCATTTCCTTCCCACCGATCACCTGGCAGATTTGAACTGCTGACCTTGTGGCTTGCAGCACAAAACAAAATCACTATGCTGCCAGGGTTCTATGAGGTATTGATTGTATATAAATGAGGAGAAGCCTCAGCAGCTACTCTTTTTGTTGGTGGTGGTAGTTATTCCTGCAAATACACCCGCTGTTGTTGTTGTTGTTGTTGTTAAGTGCCTTCAAGTCAGTTCTAACTCATAGCAACCCTGTATAAGACTTTCAAGGAGTGGCTGGTGAATCTGAACCACCGACCCTGCAGTTCAAACCAACCTTGCAGTCCAGTGCATTATCCCTTATTGACTATCTCATTGACCAACGTTTCTTATTTAAAATCATAGTAAAAATATCTGCTATGTGACTGACTATGTTGCACGTTAACAGCAAAACCCTGACTGTAATAAACAGCAAGTTGGTGAGGAGAAAGTTACTCTGACCTTGATAGTTGTTGAGGATACATTAAAAGTAGCTGAGTCAAGATTCTCAATGGTTTGGCAATTAAAATGTAATGTAGCCATTATGCAACGATGTGACCATCCTCCATTTTTTTGCATAATGTAAGTTTTGCACAAATATCTTATCTTTAGAGCCTAATCACATCAATAAATGAGGAATAGGTGTGCATCTATCACAAACATTTTGCCAATTTAACTTTTTAGAGGTGTACAACTTATTGACAGCAGTTACAATGATCAGCCACACAACCCTCCCCTTAATCATGTAATTTTTCGATCATCATTAACCACTTTTCCCTTTCCTTTCTACCCACAGTAACCACTACTACACTTTGGTCTCCATACATTTGTTTTTGTCTCTAATAAGTGAGGTCATAGAATATTTCTCTTTTTGTGATTGGCTTATTTCACTCAACATAATACCTCCAAGCTCCATCCATACTGTAGCATATATAAGGATTTCACTTCTTCTACTAATTGAGTACTCTTCCATTATACATACTAGATTTTGTTTATCCATTCATCAGCATTTATGTTGTTTTTTCCCTTTTGGCTATTGTGAATATTGCTACAGTGAACACTAGAGTGCATGTATCTTTCTGAGTCTTTGCTTTCAAGTTTTTTGGGTATTTACCTAGGAGTAGAATTGCTGGATCATATGATAAGCATTGAACTGCTAATTTCAAGGTCCCACCAACTGCTCCTCAGAAACCCAAAACAGAATTGCTATGAGTAAGAACAACACCACCACCTAACAACAACAAGGTAGTTCTATTTTTTAATATTTTGAGAAACAATCACACAGTTTTCCACAATAGATTCCCACAAGCAAGGAATAAGGTTCTGATTTCCCCATATCACCGACATTTGCTATTTCCAATGGTTTTTGTTTTTTTAAAATCACTAGCCATCCTCATGTGAGTGAAATGGTATGTCACTGTGGGGTTTTGATTTGCATCTTTCTAATAGCTCTGGTAGCGTAGTGGTTACGAATCGGGCTGCGAACCTTAAGGTCAGCGGTTCGAAACTACTAGCCGCTCCGCGGGAGAAAGATAAGGCTTTCTACTCCCGTAAAGATTTACACCCTCGGAAACCCTATACAGGGTCGCTATGGGTCAGAACCGACTCGATGGCACTTAACAACAACAACAACAATAGCTAATGATGTGAAGAATCTTTTCATGTGTTTGGTGGCCATCTGAATGTCCTCTATTGGCATCCACTTAAAAGAAATTAAGTGGAGGTGGGCAAATGGGGTTTTGATGACTTTTCCTTCAATCAATGAAGCTTAATAGAATAAGCCTGCTCCCCAAAGACTTAAAAAGATCAAATGAATGAAAGAAAATACACTGTATTAAAAAAGTAACTACTACTCAAGGTA
This sequence comes from Chrysochloris asiatica, assembly GCF_000296735.1. Lineage (NCBI taxonomy): Eukaryota > Metazoa > Chordata > Mammalia > Afrosoricida > Chrysochloridae > Chrysochloris > Chrysochloris asiatica. The sequence goes on from NW_006408566.1 coordinate 9,239,564, forward strand.
GGAATCCTGGTGTGGTGCTGTGGGCTAATGCGTCAGACTGCAAAGTTGCCTGAACAGCAAAGTTGGTGGTGCAAGTTCACCAGCCTCGCCTCGGAAACCCTATACAGGGTTGCTATGGATCGGAACCAACTCGATGGCACTTAACAACAACACTGCTCCATGGACCTATATATCTATTTTTAAGTATTTTCTATGTAAACTAATCATCCCCTCCATGTTTTCACATTGTACTCCTTCATTTGCCTGCAAATTTTAAATGGGAATTTAATTTCTTTAAGATGATCTTCCCCCAAATCTACCATCAGCAATATCTGACTTTAAGTGCACTAGTGTTATCTGGCAAAGTAATACATATGAAACTTCCAATCTACCCCATTCTTTCATTGATTCTCCTTCACTCACTCATTTAATTTAGATATTTTCTAATGAGTAAGAAATAAATTAAAGACAAAAACTTTCAAAATGTGATTTTTCTGATAGACATTAATCCTTACAATGAGATAGTTTGTACTACTCTCTCTAGAGAGGCAAAACAGCACAGAGAATACAGACTGGGACCAACAAAACATTCATTGGACACCTGGACTCACCATATACTAGCTGTCTAATTTTGAACAAGTTATTTCATAATTCTAATTCTCAACACATTCAAGTATAAAACCTGCATATTAACACCTACCCCACATGGTTTTTGCTAAGTTTAAATGTGATCATATATGAAGAGACTTCAAAAAGTTTGTGGAAAGAATCCATTATCTTTTCATTCCATTTTTCCATGAACTCACTGAAGCCCTTTATATGATAAACACTTATGATAGTACTAGCACATAGTAAGTAGTAGGTAAGCAGCAACTTCACAGTTCATTAAGTTTATCTGTAAACTATTTTCTATATCTGGACTTTAAAATTTTTTATCAAACTATATTGAATTCCTCCCATCATTCTGGTATGGTTTTCTATATTAATCAGAAAAGCAAAAAGACATAACCCATGGGCTTTTCAATCCTAAGGAGTTATCTGTAGACTAACTAAAAAAGATGGACACTGGTCTGTATAACTTGGAATGTTGGTGTTCAAATGGTTAATGCATTATACCATTTAATAAAAAAAAAAATTCAAGTTGTGGCTTTATGAAAGAATAAAAATATAATATGAGTCAATTTAATTGAGTACATGCTGGCTGCTGGGGGTGCGGTAGAGAAACATTGAATGATTCTAGACTATAGCCTGGCCATCAACTTTATGATAGTTGTGCTGGGCTCTGGATTTGACCAATTTTCTTGCAAAAAAATTAAAAACTTAAAACAGGGCATATAATAAGGCAAAAATTATGAAAGAGGAAGAAGATTCCAAGGAAGGACAGATGTCTGGGAACAACTAGAAGGCAAGGACTTCCTAGTCACCTTTACTTACTTTGACGCAACAATGCCTGTAGTGAGGAATATATATTGTTTGGACTGAACACAGCATTGAGAGAAAAACTGAGAAAAGGCTTCAGAGACTTACTGAAAAGGTCTTCAAAAATAAGTAAATTTCAACAGTCCAAAAACTGAACTGAGGAGGACACTTCCTGGGCAGGGGCAATGTGGTTGTTGCTGTGTATCATCAATTCCAACTTTTACAGGACTAAGGAGAACTTCCCCCATAGAGTTTTCTAAGCTGTAATTGCCAGATATTTTCACTTCATGAGCTGCTGGCAAGTTCAAACTGCAGATCATTCAGTTAGTAGTCAAGCGCTTAAATGTTGTACTACCAGGGATCTTTAAAGGGGCAATTGTTGTTGTTGTTGTTGTTGTTAGGTGCCATTGAGTCGGTACCAACTAATAGCAACCTTACGCACAGCAGAACGAAACACTTTCTGGTCCTGGGCCAACCTCACAATATTGCCACACTTGAGTCCA
>NW_006408566.1:9242379-9244801 GCF_000296735.1 Chrysochloris asiatica
GTTCTGGAATACTCATACTTCGCAATGTTATCCATAGCTTGTCATGATCCACACAATCGAAAGCCTCTGCATAGTCAATAAAGCATAGGTAAACATCTTTCTTATATTCTCTGCTTTCAGCCAAGATCCACTGGACATCAACAACTATATCCCTTGTTCCACGGCCTCTTCTGAATCCGGCTTGAACCTCTGGAAGTTCTCTGTCAATGTATGCTTGTAGTCGGTTCTGTATTACCTTTAGTAAAACTTGACTCGCATGGGATATCAAAGAGATTGTCCGCAGATTTCCACATTCTTTGCAATGGGCACAAATACAGGTCTCTTCCAATCAGTTGGCCAGACAGTTGTCTTCCAAATTTCTTGGCATAGATGAGTTAATGCCTCCTGTGCCACCTAACTTTCTTGAAAGATTTCTAATTTTATTCCTTCAATTCCTATTGTCTTATTGTTTGCAATAGTGTGAGCCAAATCCTTGATGTCAAACAGAACATAGTGAGTCCAGGCAATTATAACTTAGGTATGTCCATGGCCATATAAACCATATACAGATAACTGACTTAAAATGTTGGCAGTTTGAATCTACCCTGAGGCACCCTGCAAGGAAGGCTTGGGGACCTATTTTGAAAGTTCAAACCCACTGAAACCCCTATGTGCAGTTTTATTCTGAAAATCAGAATTGACTCAGTGGCAACTGGTTTGGAGTTTGTCTTCCCCATCCCACCCCCACCCCACCCCCAGGCTTGGGAAACAAATGGTGGCCAGAATAGATAAATCCTTGCTTTAATCAAGGAAAGGAGAGCAGTTGCTGTTGTTTATGGTGGGAGGTCAGAGAATAGCAGATTTATCATTTTAAAGGTGAAACTGATGAGACTGAAAAGCAGGAGTTAATCACACCACATAACCAAAGCAACTTTGTTAATTACAATGACTAGCTTCAAAAAAAACAGGAGCTTGGCAGACAGGTAAGAACCATATGGAAAGCAATAGAACTGAAATTAGTAACTCCAAACCAAAACCAATTGATTCTCCAAGGTTAGGTAAAGAGGTGTTGAGGGGAGGCTGGGAAGGAGCCCAGAGATTACCCGAGTTAGCAGTCTCTGAACCTCACTGTGCACTGGAGTCAAGTCTTTGAGGAGTTTGTTAGAAATCTCAGGCCTGCAATGTATCACTGGACCTATTAAAATTACTAAAGCGAAAAACAATGACAACACCAAATGCTGACTAAGATGCTGAAAAACCGGCTCCTTCATACACTGTTGACAGAAATGCAAAATAGTACAACCACTCTAGTAGGAGATAGTTTGAAAGTTCCTTTCAAAACAAAAACTGGAATTAACATACAATACAGCCATGCACTCTTAGGCATTTAACCCAGAGAAATGAAAACCCAGAAATTTATAACCAATGTTCACATTAGCTTTAGCTGAAACCACCAGGAACTGGAAAATACCTAAAAGTCCTTCAAAGGGTTAATGGTTAAACTTTGGTACAGCCAATATCATAGAATACTACTCTGCAATGAGAAAGAACAAACTACTGCTACATCCAACTTGGAACAAGTCAAAGAAAATTATGCTGAGTGAAAAAAAAAGGCAATCCTAAAAAAATTAAAAAGAGCAGCTTCTGATTTTGCTTATGGACAATCAAACAATCAAACATCCCTATGGGATTTGCTTTCCTGAGTTGCATGTTTAGGGCCATGGTTTCATGGGACAACCCAGTTAATCAACCTAATAACACGGTTAGTGCTTTTGTTCTACCTTTTAGTTTAGTATTTAGTGCCTGGGGTGCTTGCAAGCAGTCATCCAAGGTTAAAAAAAAACTGGTTTATTCGCCTGAAGCAATAAAGGAAGAAGAGTCAGGAACAGGAGGAGGAAATGGAATGTGTGGCTAATTGCCTCAACAAATGAGTGCATCCTTTGCCATGGGACCAAAAGAACTGGGGGATGCCTGGCTACCAATACTGAACATTTTGATCCAAGAATCTGCATAAAGGCATTTTATCAAAGGGGGAACAATGCAGAACAGAATCAAAATTTTTCATGGAATCCAGACATTCTAGATCCATGGAGGCTGGATGAAGCCCTGAGCTATTTGCTCTGAGGTAATTTTTAAATCTTAAACCAAAAATATCCCCTGAAATCTTCTTGAAACTAAGCAAAAGTTTAGCATAACTTTTGTTCAGAGACTGCGTTGAGCATTGTGCTCTTTTACGAAGTCTCTATTTGGGATCAAATTGACAGCAGCAACTTGAAACACTAGGTAGGAAACTCAGAGGGCACTGAGTTTACATTAATGGTGCGGGAACAATTCAGAAAGGGGAGTGAAAATGGTCACACAACTAAAGAATGTAATCAGTGTCACTAAATTACACCTATAGAAATTGTGTTCTGCTTGTACTCAACAAAAAAACAACAAAAAA
>NW_006408566.1:9245216-9262974 GCF_000296735.1 Chrysochloris asiatica
AAAAAAAAAAAAAAAAAAAAAAAAACCAACATGTCAAACCCACTGCCACTGAGCTGATGCTGACTCACGGCTACCCCAGGTGTCACATGGAGTTTTCTTGGCTGTAATCACAAGACCTTTCTTCCATAGCTCTGCTGAGTGGATTCAAACTGCCAATCTTTTGGTGAACAGCTGAGTAAGAATAGTTTGGGTCCATGGAAGGCTACATATGTAATAAAAACTGTATAGGGGTATACATCCACAAAGAAGTCATGGTGGCACAATGGTCAAGCACTTGGCTGCTAGCCAAAAGGTTGGTGGTTCAAACTCACCAAGAAGCAGTGTGCTTCTTTAAAGATTTCAGTCTCAGAAACTCTAGGGGCAGTTCTGCTGTATTCTATAGGGTTGTTATGAGTGGGAGTCAATGGCAGGGGTTTGGTTTGATACACACACGGGTGAGTGTATTCAGATTTCACATACAGCTGGTGGAATCTGAATAAACTCTATGTATTATGCTAATGTCATTTTAATTATTTTGATATTATCTTATAGTGGTGCCGTGGAGTCTTTTCCGACTCAAAGCGAACCTGTACAGGGTTTCTGAGGCTGTAAATCTTTACAGGAGCAGAAAGCCTCATCTTTCTCCCATGGAACAGCTGGTAGTTTCGCACTGCTGACCTTAAGGTTCACAGCCCAATTCGTAACCACTATGCTACCAGAGCTCCTTACAGTGGTATATGATGTCAGTGTGTGAGGAGGGCATGGAAAAAGAATGTATAGAAATTTCCATACATTTCTTTGCAAACATGTGCAAATGTATAATTATTTCAAAATAAAAATTGTACATTCGTTTAAAGTCATCAGTGTAACAAGCCAAGAAAAGTTTAACAAATTTTCATTGTATAGCTCTTGTGTGCAGGTTCCAAAGCAAATAATGGAGCTGTAACTGTAATAACAAACCATCTGTGCCCTCAAGGAGTTCATAATTTAGGTAGGGAGACTGACAAACAGGAAGCCTGACACAGTGCATTGTTCTTTTCAGTCTTTTAGAAACTGGAGAACTCAGTCCATTTACAGAAGTAAATAGCTCATTCCTTGCAAACTTCAGCTGTCTTCCTTCACATGCACTTAGGAATACCACAAGCCACATAGGAGGAAGAGCTTATGAGACCACAACCCAGCAAGTAAAGCTTTCTGTAACACCTGCCATCAGTTGTTTTTACCTGTCCATTATCCATTTACTTCTTCTGGTGTTAGAGTAACACCTTGAGTTTTCCACTGAGGACCTGACACAATTCTCCCCACCTCCACCAGCCAATGGAAGACTGATCACCATCCCCTTCCACAAATCCAGAGGAAGAAACCAAGACAAGCCAATCAACAGCAATAGTCTCTTATCATAAAGGGGTGAAGGAAGCTTAATTTTTTTTTCACATGCACAAAATAGGGCCTCTTATTTAAAAGCCTAAAATACTGAAATTGTTTAGCATCTGAATAAACATAGTAGATAAAGCATTCTACTACTATAGGACTTCCTCTAATAATATGACTAACTTTCTTTCAGACTGGAAAAAAATATAGTTCCAAAACAGTATGAACCAAAAGGAACGTACATTCTATGACATGAGCCTTGAAAATATGCTAAATGAAAGAAGCTAGTTATAAAAAGCATACGGTGTATGCCTGTCATTTATGTGAAATAACCAGAATAGACAACTCTAAGGAGACCTGGTAGTGTAGTAGTTACAAGTTGGGCTGCTAGCTGCAAGGTGGTGGCGGCTGTGTGCCGTGGAGTCGCTTCCGACTCATAGCGACCCTGTACAGGGTTTCCGAGGCTGTAAATCTTTACGGGAGCAGAAAGCCTCATCTTTCTCGTGAGGACTAGTTGGTAGTTTCGAACTGCTGACCTTGAGGTTCTCAGCCCGATTCGTAACCACTACACTACCAGAGCTCCTTATAGCCATATAATTTTTTCCTCAGAAAGAATTATTCCCCAATACAAATAAACATCACCTCAGAATTCTTGAGTTAAAAAAGTTCTATACTAAAGTCCACTTTTAGACCAGAAATATGAAATGATATACTCAAGTGAATCTGTAGAAACATTTCAGCCTCATAATTTTCAGAGCAAAGATGTCACTATGAACACTAAGGTGCGCCACGGTATTTTCAATAGCCTAACCAAACCCCCAACAAGACGGGCTGACACAGTGGCAGCAGCGATGGGCTCAAACAAAACAAAGATTGTGAGGTTGGCGCAGGCCCAGGCAGTGTTTCGTTCCGTTCTGCGTAAGGTCACTATGAGTTGGTACTTGACTTGATGGCACTAACAATAACTTATGCATTTGCAAGTTGGACAATGAATAAGGCAGACCTGAGAAGAATCAGTGAACTTGCACTGTGGTGTTGGAGGAGAATATTGATAGTACCATGGACTGCCAGAAGAAAGAATAAAAATCTGTGTTGGAAGAAGTACAGCCAGAATGCTACCTAGAAGTCAGGATGGTGAGACTTCGTGTTTCGTTCTTTGGACATATTGTCAGGAAGGACCAGTCCTTGGAGGACACCAAAATAGAGGGTCAGTGAAAAAAATAGGTCTGACACAGTGGCAGCAATAGGGCTCAAACATAACAATTATGAGGATGGCACCAGACTGGGCCGTGTTGTATTGTGTTGTGCATAGGGTCACTATGAACTGGAATTGCCTCAACAATGCCTAACAATAACAATTCCAGGCCAATGAATTGTTCATTCTACCTGGCTACCACATTTCTTTAAAAAATTTTAACAACCCTTGGATTCACCAAAATATAAACAACAGGTGATTAAAAAGAAGAAAGAGAAGAGAAAAACAAGTCAATTACAACTTCTCCACTGTATCATTTATCTACAGCAGTTTAAATTGTCCTCCTAAATCATAAGCATATTGTTTTGTTAAGAGTTTGTTAAAGGTACGATTATTATTAGGAAGTATTATGAATTTAGCAGTATTTTACAGATATGACCTTAAAGACAATAAAAAATTGAAACGTGGTAGGGCAGCCATGGCGAGTGAAGAAAAGAAAAATAACCTCAACCAAATTAAGATCAGAGAAGAGTTGCTGCATTTGAATTATGGTGTTGGCGGAGAATATTGAAAGTAGCATGGACTGCCAAAAGAACCAACAAGTCTGTCTTGGAAGAAGTACAACCAGAATGCTCCTTCAAAGTGACTTCATCTCTTGTTCTTTGGGCATGTTATCAGGAGAGACCAGTCCCTAGAGAAAGACATTATTCTTGGTAGCAGGTCAGCAAAAAGGAAGAAGATCCTCAATGAGATAGCCTCGTACAGTGTGGCTGTTAACAATGGGCACAAACATCACAATTGTGAGCAGAGTATAGAACCCTTCTATTGTGCTTCAGGTCACTATGAGTCAGAACCAACTCCACAACACTTAATAATAACAAGCATTCATGGATATATAAAAATGTGCACAGAAAGAAAATACATTCAAATTTTTACAGCAATTATCTCTAAGAGATGGAATCATGTTTTCTCTGTGCTTTATGGAATTTTCTTAATTTCCTCTCAGGAAAATAAACACATATATTATTACATGCTCCTTGGAGGCCAAGATGGCCAAACTTCGCCTTCATACTTCGGACATATTGTCAGGTGGGACCAGTCTCTGGAGAAGGATACCATGTTTGGCAAGGTGGAGGGTCAGAGAAAAAGAGGAAGACCCCCAATGAGATGGATTGGCCAAGTGGCAGCATCGATGGTCTCAAGCGTGGCAACAGTAATGAGGTTGGCCCAGGATCAGGCAGTGTTTCGTTCTGCTTGTGCATAAGGACGCTATGGGTCGGTAGCGACTCGATGGCACCTAACAACAACATATCTATGTGTCAGTCACTGTGCTAAGTATTTTATTTTATTTTTTTTACTATTATCATTGTGATACAAATATAGGCTATAAAGTGTCCTTTCAGCAATCTCACAGACAGTTCAATAACATTGTTGCTCAACCATCACCATTAGCCATTCCTGTGCTTTTGATGTCTTATTCCTACTCTCACAACAACTCTATATATTAAGTATTACTACCTCTAATTTAAGAAGCTCTGGTAGCATAGTGGTTAAGAATAGGGCTGCAAGCTGCAGGGTCAGCAGTTCAAAACTACCAGCTGTTCCGTGGGAGAAAGCTGAGGCTTTCTGCTCCCATAAAGATTTATAGCCTCGGAAACCTTGTACAGGGTCACTGTGAGTCAGAACCGACTCCGCGGCACATAACAACTTCTAATTTTAAAAAATGATGGAAATGAAGCTCAAAGAATTTAAGGAATCTGTCCACTTTAGCAAGATTAAGATCCAAACTTTTATTTCCCACCCTCCCTGCCTGTCTTCCTTTCTTCTTCCTTCCTTCCTTTTTTCAGCTGTGCCAGAAGTGAGCCCAGTAACTACAAGTATGGCAGATGACGTGAAAGGGAAAACACAGGCTGCTCTGGAAGCATGGAATGGGGCATCTGGAGGGGACCCGGAGTCAAAGAAAGCCTCCCAGAGGAAACTAAGACTTAAAAGAGGAGTATAACTGAGCCAGACAAAGAGGACAGCATATACACAATTCAGGCAGAAGGAAAGGCAAGTAGGAAACTCAAAATCTAAACTCGGAGGAAGTGAAATAAATTCAGGATGACTTACTACAAATTCTAGGCTCTCTCTGTGTAGATGAATATGTATATGTATTTTTTAATATTTAAATTCTGGATTCTCAAAGCAAATAAACCCTCTCACCATATTTTTTTCCATAGGAGCAAGAGAAGGAAGGGGAAGCGCTCTCTTTCTCCCTGTCCTTCATCGGGCAGGTACCTCTCATGCAGCCCCCTCTCTTGACAAGACTCCTTCTAAGACTGCCTCCCAGATTTTCCCATTTACCTCACAGTACCAGGAGTCACCCCTTCACCCCTCCTCACCGACACTACTAAGTTGGTAAAAAGTATTCTAAATTTAAACATACAGCAACAATACTAAAAATGGCTTAGAAATGGGAGCAAACATACCTTATATTAGGTTCTTTTTTTAATACTGGGTTCTTGTTAGATTTCACGGGCATGAGTCACCCACTTTTCTAAGCAATATGTGGTCAAATGATTCTTAGGTGATAAAACAACCATCTCCGAGTTCACATGAGATAGAAGTATTTTTTAAATGGCCAGGGAAGAAGTTGGAGGAGGGCAGAAAAAGAACAGGGAGTTAAGTGCTGACTCATGCAAGATGCATTTGGGGTTCTGAGAATGTCATCCAGCTCCAATATTAATGAACACTAGATTTTTCCTCATCCCTTTTGAAAAGTAAACAGAACTGGGCGTCAGAAGGCCCCAGGGCCAGCCCTGGTTACATAAGAACTCCTTATTCCACAAGTAATTCCTCCTTTCCAAGCTTCAGTATTTTTCATCTGAGAAGGATGAATACATAACATAAAAAGTTAGTTATTTTATTGTTTTTATTGAAGTGTAACAAACATATGAAATGACACAAATGGTTACGTGCTCGACTATTAACCAAAGGTTGGCAGTTCAAATCCACACAGAGTTGCTTCAAAAGACAGGCCTGGTGATTTGCTTCTGAAAGGTCACAGTCTTGGAAGCCTGATGGAACAATGATGGTACACATGGGATCATGATCAGTCAGACGCAAAAAAACAACAGACACAGTACAAAACTGAGTAAATTGAGTGTTCAGCTCAATGAATTTTTACAAATTGAATGTACCCAAATCACCAGCAGTCAGATGAAGCAGCATAGGATTGTCAGCATCCCAAAGCTCCCTTGCTTAGCACATTTTTAAATAATGAAATTGGAGCAGGGAAACACATATGAAAGAATGAAAATTAAGTGCCAGGTTTGGGGTTGATTTTAAAAGAGAATTTAGGGAACATAAAAATCCCAAACTGGGTAATGTACCAGTCAGTTGGTCACCCCTCTATGTCCCAATTAAGTAAGAGTATCTTCTGCCCTAGTCACCCCTAGAATTAGGAAGGAGGAAGAGCCTCACACATCCGTTCTCATAAATGCAAGGCACAGGAGTGAAGTGCCCGACACTGGAGACCAAGATATACTGGTGACAGGAGGCCCATGGGTGGTGATGCCTCCCAGCACCATATATGCCTCTGCATCCTAGGAAAGCTTTTGTAAAATACACCTACTCAGCTATGGTTAAACAGTTTGGATCAAGTTTTCTAAAACTTTTTCAGTCTCAATCATTTACATTATTTTACAAATTTTAGAATCATATTGAACTTAGAAAGTTGACCATGGACAATTTCAAATCATAAAAGTACTAACCACTTGAAGTGAGAACCAGAATTCAGGAAAATAAAAGTCTCATGGCATAACATATTCTCTGGAACAAAAGGAATACAAATTTATAAACATTTCACAAGAAGCATGAGGTAGAAAGATGCTGTCAAGCTTTTAATAAGCAAGAGAGAATAACTAGAAATCAATTACATATAACCTCAGTGATCTATCTAAGATATCTAAAATGTTAACGACACCTTGTCATCTTGTCTGCTTTTTTAAAAATTTTTTTACCCTGGTCTACATTTAAAATCAAAGCACATTGGGCTAGTTCTGTTTACAACTATACCAGAGTGATGTACGGCAGCCCAACAGTTTTGCTGAGGACAACTAGAAAAGCCAGATAAAAACACAAAATGTCACAAGAAAGCTACTGATTGGCCAGGACTTGAGGCATCAGATTTTGGAGAGAAGAAAGTCTCACTAAGGTAAACCCTACTTTCTAGAAGTCTGTTTTTCCCATAGGGTATTTGCTAATTCTTGGCATGAGTCAAGAAGCTGGCATGACAGGCAAAAGGCAGCTGCTAAGAGGCAGAAAAGCTTGCAGAACTTTAGACACTCCCATTGGGCCACAGGCACTAAAAGCAGAGTTCAGGACTGAAAAGGCACTATCTCAGAGAGACTTCCAAGTCCTGAGCCTGACTCAAGTTTTCCCCTTGAAATATTGCTGGCTGGACTAAACAGGGAGAGGTATAAAGAAGCCAAGAGAAAACAACTGAAACGCAAAGTGGAGATTTTGCAAAATAGACTTTGTGGCTGTCTCATAGTACTGCTGTTGTTAAGTACTACCAAGTCAGTTCTGACTCATAGCTACCCTGTGTAGGGTTTCCAAAGAGTAGCTGGTGGGTTTCAACCTTTCAGTTAGCCGTTCAGTGCTTATCCTACAGTGCCACCCAGAACCCTAAAAACTGGAGTCTAGGGGCTTCCAAGGAGGAAAGATGGTAGTATTCCTGGGACCCTAGGAGTGAGGGCAAACCATAAAGAGACCAAGCCTTAAAGACCTGCAAAAGAGCTTTCATTGAATTGAGTGCTTAATTGGATTAAAGTTACTTCCTTTCTGCTGTGAGCAAAAACTAGGGTAAATACTCATAAAATGGCAATTACATCAACCAGAACATTTTCATACATAATGCAAGGTATTTAATTTCTTAAAAATTTGCTAGGCATATGAAGAGAGAGGACCAAAAAGAAAAACAGAAAAGATAAACAAGTGACCCAGATACTGGTGCCATTAAAGATGACCTTTAAAATGGCATTGATCAGTATATTCAAGAAAATAGATGACAAGATAAAGAATATATTAAAGAAAATAATCTAATAAAAATTCTAGAATTGAAAAATTCAGAATACAATTAAGAAATAAGCACATTGTATAACAACAAATTAAACATAGCAGAAAAAAGAACTAGTGAGCTCTAAGATGTTGTTGTTGTTGTTATGTGCTGTGGAGTCAGTTCCAACTCATAGCGACCCTGCACAGGGTTTCTGAGGCTGTAAATCTTTACGGGAGCAGAACACCTCAATCTTTCTCCCGCGGAGCAGCTAGTAGTTTCAAACTGCTGACCCTGCAGTTTGCAGCTCGATTCGTAACCACTATGCTACCAGAGCAATATATATATATATGTATTGTTGTCCTGGTGTGGTGCTGTGGGTTTTAATGTACCAGACTGCAAAGCCGTTTGAACTGCAAGGTCAGCGGTTCAAGCTCCCAGCCGCTCCTTGGAAACCCTATACAGGGTTGCTGTGGGTTGGAACCGCCTCGACAGTACTTCACAACAACAAATTGTTGTTGTTAAGTGCTACAGAGTTGGTTCCAACCCACAGTGACCCTGTGTAGGATTTCTGAGGAGCAGCTAGTGAGCTCGAACCGCCAACCTTACAGTTCAAACTGACTTTGCAGTCCAGTGCATTACCCCACAGTGCCACTCCAGGACTCCTATATTTCTGAATATACATATACATATAATATCCTGAGTTATTATGAGTCAGAACCAACTCAACAGTACTTAGCAACAACAACATATCAGGGTTATCACAATGTTCAATTATGGTAGCATCAGTTCTTCTGGTCTCATGACATCCAGTTCTTCTGGTCTCATGGTCTCCTTCTTCCTCTGATACTTCAGGTGGATAAACCTCTGAGGTGATCTTTTAAATCTTAAACCACAAACCAAAGCAATCCTCTAAAGTCTTCTTTGAATCAAACAAAAGTTTAGCTTAATCAGTAGCGTATGCCTGTATATCTGCCCAGAGCATTGGGCTCTTTTAAAATGTTATCTAATGTAAGCTTGCTACTGACCATGTTGGTCTACTTGTGAGTGGAAGTGGGAGAATGAAGACATGGGCTGAGTTTGACCATGTTCCATAGACTCCTGTTGACCTTGAGATGAGAGAGAGAAGAGCAAGTGCTGATTGGTCCAAAGTTTGGGGAGACTTGGGAACTCCTAAGCCCATGGACCTAGCCATGGTGGGCTAGAGTTGAAAGGGAAGCATCCAGCTGATACGAAGTGGGGGAAGGTACAAGATTGCCCAAAATTGCAGATAGTACCCATTTGACCTAGCTTCGATGGTTTGATAATCAGAACTTGATTTTTTTGTTGCTAAGTGCCGTCGAGTCGGTTCCGACCCATAGCGACCCTGTACAGGGTTTCCGAGGCTGTAAATCTTTACGGGAGCAGAACGCCTCATCTTTCTCCCGCGGAGCAGCTGGTAGTTTCGAACTGCTGGCCTTAAGGTTCGCAGCCCGATTCGTAACCACTACGCTACCAGAGCTCCTTTAGAAGATGATAAATTAGTTTGATACAGAAAGCAAGTGTAAATTGCTACAATTTGATGAACTTGACCTTTACTTATGGATGTAGTAGCTCAAAATACCAACGAGAGGGAGAGTCTTCACATCACAGATCAAACCTATCCCCTCGGTATACAGGGTTGATAAGGATGGGCAGCTTAGACATTGGCTACCTTAATGAGGGAAGGTAACTATAAAGGCACAAAGTGCCTGGTTTACAAGTTTTCAAGAGGGAGTTTAGTTTCAGAGTGTGTGGGGTAAGGTAGAATCCCTAGTGAATAGTTTTCATCTTGTCTAGATGGGTCTGGTGAAAGGAGATGGGGATAGGATTCGTTTGATTCAGTAGTGAGTAATTGTTATCAGGACTAGTTGCTATTGTCACAACTGTAAGGCAGAAGTTTTGTAACATAAAGGGGGGAGTAGTTAATCTTAAATTCCATAAACAGAGGGCCCTAAAACCATCAAGAGAAAAGAGTATGAGAGGAATGTGGTACCCTACCCAGAGAAACAGCGACACCGGAGACTGAGGCAGAGATGAGGAGAGAGGGAGCAGCTGAGGACTCGAGACTCATGGAAAGAGAAAGGTTGTATGCTGGTGGACAGAAGTCTGGCTTGCAAAATGTGCCCTTTGGTTGTTTAAATGATTATATATTGCTGTATGTTTTTGTGTACATAAAAAAAAAAAAAAGAGGGAATAGAGGCAAATATTGTCAACTAATGGCATATGAAAGATATTGTAAACATTGCAATGAAACAAAATACGACTAGTTGAGTGCAAAACTGATGTTCTCCCATGTAAACTTATCATTAAATTCACAACAAAAAAAATTTTTTTCATATCTACTTGGAATCAAATTGATAGCAAGAACTTGAAAAGTTAGATGAGCGATTTAGGGCACAAGTTTATAATGATGGTGGTGGAGTAACTTGGAAAAGAAAAAACAAAAATGGTTGTACAATTTGATGATCGTAATCAACGTCACTAAATTGTAAAAGTACAAACTGTATATTTTTATCAATAAATGAAACTTTAAAAAGAATAATCACACTGAAAAATGATTAAAAGTACAGAAAATGGAATACAGGACATATGCAAATGAATTTTTTTTAATTCTAACAATGTAACTGGAGTCCCAGGAAGACAGAAGAGAGAGAAGTATAAACAATCATTCAAGAATTAATAGTAGATAATCTACAATAATTACCAAAATATCAAGCTATACACAAACCCAAGACATGCTACAAACTGTAAACAAGATTAATACAAGGAAATCACACTTAAGAAAACTACTGAAAAACAAATACATAGAGAAAACTTTAAAAAACAGCCAAAAGAAATAAGGTGCAATATCTAAAAGCAACAATAAGATGGGAAGCTAACTTTTCAAAGAAAGGACGAAAGCCAGAATGGGCTGACATTTTAAGTGTTGTGAGGAAAATGTCCTGTACCCTGTGACAATATCCTTTAAAAGCAGAGGCAAACATTACTAATTTCCTGACGGCAAAATCTAAGAATATTCTTTTCTAGCAGCTATGCACTGTAACAAGAAATGAGAAAAGATTCCAGACAGAAAACCCACAAATTCAAAAAGAAATATAGAGAAAGAAATCAAACAAAAAGAGTCCACTCAGAAGGGCCGTACCAGCCAGCCCAGCACAGTGTGGCCATCTTGAGACAAAGACAGGATCAACCCCATTAGAAACAGAACCGTCATAGAAGTCCCAACAGAATATATGGTAACTGTGTAGACATATCCAGAATGAATTAAGATCCCAATTACTAGCTGCAGCACTGTCACCCAGTGACCAGAGGACCATGCCCTCCTTTACCCCCCGCCCCCTGGTGACTAGTGGCACACCACCCCCTATCCCTGGAGCTCTAAATACCAAGCACCAAGGTACCAATCCCCTACCCAGCCAAACTACCATCGCTCTCCCCACCTCATGACCCCACTGAATGGGGGCAGGGCACTTTGGCGTGGCATCAGCTGCTTGTCCACCCCTTCCTCTGCTTATCCAGATGAACTCCCTACACACCGTCATCCTTGCCTAGCAAAAGTCAGCAGCAATGTATGCCAATGCACACCTACCTACCACTACCAGCCCACCACTTCCCCCTCAGCTTCCCACCTGCCCAGCACAGGGCAGCAAGCACAGAGCCATGCACACATCAACCCTGCACTCACACCTACACAAAGTACAAGAAGTGACAGCACACAACTGTAGGTACCCCAGCCTGTGGGAGGTGGCAATTGCACCCTTGCTAGACAGCCACACCTGCCATATCTGCTGCCCCACTCACTGGCACGTGTCATTGCCTGCACCTGTGTCACTGGACCAATGACAGACAATATCCGGTGTCTGCCAAAATGATCTCAGCCACCCCAAAAGGCAAGCAAACAGAAACTTATGCTCATATACCCAGCCACTACTCCACCCACCTGAAGACAGGTGGTAAATGCCTCAGTGTGGTCAAAGTAGTAAACATAGCAGGAAGCCCATCTCGCCTGCCCAGACACTTCAAAACAAACACAACAAAAAAATCAGGATGTAACAAACAAACATGCAATTAGCAAATATAGTAACACCTTAATGCCTCAGAAAATTAGACAACAGGACAAGATGACGCCAGCAACACCAAAATAAAGAACGAGGACTCTCCACTTAGGAAGAAATATTAATGGAACTACTTAGTAAGGAATTCAAGAGACTTACATATAGGGGCCTCCAAGACAGCAAGAAAGAGATCAAGGAAAACACAGATAAGACATAGAAGAATTCATATAAACAATGTAAGAACAAAATAGCAAAATAAATAGACAAAAAAAAAAAGCCATACCAAAACAGCGACCAGAAATCCAGAAGATAAACACTAAAATTTCAGAAATAGATAATGTATTGGAAAAAGAAAGAGTAGAATTCAGTCAATAGAAGTCAGTCTATGAAATAAAGGACAATTCCCATGATACCAATCTATTTATTTTTGTTTAAATGCTGTGGAATCAGTTCTGACTCCTAAGGACTCCATGTAAAGTTTCCAAGACTTTAAAATCTTCATGAGAACATAAAGCTTCACCTTTCTCCCATGGAGCAGCTAGTGGGGTCGAACTGTGGACCTTGTGGTTTGAACAATTAAAAAAAAAAAACTGAAGAAAAATGAATCATCAAAAGGAAAAATTTACTCATGACCAAAATTCTACAGCAGAAAGAGACCAAAAAAGCACAGAGAAATTTTTTCGAAAAAATTTTAAAGACAAGAAGATAAACATCCAAGAAGTCCAAGTAAGCCAGATTCCCACCACCCCAAAATCACCAACACACATCACAATTCCAAAACCAAAGAAAAAGAAAGAATACTGAGATTGGCTTGGGGAAAACAAAATATTATCTACAAAGTAGATTTCACAGACATAGAAAAATAGGACTAAACTCTGATTTTTCATCAGAAACCATAAAATCAGGAAGGCAATGGAATGCACATATAAAACTCAAAAAAAAAAAAAAAAAAAATTACCAACCAGGAATTAAATACCCAGCAAAACTGTGTCCTTCACATACGATGGCAAATTAGGACATTTAAACAGAGAACCAACAATGTAAGACAAAAGCCTTGAAGTGTATTTTATCAGAGAGTAATAACCAGTATAATGAACAAGGAAGGCCATTATATAATGAGTAAAGGATCAAGCGAACAAGAGGACATGCACCCAGATCTCCAAAATACATAAAACAAACTTCAATGAAATTTAACAAGCAATTCCACAATAGTAGTAAAAGACTAACATATCAATTTCAGTGAAGGACAGAAAAATTTTAAAAATCTCACAAAAGACCAGAAGACCTAAACAACATAATCAACCAACTTGATTTCACAGACATACACCAACACTCTACCCAACAACAGCACAATATACAGTCTTTTCCAGTGTGCAGGAAATATTCTCCAGAACAGACCATATGTTAGGCCACAAAGCAAGCCTCAGTAAATTAAAAAATATATTCTCAGATTACAGTGCTATAAAATTAGGAATAAGTAACAGGCAGAACAAGGGAAAAAATCAAATGCATGGAAACTGAATGACACACAGCTTGAAAACCACTTGGTAGTACAAGAAATAAAAAATGAAATACTTAAAAAAAACTACTTGAATGACAACACAACACACCAAAACCTTTGAGACGTAGTAAACACAGCACTCACAGGCCTACTTATGTCAATAATTACATATATCACAAAGGAAGAAAGAGCCAAAATCAACACCTTAACTCTACAACTCCAACAAATAGAAAAAGAGTAGCAGAAGAAAAAAAAAAAACAATAAAGATTACAGCAGAAATAAATGAAACAGAAAAACAATCGAATGAATCATCAAGACTAGAAGTTGCTTCTTTGAACTAATAAAGCCAACAAACGAATGGCCAAATTAACACAGGGAAAGAGAGAGAAGATGCATATAACACAAACTAAGGAATGAACTGGGTGACAGTACAACAAAACCAACTGACTAAGAAGAAAGAAGTGTATACACCAACAAACTGAAAAACCTAGAAGAAACACAAAGTTCTAGAAACACTACCATAAATTGGGGTAGAAGAATTGAATAAATCAATAACAAAAGAAGAAATTGAAGAAATCACTTTAAAAAGAAAACCAAAAAACCCTCAACAACAACAAAAAAGTCCTGGCATAGACAGTTTCCCTGGAGAATTCTACCAAACATTCAGAGAAGAGCTTAAGCCAACTATGCAAACTAGTTATTCCAGAACACAGCAAAGGATGGAGTTCTCCCAAATTCATTCTATGAAACAAGCATAATGTTGATAGCAAAGCCAGGCAAAGACAGCACCAAAATAGAAAATTATAGACCAATATCCCTCTTGAATATGGATGCAAAAATTCTCAAGAAAATCTTAGCCGATATAATCCAACACCCTATCAATAATTACAATACTAATATATTATGTCCAAGTGGGATTCATACAAGGTATGCATGTTGTTGTTGTTAAGTGCCATTGAGTCGGTTCCGACCCATAGCGACCCTGAACAGGGTTTCGGAGGCTATACATCTTTACGGGAACAGAAAGTCTCATCTTTCTCCAGCGGAGCAGCTGGTAGTTTCGAACTGCTGACCTTGCGGTTCACAGTCCAATTCGTAACCACTACGCTACCAGAGCTCCCATGGAGGGTTCAAAATTAGAAAATCAATCCACAGAAACCACCGCATAAATAAAACAAAGAATAGAATAAACATGATCATATCAATCGGTGCAGAAAACGCAGTTGATATAATCCAATACCCTTTCCTGCTAAAAACTCTCAGCAAAATAGACATAGAGACTTCTAACCAGATGGCAGATTAGGCAGATGCACTACAGAGACCCTCTACAACAAAAATACGGCAGGCAAAATAAAACAGACACAGATGAAAATTCTGGCACCCTGAAATACAGAAGAAAAGTTAGAAGGGTGAAGAGAGTGTTTGTTGGGAGGAGAGGCCAAACAGGGATGGCAAAAGAAGGAGACTGACTGGTGATCAGTTGGCCACATATGGCTCAACCATCTTGTGAGCAGCTTTGGCAGCAGAGGGAGGCTTGACACAGCAGATTCAAGAGGGTGAAGAAAAAGGTGTGAACTCTTCTTGCTTCTGCTGTGACCAGAAGTGTGGCCAACTCCAACCCTCATTAACTCCCCAGTGAAGACCCTACTTACCAGGAGTTCGGAGTCATGTGTTTGGAGACAGGTCAGCATGAGGTGGGGGTCAGCTTTGCCACTTTGGTGCCTAGATTCTGGTGGGCTCAGTTCCAGACTTACAAATCCTGCAGAGCCACCAAAGCAGCATTTAACCAGTCAACCTGCCAGCCGCTTCCCTGTAATCCTAACAGACACTGAAACCAGCTCCATCAAGGTACCCACCCCACGAACTACTTCTGGATTAAGTGCCCTGAACATACACTGAGGCCAAAAGGTACATTTTCTAGGGTCAGGAACTCTGCTTCACATCCCTTTCACAACCACCTCAAGAGTTCGTTGAATTGCGGAAGCCTCCAAGAGATTTCTCCCCACCAGGTCAAACAGCTGCACTATTTGTTTTGACAAATATAACAACCTCACAATGTCCCAAAGACAATAACAAAAAATTTTAGCTTACACAAAGAAACAAGAGATAATGGCTCAAACAAATGACCAAGATGCAGAACCAGAAGATGTTTCTGAGGAAGAAAAGGTAATAGAACAAACTGAAAAATAATTCAAAAGAATGATAAATAGGTACCTTCAAAGGATCAATACAAAGATAGAAGAAAGCAAGGAGAGCACAATAAAAACTTTAAAGGAATTCAGGAAAACACTACAAGAACAAACAAAAGACAAATTTTGAGACAACACACAACCTGCGATTAGAAACCCAGAGGATTAAGTCTCAGAAACAGACAATACATTTAACAAACAAAGGAGCAGATGTGAAGCAATGGAAGCCCTAATTATTGAGCTTGACGATAAATCTCTCAATACTAGTATGCTAGAATAATAATAATAATAAAAAAGAAGAATGAAAAAATCTGAAGAAAACCTAAAAGTTACGTGGAACACTATGAGAGGAACAACTGAAGGATTACTGGAATTCCAAAACAGAAATAAACAAGCACAGAAAAAACTGTCAAAGAGTTGTTAGAAGAAAACTTCTCTGACATCATGAAAGACAAGAAGATAAGAATACAAGAAGCTGAACGAACCCCAAACAGGATAGACTGCAAAGGAAAATCACAAAGACATATCATAATCAAACACTAGGAAAAAATCCTGAGAGCAGCTTGGGGAAAACAAAAAGTTTCCTACAAAGGAGAGTCAATAAGACTAAGCTCTGATTTCAGAAATCATGCAGGCAAGAAGGCAATGAGATGACATATATATACAAAACTCTGAAAGAAAAAGTTTGCCAACCAAGAATCATAAACCCAGCAAGGCTGTCCCTTAAATACGATGGCAAAATTAGGACATTTCCTGATAAAAAATTAAAGGAATCTGTAATAACCAAACCAATTTTACAAAAAATTCTAAAGGATGTTCTTTGGGCTGAGAACCGAAAGCAGACAACAACCTGAGATTACCACACATGACAACACCACCCAGAAATCAATCCAGATATGTAAGTATCTAAAATAAAACAAACCTACAAAACTGAAAATAGGGAGCAAGAGATATCAATGTATAATGAGGTCAAGTACAAAGCAAAAAAGAGAACAGTGTAGATACAGAACTTCTAAATGGCAAGAAAGTCAAGAAGATTTGAAGATAAAACAGACTGTTTTAAATAAGGAAAAAATTAATAAATTACAGGGTAACCTCCAAAAAAAGTAGCACACCTGCACATCAAAATAAAAAAAGAAAATCAGAAAGATTTTCTCTTTAACACAACAGAAATGAAAATGACAAGGAAACTCACAACTCAGAATAGAAAACTCTGTGGAGCCACCACCAATAGAAAAACACAGAAAAATGGCAGCAATCAATTCATACCTATTGAAAATATACTCAATGTAATGGATTAAATATACCAGTCAAGAGACATAAAGAACAGAATGGATAAGAAAACAGAATCCTTAAATATGCTGTCCACAAGAGACATAACAAAAAGATAGATACAGCCTAAATGCCCAACAACAGAAGACTGATTAAACACACTTTGGAATATTACAAAATGTTGAAGAATAATGATGAATCTGTGAAACACCTTACATGGTTGAACCTGGAGGACAATACGCTGAGTGAAATTAGTCAATCACAAAAGGACAAACGTTGTTATGAGATCAAGGTTGTAAAAAGTTTTTTTAGAAAAAGTTTTCTTGATGAAAGAAACAATCTATGATGGTTACAGCGGGAGAAGAGTTAAGAGAAAATTAACCATGGGCTAGAGGATAGACATCTGTTAACATGGCAACAGGGCAGGCAATACACAAGAAGAGGGAGGTTAGCAGAGGAAAGTTGAAGGTAGCTGTAGACATAGGGAGGAATGCAGTAGTTAAAGTGAACAGAGGTAAATGGTGTTAGCTGATGGTACATGGAAGGGGTTACAAACATGTAGTGAAGCAAAGTGTATTGTTTGCCAAGTATAAAACTGATGATCTGCTCTATAAAACTTTAAATAATGAAATGAGAATAGAAGGGAAATTCCTCAACACACTAAGACTGAAAACATTTCCTTGATATTGGAAACCAGACAAGGATGCCCCTTATCACTATTTTTACTCAATATTGTACTGGAAGTCCTACCTAGAGCAATAAGGTAAGAAAGGAATGTAAAGGACATCTAAATTGGAAAGGAAAAAATAAAACTACTCTTATTAACAAACGACACTGTCCTATACCCATAATGCCACAGAGATTCCACAAGAAAGTTATTGGAACTAACAGGATTCAGAAAAGTGGCAGGGGACGACCCAACACACACACAAAAATCAATTGGTTTGCTCTACTCTAAGGAATACTCTGAAAAATAAATTAAGAAACAATACCATTTACAATAGCACGAAAGGACAAAATACCTAGGAATAAACTTAACCAGGGAGGCAAAAAAAAAAGATGTATCAAGTAACAACTATAAAACGCTACCGCAAAACCTTAAAAGAAATACTCAGAGCAGTAGTTACTCTAAA
>NW_006408566.1:9264154-9279129 GCF_000296735.1 Chrysochloris asiatica
AAATCTTTACAGGAGCAGACAGCCAGCCTCACCTTTCTCATGCAGAGCACCAGGAGGGTTGAAATGACAACCTTGCAAACAGCAGCTTAACCAATGCCTAACCCGCAGTGCCACTGAGGCTCTTTTATTAAAGATCTCTTAGTAAATTATAAAGATAAAAACAGAAAGTCATAATACAGAAAATCGACTCAGTCAAATATTTTTAAAGTTTGCTACAATTTTTAAAACCTTAGCAATAGTCAGAAAAAATTAGAATTATCAATATTTTAAAAATTAAAATATCAATATAGGAGTAAAAATAGGGACAATACAGCATAATCTATAAACATTAAAAAGATCAGAAAAAGATATAAAGAAAACTAGAACTATAAATTTGAAAGTTTGGGTTGAATGGGCAAATTGCTAGAAATATACACCTTACCAAAACTGACATAAGAAATAGAAAATTTGAATAATTATACATCTATTAAAACAAGTGAATCCATATTTTTAAAGCTTCCAATAACAAGTTTTCCAGGACTGAGGGGCTTTTCCAGCGAATTCTTCCAGACAATTAAAGAATAATTCCAGTCCTACAATTCTTCCAAGGAATAGAAAAGGAATGAAATTTCTTAATGTGTTTTCTATAGTCAACATAATCTTGATACCAAAACCTAGAAAGGAAACCACAACAAAATTACAGGATAATCTCTTCAGTGAACTAACAAAATCCTTCCATAAAATATTAGCAAGTCATTAATAACTGAAGTGGTGTGGCGCTGTAGGATAAGCACTAGATTGCTAACCACATAGTTAGCAATTCAAACCCTAGGAAATCTTAATCAGGGTCACTATGAGTCAGAACCGACTCAACAGCACTAAATATTAACAAGAATAATAACCTAAAACCAGAAGAGTTGTGGGATGACATCAAGAACATCATACAAGAAAAAAGAAAAAGGTCATTTAACAGACAAGAAAGAAAGAAAAGACTGAAATGGATGTCAGAAGAGACTCTGAAACTTGCCTTTGAAGTTCAACTGGAAGAAAGAAAATAAAAGAGCTGAAATGAAAATTTCAAAGAGCAGCTAAAGAAGACAAAGTAAAGTATTACAATGAAATGTCAGAAGACCTAGAGTTAGAAAACCAAAAGGGAAGAACACGTTCAGCATTTCTCCTGCTGAAAAACTGAAGAAACAATTCAAACCTCAGGTTGAAATACTGAAGGATTCTATGGTAAAAATATTGAATAAAGCAGAAAACATCAAAAGAAGACAGAAAGAACACACCAAAAAGAACGGGTTGACCTTCAGTCATTTAGAGAGGAACCATAATACGATCAAGAACAGATGGTACTGAAAGAAGAAATCCAAGCTGCACTGAAGTCACTGGCAAAAAAGCATGGCTCCAGAAATTAAAAGAATACAAATTGAAATATTTCACCAAACTGATGCAGTGCTGAGATGCTCACTCATCTATGCCAAGACATTTGGAAAACAGTTATCTGGCCAACTGATTGGAAGACATCCATATTTGTGCCCATTCTAAAGAAAGGTGACCCAATGGAATGCAGAAATCATCTAACAATATCATTAATAACACATGCAGTAAAATGTTGCTGAACATAATTTTAAAATGGTTGCAGTAGTACATCCACAGGAAGCTGCCAGAAATTCAAGCCAGCTTCAGATGAGACAAGAGATCTCATTGATGACATCAGATAAATCTTGACTGAAAGCAGAGTACCAGATAGATGTTTACTTGTGCTTTATTGACTATGTGCTTCATTATACGACACTGGAGTGTGTGGATCATAACAAACTACGGATAACGTTGTGATGAATGGGAATTCCAAAACACTTAATTGTGCTCACAAGGTACCTATACATAGACCAAGACACAGTCGCCGTTAGAACAGAACAGGAGGAAACCGAATGGTTTAAAATCAGGAAAGCTGTGCACCAGGGTTGTATACTTTCACCATACTTTAACAATCTGTTAACTGAGCACATAATCTGAGAAACTGGATTATATAAAGAAGAGCATGGCATCAGGATTGGAGGAAATCTCATTAACAACCTGCAATATGCAGATGACACAACCTTATTTGCTGGAACCCAAGAGTACTTGAAATACTTGCTGATGCAACTTTTGGTTGCACCTCAAAGTAAAAAAAAACAAAGTCCTCACAAGTGGACCACCAAATAACATCCTGATAAATGGAGAAAAGAGTGAAGTTGTCAAAGACTTCATTTTGGTTGGATCCACAATCAATGCTCATAGAAGCAGCTGTTTAAAAAATCATACTATATTTTGCATTGGGCAAATCTGCTGCACAAGCCCTCTTTAAAGTGTTAAATAGCAAAGATGTCAGTTTGAGGATTGAAGCAAGTCTGATCCAGACCACAGTATTTTCAATCGCCTCATATACATGCAAAAATTGGACAATGAATAAGGAACACCAAAGAAAAATCAATGTATTTGAATTATGGTGTTAGTGAAGAATAGTGAAAGTATCCATGTGCCAGAAGAACAAACAAATCTGTATTGGACCAAGTACAGTCAGAACGCTCCTTTGAAGCCAGGATGACCAGACTTCACCTTTTATACTTTAGACATGTTATCAGGAGGGACCAGCCCTTGAAGAGGATATGCTTGGGAAAATGGAAGGCTCATAAAAAATAAGGAATACCCCCAAGGAGATTAGACTGACACAGTGGCAGCAACAATGGGCCAAACACGGTAACATGAGGATCAGGCAGTGTGTCATTTTGTTGTGCATAGGATCACTATGAGTCAGAATTGACTGGAGAGCATCTAATCACAACAAATATGAGGGGTCTTCAAAAAGATTATGGGGAAATTCCATTATCTTTTAAATCCATTTTTCCATGAAATTTTTGAAGTCCCCTTGTATGGATATATATATATATGTTGTGGTTATGTGCCATTGAGTCAGTTCCAACTCATAGCTACCCTATATAGATAGGGTTTCTGAGAACATAGGTTTGAACTGTTGATCTTGCAGTTAGCAGCCTTGTGCGTATCCTACAGTGCCACACCAGGACTCCATATATGTTGTTGTTGTTAAATACAAGTCAGTTCTGACTCATAGTGACCCTGTATAGGGTTTCTGAGGAACGGCTGGTGAGTTTGAACCACCAATATGGTGATAGAAACTGACCCTTTGGTCTAGTGTTCATTCTATAGCGCCACACCAGAACCATACATATATATACATATGCACACACACACACACATATTATATATGTACACACTCGTATACATATGTTGCAACAGTAATATAAAGAAGTGAAAAACTTATTTACAATAAAACAGTATGTATTTCAGTAAGTGAAATTTCCAGCAGAACTACATTGTTGTTAGGTGCCGTTGAGTCGGCTCTGACTCATAGAGACCCAATGTGCAACAGAATGAAACACTGCCCAACACTTTGCCATCCTCCCAACTGTTGTTACGCTTAAGCCCAGTGTTGTTGCTACTGTGTCAATACATCTCATTGGACATTTAGGAGACATAATATTATAGCCAATTACCTATACCTATACAGAGACTGAATAAGACATTTATGTTGCAGTGGTATCTCAAATACAATTAGCTGTGTTGTCCTGGGTAAATGATTTTCTGAACAAAACTAAGTATAATTTTTCCTCAATTATACAAGTAATCTTAATTCTGAAAATTTCAATATATTATATGTGAAATCAATTTATGGAAAAACATAAAAGGTTTGCTTGAAGAAGAAAAACATGTGAAAGCTGCCCAGGACTCCAGGTAATTCATTATGGTACAGAACACTGAAGAACAACTAATATTTCTGGCTTCTGTCTACTAAATACTATTAAATGTGTTGCTAACAAGTTGATCCCAACTCATGGAGATTCAGTACTGTCAGTCAAACTGTACTCCATAGAGTTTTCAATGACTGATGTTTCAGAAATTAACCATGAGGCCTTTCTTCCAAGGTGCTCTGGGTGGACTCCAACCTCTAACCTTTCAGACAGTAGCTGGGAACACGTTAACTATTTATACCCCCACGGACTCCAAGTGCTACCGCAACCCATCCCTACCCCCCCAGTCATCATGACAACACAAATACACACGTGCTTGCCAATTTTCATTGTGTCCCCCAAGATGCAGTACATACCCATTGAGACCAATTGGCACAGAACAGATTCTAATCCCAGTCTTACCACATGCTAGGTCTGAAACCCTAAAAAAATGAGAGGCCACTCCTGCAAAAACATCATTCCCCAACCCATCTAGTCACAAGCAACCCATTTAGAATTTCAGATAAAATTTCTTTTTTTTTCCTCAAAAAGTATCAAAGCCGTCACGATGAGTAAGAAAAATAACAGTTCTAGTATTTCCTCACATTCATTTATTCTGAATTAGCAGGGTGGACGCCAAACACTTTTTAACATTTATGTCTGGATCTAAAATCAAACTTTATGTGAAAAATTAAAAAAAAAAACATTTTACATCAAGGAAATGTAAACCACCAGCACAATGTTCTAACCCTAACTTTATCACACTAAAACCGTCATATGTAACCTTATCTTCTCACAAAATGTTGTTATTTGGGGGATAAAATCTAAAAAATTAATAGAAACATTGGAAGTAGAAATATATTCCCTGACCTCTTATAATGAAACCAAACCAAACAACAACAAAAAAATTTCCACCCAAATTTTCAAATTCTTCACTCTTATTTCTTCAGAGAATTTATTAAATAGAAAGAGAATCTGAAACTGAACATCCCAAATAAACATAGCCTAGGAAAGACAAATGTCATCATTTTCTAAGGATTACATTTCTCAAAGAATAAGTAAATGAATTCTAATACAGAGTGATGCTGACAATTCTATCTTAAACTGCAACTTTGCAAGGTTATTGTTGTTAAGAGATAGGGAACGGTTTCTGTCTCACAGGGACCCTGTGAACAACAGAAGAAAACACTGCCCAGTCCTTTTCTATGTTCACAGTCGTGATGTGTGAGTCTACTGTTGCAGGCAATCCATCTCACTGAGGGTCTTCCTCTTTTTCACTGACCCTCTACTTTACCAAGTATGATGTCCTCCCTGAGTTTACCAAGCAGGAATTCTGAAGGCCTGCTTCCCATTGATTGTTTTTGTAGGGGAAATGACCTGAACTTGAATACCTACCAGCATTATGTGCTACTGAACAAAATTCCTAATCCAACTCTTCATCATCTTACATGTAAAATGCCACCTACCTTGCACTGCTGTGACAATATGGAAAGCTTCTTATATACTGTTTTTCACATACTAGATGTTCATTAAATAGGAGATGTGATTGTTACTATGATAATTAGCTGTTATGTTTGGGAATATCTACTTATTAACTCATTCAACTATATTCTTCTTAGTTGCCTCATACATATTTATTTTTTCTCTGGCTTGCAGAACATTTTGAGATATGCTGGGTAAATGCATACAATGTCTTTTTGTTATTTCAAAGTCTCACTGGACTGTCTTAAGACAGGGTGTTCCAAAAAGAGTGAAAAAGAAAGAATGGCAATTATTAAACCATAATTCAACATTTACAGAACACCAGTCATATGATGGAAGCATATACAAATTTAGTTCTTGCCTACCCACATCCTGATGATTTATTAGCCCCTGTTAACCTCCTTAATTTATCTGGTTCTCTTTTTCAGTCTTTGCAAGGAAAGCTGACTCCCAAACAATACACAACAGCCTAATGGCTTCTCTGTGGTTGTTTTCAGCACAAAAACTCTAAATTTTTTAGTGTATTTATATTTCCAATTCAGGTCACCAACTCGTACTTTGGTACTGACAAATAGCTCTCATGCTCTGGTTGCCATGGTCATGACCCATCCTCAATCACACACACACACACACACAAAAAAAAAAAAATCACCCAATCCTAGAACATACCCTTCTTTCAGCCCTGAAGGAATTCTTTCGTCTCTAAAAAATTGGTTCAGAAGAGGCTTGGGGATATCTTAGAAATTCAATAATTGATGACCTGTTTGGAATTTTAGGCCTCTTTGGAAATCTAAGGAAAAGTACTGATTTTCTCTTATAGGCATATAAAATTGGACATGCATATAGAACTGCATTTTCATAAACTCCTTGAAAACCAAACTAAGAAACTATGGCCTATTTCAGTGCTTCTCAAACTTTTTTGACAGGGACTCATAGTAAGAAATAGATCTGACACCACAATACAGACTATATATATATAAAACTATTTAAAACAGAACTTTCAAGAAACAACACTTACTTACTCTTACCAGGCACAATGATTTCTGGCATTTTCTATTCTATTTCATCTCTCTAAAATGCTAGTTGAGACTATTTTCTCAGTACCTACAACCTGAAGAACACAGATCTAGTCTAACACCATTCCATTTTAGTGAAAAGGATGCTGAGACTTAAGGAAAATAAAGTCTTGTCCTAGGTCAATAAAGAGCTAGTGGTTGTAAAAGCCAGAGTGTATTACAGACTCCCCAACACAAGGCTCTTTGCAATGCAAAGTGAAATAAAATTCTAAATACCAACACTCCTCAAAAAAGTAGCTGGGATGCTAAGCATGCTGATACACTGAGACAATGGAAGGGTTTTCATTGCAAACTATGGTGAATATTAACTTCATCCTGAGGCTCAAGCAGCTTTAATTTTCTTCTCAACCATGCCCATGGCCTAGCATGACTTGGCAAATAAGCAAATTTTTTTCTTTCCCAAAACCTTTTCTCCAGCCACTGAAAACAATGCAGGAAAAGTCAATACTCTTTTGTAGAGTTTCTTTTAAATCATTTGATTAGACACACATCAGTATTATTTGTACATGACAGGCTGACTCCAAGACAGGAGTGGATAGGAGGCCCATGCTTAGCTGTTTTCTTCCCCACTAAGGCTGCTGGAATAAAATTTAAACATCAAAACCACATGGATCAGTATGAGGGATGTCAATCCAGATCCTATTAGATGTTAATACTACCAACCCCACCTTCCCTGGTCCCTTTTAAAGCCTCAATTATAGGAAGAAGGTTTGTTTAAGAACCTTCACTGAAAACTGTTGGTAGATTAAAAATACCCATCTTCCCTCAGACATCAGTTTGTGTGAGGGTGTTTTTCTTTTCTTCTCTTCCTTTTTTTTTTTTTTAACGTGTAATACATATCATTACTCATTACAAAGTGGGAATCTTATAACAAACCAGAAAGACAGGCAGACTCCTAAGGACTGGAGAAGGTTAAGGTAGGCTGCCCAGTGCAGTAAGTCTTGGGGACGATGTTGATCACCCAAGCAACTTGCCTTAGGGGCGGGTGAGGATTGTGCAAGGGCCGAAAGAGCTGTGTGCCAGCCTCCCCTAGGGCACCCATACCCCCGTGCCCAGTGCAAGGTGCTTGGTGCCGTCTTAAGCCAGAGTGCAGAGAGAGGAAAGGGTGGAGTGCAAACTGCTGCGCAGCGGCTCTTGAGCGACAAAACCACGGGGATAGGGGGGCTGGCGGGCCCTAAAATTAGCATCTGGGAATGCAGGGGTCGGGCTCTGCCCCCAGGGCGCCGGGTCCCTCAGTGCCTTCGGAGGGCACTCAGATCCGGAGAGGACCAATGCAGTCACTAGGAAGGGCTCCCAGCTGAAACAGGATCGCGGAACACGTGTAGCCTCCGGAGACCTTGGGGTCTATTGCTCCTCCCCCAACTGCGGCAGAAAATTTAAGGACCTTCGGTATTTAAAACCCCAGAATCACCTAGAACCCTTTCTGTTTAACTTAGTATTTTGTTGACTCATTTTGAGTGAGCCCCTTTCCTCTCCTGAGTTTTAATTTACATCGATTTTTCTCTTCTCCATCCCTCAAACAGAATTAATATTTGGGAGGTGAAGGGGTGTTATGTACCACGGATGTAGGGGGTGGTGGCCAGGGGGTTGAAGGGAGTGTGCATCCAAATCTCTCTGCAAAATAAACAGTTCTGAAGGTCAGTGAGGGCTCCCCAGTGGGGCCTCCTGAAAGATTAATGTTCGCTAAGGGCTTCCCCATCAACCTTTATAAGATCTGTGAAATTGAAATATGTGTTACTCAGCCACGATTAAAAGAAGAACACAAAAATATCGCTATGTTTAGTACCACAAGTAAAGAAAATTGAATGGCACAATAGTTAGAAACCAGAAGTCAGTTATTTTTAAAAGTCATTATATTTATTACATAACTCGAATTATAAAAATAATTACGTGCACGGGAATTTTAAGTCAGCCACTAGTACAAAGTAAACACGTCTGTAGAGTGAGACATCTCATCTCTAGCATCTTTTAGCCTCCCTCTCTGCAGTCAGCCCCTTACCTTTATTTTCTGAATCTTTCATTCTTTCCTTCCTCCCTCTGCTGCAAATACGCAGGAAAAGTCTGGCTGATTCTGTAACCCTGACTTTTGATTTGTCACCCACAGAAGTCAGCCGTCTCGGAGTCGAAGTCCCTCAATGGTGGAACACCCGGGCTATGATCATTGCAAGCAAGTCGTTGTGCGGGGTTATAACTGTGCTCATGCTGGAGAGATAGGATGGGGATGAAGGCAGACGTAAACACAAATTCCAAAACATGGCATGGAACCGGATCTGGAGCCTCCGTTTGCCTTTCCTTCCTTTGAGTTAGAGAACCAAC
Organism: Chrysochloris asiatica; assembly: GCF_000296735.1. Lineage (NCBI taxonomy): Eukaryota > Metazoa > Chordata > Mammalia > Afrosoricida > Chrysochloridae > Chrysochloris > Chrysochloris asiatica. The sequence goes on from NW_006408566.1 coordinate 9,272,799, forward strand.
TGTTTAGCACTTACTTTTCTCTAGGGAGATTCAGTTCAAATTGAAAGGGAAGTGACAATGCTGTGTGCTGGGTTTAGTTTAAAATAGAGACCTCATTTTTTTGGAGGGGAATCAGAGCTCTGTGCTTCTTTTCCTCTTAAAAAACCATGAACAAAACCAGCCCCAGACCCTCTGTCTCCTCACAGACTGTTACAATCCAGAGGCACACAGGTTATTTTACCCATTTAACCTGGCCTAAGCAGATATTCTGAGTCTTGGTGTGGCGCTGTAGGATAAACATTTGACTGTAAGGTCAGTTTGAACTGCAAGGTTGGAGGTTTAAACTCACCATCCACTCCTTGCAACCCCTGTACAGGGTCGCTATGATGGCACTTAACAACAACATCAAGGAGACTTTAGTGATTTTTCTTTTTTTAAAGCCATTTCTTGGCTGATCCAGAATTGAACATGAGGAAAACCTAAGGCCCCTCTGTTAGAGAATACTAGGAAGATTTAAGGAATATGTCATATTCCTTCCAACTGTTTCATAGTTTAGATTAACTCATTCACCATCAAATAGTTATTTGTGCCAGGCACTATTCCACCTGCTGGCAATTCAGGAGTATAGGGAAACAGACCAAGTCCCTGACTATACATGGTGAAGGGATTAAGATAGGCAAAGAGCAAACAAACATGAACATACTAAATGCTGTGATGGAAAATGAAGCATAGTAATGAAGTAAAAGCGGTGCCATTTTAAAATAGGGTGGCTTGGGGAGGTGACATTAAACCTGTTTTATATAAAACAACTGCATTGAGTCAATTCCAATTGATAGCCACCTCTATAGGGTTTCAAGGAGCTCTGGCAGCATAGTGGTTATGAGCCAAGCTGCTAACCTGGTGGACAGCAGTTTGAAACTACCAGTGGTTCTGCAGGAGAAAGATGAGGCTTTCTGCTCCTGTAAAGATTTACAGCCTCGGAAACCCTATGCAGGGTCACTACGAGTCATAATCGACTCCATGGCACACCACCACCATAGGGTTTCAAAGACTATAAATCTTTAGATGACTAGACAGTCTCATCTTTCTCCAGTGGAGCGGATGGTAGGTTTGAACCATCGACCTTGTGGTTAGCAATCTTGTGTTTAACCTATAGTTCCACCTTATTTTATGTAAGTCATCAAAATCCCTTACAAACATCATTAATCAGAAATTACCTTGTAAAGAGAGTTGTTTATATTTGTGGGATTTTGTTGCTGTGTTTTTTTCAAGTTCTAAACTCTCACAACCTCCTCTGTTCAAAGTGCACTGTATAATAGTGTTTTGTCCCTATTATATAGATGATATTCTGAAAGGTTAACTGACCCAGTCCAGGACCTCACTAAGTTGGGAAAGGAGCAACAAAATGAAATAACACTTACCTGTTTCTGTCCTACCCCCCAACGCTTGGATAAATACAATATTGACATGGAAAATTTGTTGGACTACGAATTGAAATAAGAAGACTGAAGACCTACGACTACCACTTATTAACTGAGTGGTGCAGGACATCAGTTTCCTCATCTGTAAAATGGGTTAATCATACCTGCCATGCATAAGTGATACAAAAGATCAAAAGGGAGAATAAATCAGGTTCTTTTTAACTAAGCACTCTATAATTATCAACATGCTTGGGCACATTCATATAAATAATTATCAGTGTTCACCTGCTCATTACTGCAATCCAAGAGTTAAATATGGCTATAAAGTGAACACTGTCTGTGCCACTAGGGGTCTTTCAGTTGATTTTTAACTGCTACAATGTAAAGGCTCCCTGAAAGTTTTGGAAATTTTTAAGTACTTGCATTTTTTTGTTCCTATATTTTCTTGGCAAAGGGTAATACCTTTCTGTTCCTCATTGCCAACTTAAGAAAGACCACTGAGGAAAATCTGCCTTCATAAGAACTTTTTGTTGGCCACTAAACCGTGTCAAAAAAACACAATTTATCTCCCAAAACCAAGTCCAGGGCAACCAAAATGTGCCCATTAAGAGTCAGTGGTGAGTATCTACATTAAGGAAATGTCACCGTGCCCGGCACTGCTCTGAACACTAAGAAAGACACATAGTGTCTCTGGTTCCAAGGAGCTTGGAACCTCAAGGCAAGAAGCTTCCACAAAATATACCAGATGCCAAGGCCATAGTGGCACACAGGTCTGGGTAGAAAGAACAGGACAGAGATGCCAAAACAAAGACTGGGTTCAAACAAGGGCTCTGTCATTCAATAGCTCCTAGAATTGTGGAGCTGTAGGATAAACTGCTAACTGAAAGGTTGATGGTTCAAACTCATCAGCCACTCCTAGGAAACGCTATACAGGGTCGCTATGAATTGGAACCCACTCAATGGCACTTAACAAGAAGAATCTGGAGCTTTATTTTTATCCTTTAGAGCAGCTGGTGATTTGAACTGACGACTTTGTGATTATGAGTCCAGTTGGTATCTTACAATGCTGCAGGCTATAGGATAAACACTAGACTGCTAACCACAGGGTCAGCAGTTTAAACCCACCAGTTGGTCCTCGGAAATTTTATAGAGGGTCGCTATGATTTGGAACTGACTTGAAGGCACTTAAGGACAAGAGAGTAACTTGGACCAGGTTCTGTATTTAAGTCTCAGTTTCCTATCTGAAAGATGAAGACCAACCTACTAGGTAGGGTTGGGTGAGGCTTGAACCGGTTACTATATGTAAAGTGCACAACATGAAGCCTGACATATAAAAGACTCCATGAACGCTACAACACTGTTACCAAGTTTATCTTTCTGAGCCTCATTTTCCTTATCATATGTAGTTTGAAGTTTCAAACATACAAAGATATTAAAAGAATTGTATAGTAACCTCATCTATAAAAATAGTTTTCTGTATTTGCTTCATCCTATATCTTTCCATCCCTTTATCCATCCTTGATTGATGGTTTAAAAAAAAAAAAAAAAAGTTGGTTTAAAAAGCTCATCAAACAAAAAAAGCCTTTACTTTCTCTCCTGACACAGTATTTACAGACCCTCAGACCCTGAGGAGCCCTGGTGGCTCAGTGGGATAAGCTGCTGGGCTGCTGAAATGACAGGAGTTCAAACCTATAACCTGGTCCACAGGAAAAAGATGAGGCTGTCTGTTCCCACAAACATTCACAGCCTTGAAAAATGTAAAGTTCTAGTTCTAGTCTGTTCTACAGGGGAACTATAGCTCAGAAACAACTCCCTGGCAGTAGGTTAGACCTCCTCATTCTATGGCCATTCCCCAGCAGGGTCAGGGTATTCTCAGAAGCCTTCCTCTGTCTCACAGTAAAACCTCGAGGCCACACCCAGTTGAGGAACAAGAGGGAGTCAAGCCTCGGAGCTTTTCAGAACTAGGAAATGACTAAGGTAAACCCCAAGCTTCAAATAAACTGTGTACCAATGACCATTATAAACACCTGTTAATAAAGAAGCGATGCTCTATCTCAATCACAGGCCTTAGGAAAAGCTTCAGGCAGGCTCCACTGGCCGCCAAGTCCTTTCACAACTCTGCACAGTCCTTGTCTTGTTAGATGCCACTTCTGAGTCACTAGACCAGTGAGTCATGCCCAGCAAGGGAGGCCATCTTGAGAACAGAACTGAAGAGAATTTAGAACTGAAGAGAATTTTCAAGAACTGCAAGACCCTAAATTAAGTAAGGCTTTTAAATTGCACTAGAAAAACAAAAATGAAAGAAATAAATGCTGTGTAAAATGTAGACAAAATCTGCCAGCTATAAATGTTATCCTCAGGAGAAAAAAGAAAAAAGCCTTTACATCCCCTTGGAATTCTGAGGCACTTTATTTCTTGGTTAGTGGATAAATAAGCAAAGAAAAGTCCATGAGTCATGTAGGCAGTTAACAGATTCAGCAGCTAACTAAAAGGTTGTGGTTTGAATCCATACAGATGTTCCTCAGAAGAAAGGCCCGGAGATCAATTTTCAAAAAATCAGCCACTGATAATCCTATAGAGCATGATTCTAGTGACACACACAGGGTCAGTGGAGGTTTATGTGTTGCTATGATGTCAAACAGGATTCAGGAAAGTGTCAAGACTAAGGAAAACTAAGGAAAAAGGAATACCTGGCAATTTAGATGTACTTCCAAAAATCAGCCAGTGAAAACCCTATAGACCCCGTTGTGCATGGGCTCTCCATGAGTGGACTTATGCAATACACTACAGTAACTAACAACAATGGCTTTTTCAATGACTTGCTTAGTGCCTCTTCTAGCTTAGTCATTATATTCATTTTTTTAGGGCTGCCCACAAAAGACCAAGAACCCTGCTGCTGCTTACTGAGAAGCCAGCAGTTCAAACCACTCTATGGGAGAACGATAAGGCTGTCAGGAAGATTTGTTATTGTTGCTAAGTGCCACTGAGTTGGTTCCAACACCCAGCGACCTTATGCACAATAGAGCAAAGCACTGCCCAGTCCTGCGCCAATCTCACAATCGTTATACTTGAGCCCACGGCTGCCGCCATTGTGCCAATCCACCTTGTTGGGGGTGCGGGGAGGGGTCTTCCTCTTTTTCACTGACCTTCCACTGACTCTTCCTCATAATCTGCCCAAAGTATAAGAGACGAAGTCTGGCCATCGGGGCTTCTAAGGAGCATTCGGGCTGTTTGATTTTGAGTGTTTTCCAATCTGAAGGAGCTCATCTTCCAGCACTGTATCTGACAATATTCTGGTGCTCTTCATCATGTTTCCATATTCAATATTCCGGTGCTATCTGACAGCATTCCACTGCTATTCATAAGGTTTTCATTGGCTACACATTCAGAAGCAGTCCGCCTCTTTCTTACTATTATCTCTTAGTCTGGAAGTTCATCTGAAACCTGCCCATCATGGGTGACCCTGCTGGTACTTAAAATACTGGTGGCATAGCTTCCAGCATCACAGCAACACACAAGCCACCACAGTATGACAAACTGACGAGTGGTGGGTGGGAAAATGTATAGCCTCAGGAACTCTATGGAACAGTTCTAGTATGGCCTATACGGTCATTATGTGTCAGCAGTGGGTGGGTGGGTTAACAAAAGACCACAAACTGAATAGCTTACAAGAAAAGAAATTAATTGTCTCATAGTTCTATAAGCTGGTGGTAGTAGTGTGCCGGGGAATCGATTCCGACTCATAGCAACCCTGCATAGGGTTTCCAAGTCTGTAAATCTTTACGGGAACAGAAAGCCTCATCTTCCTCCCACAGATTGGTTGGTAGTTTTGAACTGCTGACCTTGACAGCCCGACTGTTAACCACTACTGTAACCACTAGGTGACCAGAGCTTCTTGTTCTATAGGCTGAAAGTCTGAATTCAAGGTGTCAGCATAGCCACGTGACCTGAAAGCTCTAAGGGAAAGGCATTTCTTCCCTCTTCCAGCTTCTGTTAGCCCCAGGCATTCGTTGACTTTCAGCTTCAACTTCGTATGGCATTCTTCCCTTTTATAAAAACATTATTCAGATCAGGACGCACCCTACTTCACTATGACTTCATATTAGCTTCATTGATAATATCTTCAAAGAGACTTTCCAAACAAGGTCATGTCCTCTGCAGGTACTGAAGTTAGAGCATCAGTATATCTTTTTGTGGGGATAAAATTCAATCTCTGACAAGCATCCCCAAGCATGGGGGGTTAGAAGGAGGGTGGTTTCACCTACACCATCACATCAAACCTCTGTGTGGGTTCTTCAGAGCATCCAAGTGGTCATAAAATAGGCAAGAGGCAGAGAAAAAAACCTGATAACCATGGGAATGGAGACTATGACATGGGCTAACTGCAGAAGGGAGCAGCATGACCATAGGAAGAGACACCTGGGGAAGGGAAGGGAATGAACATGAGAAGAGCCTCTATAGTGTACATTTGTTACTTATTATTTACTAAGTATTATTCTAAGCCCATGTTGCATATTAGTTCTTTCAGCTTCACAGTCATTCAATGAAATGGATACATCACAGGTTGGTGGTTGGTTCTGTGCTGTCGGGTTGGTTCCGACTCATAGCAACCCTGTGTACGAACTTCTGGTGTGGCACTGCCAGTTAACACAGTAAATTGCAAAGTCAGTTTGAACCATAAAAGCCGGCAGTTCAGCAGTGTGGCAAGATCTGGGGACTCTTGGGCCCAGAGTCAGTGACATAGCCACAGAGGACTAGAGCGGAAAATGACGTGTCCAGCTGCTAAGAAGAGAAGGCATATGCACAAGAACACCCACACTTGCAGATAATACCCATTTATCCTGGCTTCAGTGACTGGATGATCAGAGCTTAACCAGAAGTAAAAAGAAGGGGGGAAAAAAAAAAGTATTCTCATACAATTTGATGAACTT
>NW_006408566.1:9281089-9290850 GCF_000296735.1 Chrysochloris asiatica
TAGGAGCAGAGGTCTCTAGGACCATCAAGGGAGAAGAGCAGAGAGTGGGACCCTACCCAGAGAAGCAGTGATGCCTGAAATGGAGCCAGAGATGATGACCTGGAGCGATGGAGCAGCTGGAGACTTTAGATCCAGAGAGGGAGAGCAACTGTGTGCTGAAGACCTGGGGGGCACAGGGGAAGGACTGCATGGAGGGGATTGTAACCATGGCAATGAGATGATATACAATAGAATGAATGTAAAACCAATGTTCTCCCATGTAAACTATCACATAATTTACAATAAAACATTGAAAAAAAAAAAAAAGCCGACAGTTCAAGTTCACCAGCTGCTCCTCAGAAACCCTGTACAGGGTCCCTATGAGTCTGATCCCAACTCGATGGTACTTAGTAACTAGTAATAGTGTTTCCAAGGCTGTAAATCTTCACAGGAGCAAAAAGCCTCTCTTTTTCCCACGGAGCAGATGGTAGAATGCAAACTACTGAATTTTTGGCTAGCAGCCCAACACAACCCCACCAGGACTCGGGATACCAGAAGTATAGCAAAGTCTTTAAAGCAAGGACTCTAAAAACAGCCTAGTCTTGAATCCCAACATACTAGTTGCATCCAGCAACACATCAAAAAGATAAGACATCATGATCAAGTGGGATTCATATCAGGGATGCGATGATGGTTCAACATTAGAAAAACTATCAACGTAATCCACCATATCAATAAGAAAAAAGAAAAGAACCACATGATCATATTGACTGATGCAGAAAAGGCATTTGACAAAATCCAACATCAATTCCTGATAAAAACACTCAATAAAATAGGAATTGAAGGGAAATTCCTTAACATAATTAAGAGCACATATACAAAACCAACAGCCTACATTACTCTCAGTGGAGAGAAACTGAAAGTCTTCCCTCTGCGAACAGGAACTAGCCACCCAAAGGAGGAAATATATAGGAATAAATGTAACCAGAGAAACAAAGGACTCATACAAAGAAAACTACAAAACACTACTACAAGAAACCAAAAGAGACTTGCAAAAATGGAAGAATGGATCAACATACTAGTTGCATAACGTACGAAATATCACTTAAGTTCTCTGTGCTTCAGTATAGAGTTTCCGAGGAGAAGCTGGTGGGTCTGAACTGCTGACCTGTGGTTAACAGTCCAGTGCTAACCATATAGTGCCATTAATAAGATGAAAGCATGCACATGTTTAGGAGCGTGGCTGACACAGAGCAAGCAGTGTATCTGTGAAACTCTTGCCATCCCCACTTTTTTTGATGACCACAAAATGAGGCAACAAGGCGACATGACTCACCGAAACCCACATAGCTAATAAGTACAGGCTGATATTTGTCACAGTAATCTTGAGGGAAGCACAATAGTACCATCTTCCATTTATTGATGGGACAACAACAGAGTAATTTCCTTGTGTCACCAATGAGAGTTAAAATTTAAATCCAGATTTACTGATTTTAAAGTTCTTGCTCATCCCTTTAGGCCAGGAAGGATCTGAATTACTAAAGCGTTGATTAAGACACAGACTGATGAATTTGTGACTATCCCCACCTCCAAAATTCCAGATTAAGTAACTCTGGTAGCGTAGTGGTTACAAATCAGACTGCTAACCTCAGGATCAGTAGTTGAAACTATCAGCTGTTCCGCGGGAGAAAGATTAGGCTTTCTGCTCCCATAAAGATTTACTCCCTAGGAAACCCTGTACAGGGTCACTATGACTCGGAATTGACTCCATGGCACATAACAACAACAACAAGTAAGGAGCTCTGGTAGCACAGTGGTTACAAGTTGGGCTGCTAACCTCATAGTCAGCAGTTTGAAACTACCAGCAGTTCTGCAGGAGATAGATGAGGCTTTCTTGCTCCCATAAAGATTTAGAGCCTCGGTTACCCTATGCCGGGTCGCTATGAGTCAGAATCAACTCCACAACACACCACCACCACCACCAGTAAGTACTGAGAGTCATGGTGTGGCGCTGTAAGTTAATGCGCTGGACTGAAAGGTCGGTTTAAACCGCAAGGTCAGTGGTTCAAGCTTACCAGTTGCTCCTTGAAAACCCTATACAGGTTCGCTATGGGTCGGAACCGACTCGATGGCACCTAACAACAACAACAGTAAGTACTAGACTGCAAGGTTAGTCTGAACGACAAGGTTGGCAGTTCAAACTCACCTCTCAAACCCTATACAGGGTTGCTGTAAATCAGAACCAACTCAAAGGCACTCAACAACTCCAACAGGGAGTCCTGGTGTGGCACTGTAAGATAAGCACAGAAATGCTAACTAAAAGGTCAGCGGTTCAAACCCACCAGCCACTCCTCTGAAACCCTATACAGGGTCCCTATGTGTAAGAAACAACTCTACCGCACTTAACACCAACAAACATGTTGTTGGTATTAAGTGCCACAGAGTCAGTTCTGACTCATAGCGACCTGGTATAGGGTGTTCCGACTGGACTTCCACAGTCTGATACTGATCCTACAGCGCCACACCAGGACTCCAACAACAGGGTTGTTGCTGTTGTTATGTGCCATGGAGTCGGTTCCGACTCACAGTGACCCTGTACAGGGTTTCTGAGGCTGTAAATCTCTATGGGAACAGAAAACCTCATCTTTCTCCCGCGGAACAGCTGGTAGTTTCGAACTGCTGACCTTGTGGTTCACAGCCCAATTCGTAATCACTATGTGCTGAGAATTTGCAATTCGAACATATAAGATGTTACTGTTGGTCCAGAAAGCAGTCTGTGGACCAGAGCTCTACCGTCACTCACCTGTACACACAGCAGGTGGAAGAAGAAGAGATGGGATCCAAAGATAGTATAGTTAAGTATGGTTTTCCCGCTGTGACAAAACACTGGTCACCTCACAGCACCTAGCTAATATATCTTGCATTTCCACAGTCTTTCATCTATCTTTATGATCGCATATGATCCTTCCAATAACCCCTGAAATAGGCTAGGTAAGAATCATTATCAGCATTCAAATTGATTTGTTTTTAGTGGAATATGGCTAGAAAAAAGGACCCCTGGTGGCACAGTGGTTAAGTGCTTGGTGGCTAACCGAAAGGCTGTTACTATACTCGGTCCTACAGGGTCACCATAAATTGTTTAAAATGCAGATTCAGTATACCTGGGGTAGGAATGCAAATTAGTAGCAAGGGGGCCAACCTTGTCAAATGTCTACAAAGTGACACACTTTTCAAGCTGGCCCACCGCTGTCCTGAAGAAGCCTCCTCCCATAGGTCAAGAACTTTCCAATCCCAAGACTGACCGTGATTTGGGGGCATGATCTTTTAGTGGAAGATCTAGATCAATATTAATAATAATAATAGCAACCATCATTTTGTGAGTCACTAAGTACCAGGCACTTTACATACTCTCAATCATTTAATCTTCACAATAATATTATGATACAGGAATTATCACCCCACTTTGCAGATAATATGTACCTGAATTTCAGAAAGAAGTTTCAGAAAGCTGTATGCCTAAGACAGCTAAAAAAAATGGCAGATTCAAAAATTCTAGCCGGTCTAACTCCAAAGACCTTGCTACTCAAGGCCCAGGGTGATACTGACACGATCATGAGATATTCATGTTACCTTTAAAATATCAAATAAAATTGAGATATTAGTATTGTATTATATTTATTCATTTGACTACTCCCCTCCATTAGGAATGTAGCAGAAAAGATTCCGTGGCAGAACGGATGTCATATGAGGAGTCAGGTCCGAGTCGACTGTTCTCTCTCTCTCTCTCTCTCTTTCGCTCTCTCTCTAGCTCTCTCTCTCACTCTCTCTCTCTCTCTCACACACACATACACACACACACACACACACACACACACACACACACACACGCCAGCAACATTCCATTTATGCAGCAATAACGACCTTCACCAGTCACATGAGTTCTTGTAAATCACTCGGCATCTCTTACTTCATCTTTCCTATCTCCAAAATGGAAAAAATAAATAACACCTGAGCTCCAAGCTTCCTAGGGTGTTGTCAAGATGTAAGAGAGATCTGCTAGTTAAACATCTGTGAAAACTGTGCAAAATCATACGAGGGGACTTCAAGATTTGTGAAAAAATGGAATGGGAGATGATGAGATTTTCCCATGATTTTTTTTAAGCCCTCTCACATAACACATAATCCATTATAATGACTTATTCCCAGGTTGTATGGGGTAAGTGGGAGTGGAGAAATGTAGTAATCAGCCAAGATCCTACTGAAGAAAAAAGAAATGTGGGATGTCAATGGGCCCTGATAGCAGTGGGTGAACTCTAGGACAAGGAGCAACAGATGACAAGAGTAGAAACTGATTTGTATGCAACATAGGCCTGGTTTTAGTTTTAGTTTTTTAGACCTGATTTTAAAATTATAAAAATAGAAAATGTATACTAACTCAAGTTACTACAGTGGCAATAACCTTTTCTTCCTCTTTGGAAAAATTCACAAACACCCAAAATAACATTGTGGATCGATGCATGTAATTATCATTTAAGGAATTCTCATTCAGCTGCTCAGGCAAGCAAAAGCAAGGGGGCAGTCAGTCACCAGCCTGAAGCCATACGAAGTTTCAGCTATAGTCTGGGATATAGCTGGTGCTGTAAAATTCTAAAGCCAACAATACAATAATGCCAACCTATAGAATTTCCATAACCACCAATAGAAAGCTTGTGTCTAACACTATAATTAAATATTTGAAAAATAATTATTGCTGCTCTTTGTCAAATTTATATTTGTAATGCTTACTATGTCACAGTGCTTTACAAGTATTCATTTAATTCATTAAAAGGACTCATTTCCCTGAAAACAACCTTATGAGGGAGGGACTATATCAGTAACAAGGGCCCTGCTGAAATCTAGCTTCTGCCTGGGATCAGGTCAGCCATTTTAGAAATCACGCCATGTCAGCCTCCAGGAAGAATCCTCAGATGATGGAAGTAGTAAAAAAGGACAAAAAAGGACACACACACACACACAGGAGCTTCAGCCAGCAAGTCTTCAAATCAGACAGCAAACAAAGTGACACACTCTACATTTAGCTTGGTGGGGGTTGCAAAGATGAAGTGGATGGAAACCTGCCCAGTTGGAGTCTACAATACCAGATGAACAGTGATAAATACCCTAAGTGGGATGAAGTCCTCAAGGTGAGGTTACAAGTAGCAGGAACTCCAGGAATAGCTTCACGGAGGAGACGGCATTTTGTATTTGTCTTGACAGAAGAGTAGGAATGGACCAGGCTGGCAAATGACAGCATGGCCATTGCAGATTGAGAGAATGCAGTCAGTCAGCATAGCATGTCATATCCCTGCTTAGAACACTTTAGTGGCTTTCCCGTTCACTTTGAATAATATCAAACCCCTGTTCATGGTCCTTCATTTGGTTTCTGTTTCCCTCTTCTATTTGCTCCCCAACCACTTTTCCACTTGCTAAGCAACAGGCACACCCGGAACCTTCCCACTTGTTATTCACTCTCTCCCACTCCAAGATGAAGTAACTCCTAATCTGTCTCTATGTCTCAAATTGCATTGCTTCAGAAAGGACAACCTGTCTACCCACGTGTAAAAGGGTCCGTCCCCCTTCCCTTTTTGTCTCTCCCATTAGACTATTTTATTCCTTCGAAACACACACAGCAATTTGTAATAGTGAATAACCTGTTTTGTGAATGTACTCTCTGCCTCTCCTTCCAGAAGTAATTCCATGAACAGGGGCCTTTCTAATCTTGTTCACTACAGGCCCTGGTTCACAGAGGGGCTCCAAAAAATTATCGGATGAACGAATGGAGTGAATCAATGACTGAATGAATTGTGAGTGACGGCCTGGGTAGGACAAGGTGAAATATGCCTGGGAAAGAGTTTATTGTGGCTACATTTTAGGAGGGAACTAGGAGTCATAGCGGATAGGTTGGAAAGACTCCAGTGGGTCTTAATGGGAAGAAGCTTAGGTCTAGATTAATTCTCCCAGCAGGTACTGCATTGCAGGAACCCGGCCAGATGTTGGGGGGATGTGCTCCCGGGGCACCCAGTTCCCCCTCTGGCAGGAGCCAAATAGACTACTGGGGTCTTCTGCGGTGAAATAAACAAGCTACAGCCACCTAGGCCAACACGAGATGCTCACGGGGCCCGGAAATGAGGGGAATCGGGCCCCTCCAGGGACTGGCCCCCCGAGGAACTCAAGGTCGAGTCTTGTGTGGGTGGGCCGGTCCCTCTGGCTGCACAGCCCCCGCCACGGCGCCCCCGTCTTGCTCAGTTCGTCCCAGCCCGACAGCGGGTCCTAGTTGGAGAACTCAGCCCTCAATGCCACCACCACTGCCGAAGCCCCGAGGCGACCTCGGTACTGCGCGGCGAGCCAGGCAGCCGAAGAGCCCCGGGAGGCCCGCGCCAGCCACGCGGGGTAACAGGTCCCGGCCGGCCGCGCCCACACTCACCCTGTTCTGCCGCGACAGCCGAGCGCGTCCTCCACGGGCGCCGGGACGCCTTCCACCGCCGCAACGAAGAAAACAGCCTCCGGCTCTTCTTCCCTCCCTGCTCAGTCGCTCCCATCTGTGCTCCCGCGCCCCTCCCCCGCTGCCTCCGCCTCCGCCGCCGGTCACCTCTTGCTCCCACCAGCGCCGCGCGTCTGCGAGGTGCCCGGCCGCCGGGGCTGGACACGCGCGGGGCACCGGGGGAGGAGCTTCAGGCCGTGCTGGAAACCGTTGCTCGCGCGGAACCCCGCGGATGGGGCTCGGCCAGGGCGGTGGACAGGGCTCCGTGGAGTACGCACCGAGTGCAAAGGGGCCTTACAAGTGAATAACTGTGTTCAACCGTTCACTCACTCAAGAGACAGCCAGGGAATGCCTAGGCACTATTGGGCATCTCTAATTAACACAAGGATCCTATGGGAAGTATTACAAAAGATGATGTTAACTAATCTGCCCAGACAGAGGTCACTGCCCACTGTAAATAGTGAAGATTGACAAGGCTGGGCTCTCGATATTTTTTTTTTTCATATCTTGTTACTGCCTCAGAATGATTTTACATTATAGCAGATTTGTTTTTTGTTTTTTTTTTTAAAGAAAGAAAAAGAGAGAATCTGACAGATGGATTCTGAAGAACCCAGAATTCTTAGAGCATCTGTTATATGCCCAGGCATTTGTACTTATATACGTTTGAGTAAATCTCATAGCAAGGTATCCGACTTTCCAAATGAGGATACTGAAATAGCTGAGCTGAAGTTGCCTCCCTGCACCAGACGCTCTCGTCTCTTCTCCCTCTTCTCTCTCCTTTCTCTTCTACCGTCATTGATGTCTACTATCAGGATTTCTGAGTATCTTGGAAGGACTAAACTGTTCATTCTTGGAATAGAATGAGAGGATGATCAAAACAAAGATCCCTAACAGTGGCTGGTTGTTACAATAGCTAATACTTAAGGAGTGTTTTTTCAGATGTCAGATTTGTAGCAAACATTTTATGTATTTGACCTAGTCTAACCTTCCCAATGATACTCATGGGAGCAAAACTATTAATATTCACACCTAACAGATGGGGAAACTGAGATCAGAGAGAACAGATAACATCAAGAAAATTGAATCATAAAATTGTCATTTTTGTGGATCTGAGTAGTCAAATATCAGACAATAACTTGAGCAGGTGATGAACATCACCAAATGAGGCACATAGAAAGCGAATAACTTCAGATGTGATATCCTGAGAACAATACAGCATCTATGTAGTAGGAGTATTGGGGTAAAAAATACACATCCCAAATCTAACCACAGGAAAACATCAGATAAACCCAAATGAAGAATGCACCATTAAAAGAGGAGGCTATATTCTTAAAGATTTCAATGTTATAAAAAATGGAGGAAGACTATGAAGATATTCTAGATTAAAGGAGGCTATGCAGACAGGATGTGGCACTCTAGGATAAAGCACTGGACCACAAGGTTGGTTTGAACCACAAGATCAGCAGTTCAAACTCACCAGCAGTTCCTTGGTCTCAATGAGTAGAAACTAACTCGAAGGTACTTAACAACAACAAACAGACATGGTAACTTAATACAATACCTAACCCTGCGCTGGATCCTGTATTGAGAGTTTTTTAAAAGACTCTAAAGGATACTCTAACAATAACTAAAAGGCAAACCAAAAGCCAATTCTGACTCACAGCAACCCTATAGAACAGGGTAGAACTATCCCAAAGAGTTTCCAAGGCTGTAAATCTTTAGGGTGGGTTAGAACCACCAACCTTTCAGTTAGCAGTCCAATGCTTCATCCACTGAGCTACCAGAGCTCCTTCTACCATGACCATCAAATCACTGAGACCCATGGCAACCCCATGTGTTTCAGAGTATAACTGAGTTCCATAAGGCTTTCAAGGAGGTCCATTCCAAAGGAAAAAGATGAGACTGTTCCTGCAAAGCTGTACAGCCTCGGAAGCCCTAAGGAGCAGTTCTACTCTGTTCTATAGGGTCTGTATGAGTCAGAATAGACTCAGTGGCAATGGGGTAGAGGACTTCCAAGATTATGGCCTTTCAGAAGTAGCTCACAAGGTCTTTCTTCTGAGGACCCTCTATGTGGGTCAAAGCAGTAACCTTTCTGTCAATAGCCTAGCCCTTGACCATTTGCAACACCCAATGTCTTAGTTATCTGGTGCTGCTATAACAGAAATACTGCAAATAGATGGCTTTAACAAATGGAAATGTGTGTTTTCTCACAGTTCAGGAGGCTGGAAGTCCAAATTCAGAGGATGGCTCTACAGAGAGCTGTCTCTGTCTGTTGGATCTGGGGAAATGACCTTCTCTTCTAAGCTTTTGCCTTCTATATGTCTTAGTCTCTCTCTACTCCATCTATTTTCTGCTCCCTTGATTAATTTTTTTTTTTTTTAAGTTTTTATTGTGAATTGAGTGAGAGTTTACAGGGCAGATATCAATTTTACATTCAACAAATCATACATCTTATTTTCATTACAATGATTATAATCCCCTTCATGTACCATCAGTTAACAGTATTTACACCACCAAAGGGCACATTCTGCTCCTGTACCAGCTCTCAGTCCCTCTCTTTCTATGAATCTAGAGTCCTCAGCTGCACCCTCTCTCCATGACCCCATCTCTGCCTCCATCTCTGGTGTCTCTGCTTCTCTGGATATGGTACCACATTCTGCTTGTGCTCTTCTCCCTTGATGGTCCTAGGGTCCTTTGTTTCTGGACTATAAGATTAACTACTCCCCCGTTTTTGTTACAAAACTTCTTTTACAATTGTGACAGTAACAATTCATCATGATAACAATTACTATTGAATCATAAGACTCTTATCTCCATCTCTTTTTACCAGACCCATTTAGACAAAATGAAACTATTCAGTGGGGACTCTATCTTCCCTCACACACTCTTAAACTAAACTCCCTCTTGAAAGCTTGTAAGCCAGTCACTTCGTGCCTTTACCACCCCTCATTTTAGGTAGCTGATGTCTAAGTTGCCCATCCCTATCTACCCTGTGTATGGAGGGATAGCATAGATACTTGATGTGAAGACTCCTTCCCTCTCTGTTGGTATATAGAGTTACTGCCTCCATGAGTATAGGTCAAGTTTATCATATTGTAACAATTTACTCTTGTTTCCTTTATCAAAAATTATTTTGTTTTGTTTTATTTTCCTCTAGTTGAGTTCTGATTATCAAGCCATCAAGGCTAGGTCAAATGGGTACTGTCTGCAAGTTTGGGTGTTCTTGTGCATCTCCCTTTACTTCATATCAGCTCTAGCCCTC
>NW_006408566.1:9293970-9300920 GCF_000296735.1 Chrysochloris asiatica
GGCCAAGCTTTTGGTTAGCTAGTAAGTGCTTAACCTCTGCACCACCAGGTCTCCTTATATACTTAACTAGAAGGGTGAGGATTTATAACATAATTTGGGGGGACACAATTCAGTCCATAGCACTTGGCCAACTTGCCTTTCTTTTCTTAGCCTTAGTTTGTATATCTGTAAAATGGTGATAATGAATAGTACTTAGAGAGACACCCTGGGTGACACAAACAGTTAAGTGCTCAACTAGTAACCTAAAAGTTAGTAGTTCAAACCTTCCCAGAGGCACCTAAAAAGAAAGACCTCGTTATCTGCTTATGAAAGAGAGTCTGAAAGCTGTATGCAGCAGTTCTAGCAGGCAACACATGGGGTCACCATGAGTCAGAACTAACTGGTTTGGTTTTATATATTAGGCCTTTATCTCATATGTGGTTCCTCAAAATTTTCTCCCAATCTGTAGGTTGTGTTTTCACTTTGTTGATAAAGTTCTTTGATGGACAAATGCATTTAACTTTTTGGAGTCCTGGTGTGGCACTTTTGCTTAATGCACTGGACTGCAAAGTCCACTTTGAACCCAGAGGCCTGCGGTTCAAGTTCACCAGCTGCTCCTTGGAAACCCAATACAGAGTCGCTATGGGTTGAAACCCGACTCGACGGCACTTAACAACAACAATCTATCTAATAATCTATCATTAAATACTAGTTTTGCCCCTATATTTTCTTCTAAGATTTTTATGGTTTTAATTTTCAAAATATAATTTTTTTAGGTTGCATATCTGCGATTTCATATCGTTTAACCAGCCCAGTTTCTAAAATGTGGTTGGGCCAGCACTCACCTGAACCATTGCCTTCGGGTATATTCAACTTTCTCATGACCCCTAGTTTACACAGACTAAGCCTCAGGGCAGAGGCTTGGGGGCACACGGAAAACATGAAAACCCAAATCAGCCAGGGAATGCTAAATTATCCTCCTGATTTACAGTGAGAGCTTTAGTGGTCTACAGAAACGATCCTCAAAGAGTAATCATAAAACAGCTCTATTTTATTCTTTGTCAAATTGAGATGACTAGGGAGATATAAATACAGAATGAGGAAAGGAAGTAGGAGACACTGGGAAGAGGATAGAAATTCAGAGGTAGTTAACTCTCTCTGTCAACAATAAACTGAGTTTTCTTCTACACCAACCTTTATTCCCCATGGCTTCCAGGATTAAGAAATAGATTCTTAGAGGACATGATCTAATTAACAAAATACTCAAGAATAATGACCATGTGCCACCAATGAATTCCCCAGACAAAGACTGTCCTTTGTTTCAGGGACTTCTTAGTTGTCCTTGAAGACACATGGAATCTAATTCTGGTTACCCAAACCATCTGGAGTTATGTTCCTCATCCTACTGATATACTTTTTTAAAAAAATTTTTTTATCACCACCACTTTTGTTGTTGTTAGGTGCCATCGAGATGGTACCGACCCATAGCGACCTTATGCACAGCAGAATGAAACACTGCCCGATCCTGGGCCAACCTCACTACTGTTGCTATGCTTGAGTCCATCGATGCAGCCACTTGGCCAATCCTCCTTTTCTCTGACCCTCCACCTTACCAAACATGATATCCTCCTCCAGTGACTGGTCCCTCCAGATAATATGTCCAAGGTATGAGAGATGAAGTTTGGTCATCTTGGCCTCTAAGAAGCACTCTGGCTGCACTTCTTCCAAAACAGATCTATTGGTTCTTTTGGCAGCCTATGGCACTTTCAATATTCTCCTCCAACACAACACCATAACTCAAAGGCATCAATTCTTCTGCCCACCCCAATTAATGGAAGGGATTTAACAAGATGACCTAAATATTACACCACCCTTCCCTGTATATTCTAACTGTTACTAATTGGTTAGAAGGATTGCTGTTAGTAATAATTTATTAGGAGTCCCATGGGACCTGGCTTGGTATGGCTCTATAGGATAAACACTGGACTGCTAACCAAAAGGTTGGCAGTTCAAACCCACCAATCGATCTTCAGAAACCCAATAGAGGGTTGCTAAGACTCAGAACTGAATCAAGGGCAGTTAACAACAACAACAAAGGGCCTGGCTTAGGGGCTCACTTTCCTTCCATTGTCCTGACTCTGTCAGTGGGTTGAACCAGTTCCTTAGAGGAACTTGCCTGCCCACCTCCTAGGCTGAAGTGTCAGGGCAGGATGAGAAGGGCATTCTTTGTATTGCCCTTGGAATCCAAACATCATGTGAGCTCTTGGCATACTTCCAGCTTGGAGCTGAAACATAGCCAGCAGCCTCTGGCTCCCCCAGTCACAGCTTGCTCCAGGCAGATCCAGTGGGGAGGCTTCTCTGTGATTCCTGGAATAATAGAGAAAAAAATACCTCTGAGAGATCTTCCACCCAAGTAGAAACACCCACGTGTCCCCAGGCACATTTGTATTAGCAACATGGAATTTATTTTCAAATGTCAAAAATGCAAAGCAAATAAGCCCACTTGTATGTACATCTGTCTCACTGGGGATGATAGGAAAAACAACAACTCTGAGTTCCATTCTTGTCATTGTGGTTCCAAAACTAAGTCCGGAAATGTAAAATGACAATCTCCAAGCCTCTGTGTGTGTGTGTGTGTGTGTACACATGTGAGTTGAGATGCAGGGGGTGGAGGGCGGTAATAGAAAGAACCTAAATTTTCCAATCTTGGCTTGCATCTCTGAGTGCCACAAATATTAAGTGCTTGGCTGCTGACTGAAAGGTTAGCAGTTTGAACTCACAGAGTTACCTCAGAAGGAAGGGTTTGTGATCCCCTATTACAAGGTCCTATCCATGAAAACCTTACGGAATACAATTCTGCTCTGAATCACCTGGGGCTACAAAGATCAGAATCAACTCAGGGATAACTAGTCTTTTAGGTTTTCTGACAAGGCAGATTGTAGAAGAATCAATGCAATTAAATTGTTGGCAAAGAATATTGAAAGTACCATGGACTTCCAGAAGAACAAACAAATCTGTCTTGAAAGAAGTACAGCCAGAATGTTTCTTAGAAGTGAGAAGGATGAGACTTGGTCTCTTATACTTTGGATATGTTGTTAGGAGGGACCAGTCCCTGGAGAAGGACACCATGCTTGGAAAAGTTCAGGGTCATCAAAAAAGAAGAAGATCCCCAACAAGATGGATTGACACTGTGGCAGCAACACTGGGCTCAAACATGACAATTGTGAGGCTACTGAGGGACTTGACAGGGTCTTGCTTTGTTGTGCATAGGCTTGCTATGCATTAGAACCACATTGACAACACCTAGTCAATAATAATAATTAGGCAGAGCTGTGTAAATCCTTGTTCTGCCACTTACGAGGTGGCCTTGGTGTCTTAGTTTCTTAGTGCTGCTAAAACAGAAATATTACAAGTGGGTGGATTTAATGAATAAAAATTATTTCTGTTTTTCACAGTTTAGGAGGCTAGCTGTCTGAATACACAATATTTGCTCTAGGTGAGGCACTCTGCTCTGGGGTAAGGTCCTTGTCTCTTTTAGCTTCGTTTCTTCTACTCCATGGTGGTTTTCATGAGGTGTGGCATCTATAGTCTCCCAGCTGAGCTTGCTTGCTTCTGTGTCTAATCTGCTCCTTTTATAACTCAAAAGTGATTGGTTTAAAGCACACCCTTTACTGATGTGGCCTCAGTAACATAAGAAATCCCTATTCCCAAATGGGATTACATTCGTAGGTACAAACCTAAAACTGTACCCATCGCCATCAGGAACAAGGGTGACGGTTTACAACACATAATTAAGGAGCTCTGGCAGCATGTTGTTGTTGTTGTTGTTAAGTGCTGTCGAGTCGGTTTCGACCCATAGTGACCCTGTACAGGGTTTCCGAGGGTGTAAATCTTTACGGGAGTAGAAAGCCTCATCTTTCTCCAGCGGAGCAGCTGGTAGTTTCAAACCGCTGACCTTAAGGTTCGCAGCCCGATTCGTAACCACTACGCTACCAGAGTGGTTACTAATCGGGCTGCTAACCTCAAGGTCAGCAGTTCGAAACTACCAGCTGTTCTGCGGGAGAAAGATAGACTTTCTCCTCCCGTAAAGATTTCTAATGAAGCACATCAACTCATAACCATGGGACTAAATGTATAGGATATAAAACAAAGGGAATATCACAAACCATGAATGGTCAATTCACCTCTCTTGAAGGTGGAACTACAGAAGCAGAGAAAGAACCATGATTGGAATACATCCATAAATGCAGGTTAAAAAAGGTTTGGGATTCTCTCTAGTTTCTATCTGGTGGTAGATTATGACTCATGACCATGTGTTCCTGAGGCATTGATACCAAGTCCCCAACATAAGCTAGGTAACAAGGGGCCATTTTCAGTAAATCATTAAGAACATGTCCACATAAGTTCCCTGGCTGTTTGTGTAAGTCCAAGGACAAATTGCTCCTCCTTGTGTGTTCACTAGGAGTTGTAATCTACTTTCTACTGAAGCCACAACTCATTTAAGCAATTCCATCTTGTAAGGAGAGAGGTCATAGTGTCAATGGTCTCTACTTTCCTTTAGGTTAATCAGTAGGTAACCTCCATCCGAGAGCTGTTGTAGAAAGAGTTGTTATTGTTAGGTGTTATTGAGTTGGTACCAACTCATAGCAACCTTATGCACAACAGAACAAAACACTTGCCAGTCCTGCACCAAGCTCATAATCATTGCTATGCTTGAGGCCACTGCCACTGTGCCAATCCATCTCTTCGGGGTCTTGGTCTTTTTCACTGACCCTCCACTTTACCAAGCATGATGTCCTTCTCCAGTGACTAGTCCTTCCTTATCATATGTCTGAAGTATGAGAGACAAAGTCTTCTAATGAACATTCTGGCTGTATGTCTTTCAACACAGATTTGTTTGTTGTTTTGACAGTACATAGTACTCTCAATATTTTCTTCTAAAACCATAACTCAAATGCATCAATTATTCTATGATCTTCTTTATTCATTATCCAAATTTCACATGCATATGAGGTTACTGAAAATACCATGGCTAGTGTGGGGCCCACCTTAGTCCTCAAACTGACATCTTTGCTCTTCAACACTTCAAAGAGGTCTTGTGAAGCAGATTTGCCTAATGCTATACATTGTTTGATTTTTTGACTGTTGCTTCCATGAGTGTTGATGGTTGATCTGAGCAAAATGAAGCGTTTGGCAACTTCAGTCTTTTCTCCATTTATCATGATTTTATTTATATGTCCAGTTGTTAGTATCTTCTTTTTTTTACATTGAGGTGCAATCCATACTGAAGGCTGTAGTCTTTGATCTTCATCAGTATTTCAAGTTCCCTTCCAAAAGCAAGGTTCTGCCACTTCATATCACAGGTTGCTAATGAGTCTTCATCCAATCTTGATGCCACATTCTTCTTCATATACTCCAGTTTCTTGGACTATGTGCTCATCATACATATTGAAGAAATATGGTGAAAGGATACAACCCTGATGCACACTTTTCCTGTTTTTAAACCATTGAGTATCCCTTGCTCTATTTGAACAGCTGCTCTTAGGTCTCAGAAACACAATTAAGGGTTCTGGAATACCCATTATTTGCAATGTTATCTATCCATAGTTTGTTATGATCCACACTGTCCAATGTCTTTACATACTCAATAAACCACAAGTAAACATCTTTCTGGTATTCTCTGCTTTCAGTGAAGATCCATCTGATATCAGCAATGGTCTTTCTAGTTTTATGTCCTCTTCTGAGTCCAGTTTGAATTTTCAGTAATTTCCTGTTGATATATTGCTGCAACCATTTTTTAAATATCTTGAGCAAAATTTTACTTCCATGTAATATTGATATTGTTTGATAATTTCCTCATTCCATTGGGTCACCTTCCTTTGGACAGGGCACAAATATGGATCTCTTCCAATTGGTTGGCCAGGTAGCTGCCTTCCAAGTTTTCTGGCATAAATGAATGAACACCTCCATAGTTGCATCCGTTTTTTTTTTAAACATTCCAATTTGTATGCCATGAATTCCTGGAGCCTTGTTTTTTGTCAGTGCCTTCAATACAGCTTGGTCTTCTTCTTTCAATACCACAGGTTCATGATAATATGCTACCTCTTGAAATGGTTGAACACTGACCAACTCTTTTTGGCACAGTAACTCTGTATTACTTGCATCTTCCTTTGATGCTTTCATTATCATACAATACTTTCCTCATTGTTGTTGTTGTTGTTGTTGTTGTTATTGTTGTTAAGTGCCATCGAGTCAGTTCCAACTCATAGTGACCTTGCATAGGGTTTCTGAGGAGCGACTGGTGAACTGCTGACATTGTGGTTCAAACAGACTTTGCAGTCCAACACATTGACCCACAGCACCACACACAAGAACACCATTTTTGCATATAATCCTTCAATATTTAGCCTGAGGCTTGAACTTGTTTTGTTGGTCTGTCAGCTTGAGAAATGTTCAAGAAAAGCTCATATCATCAGCCAACTGTGCAACAGACCATCAATTGCTCATATGCAAGTTCAGAATGAACTGGAGAAAATTAAAACAAGTCCAGGAGAGCCAAATGTAAGGAATTATTTCTGTCACATATTCAAAAATGAGCCTTATAAGTGACGATGAAGAGACTTTGACTTGTTTACTTTGGACATTGTTGTTGCTGTTGTTAGGTGCCATCAAGTTGGTACCAACTCATAGTAACACTAAGCATAACAGAACGAAACACTGCCCGATCCTGGGCCAACCTCACTATTGTTGCCACGCTTGAGCCCATTGATGCTGCCACTTGGCCAGTTCATCTCGCTGGGGGTCTTCCTCTTTTTCTGTGACCCTCCACCTTACCAAACATAATATCCTTCTCCAGCTACTGCTCCCTCCTGACAATATGTCCAAAGTATGAGAAACGAAGTTTGGCCATCTTGGCCTCCAAGGAGCACTCTGGCTGCAGCTCTTCCAAAATGGATCTGTTGGTTCTTTTG
>NW_006408566.1:9301349-9302865 GCF_000296735.1 Chrysochloris asiatica
GCAAGCAAGGTTGTATCATCTGCATATTGCAGGTTGTTAATGAGTCTTCCTCCAATCCTGATGCCACATTTTTCTTCATAGAACCCAGCTTCTAGGATTATTTGGTCAGCATACAGGTAGAGTAAGTATGGTGGAAGAATACAACCTTGTCACACACCTTTCTTAATTTTAAACCATTCAGTGTTCCCATGTTCTGTTTGACTTTGGACATAACATCCAGAAAAATCAATTGATAGAAAATAGCATCATGTTTGGTAAATTAGAGAGTCACCGCAAAAACAAAGGAAATCCTCAATGAGATGGATTGATGTAAAGCCACAACTAGGGACTAAAACATATTAATGGTTATGAAAATGGCAGAGGACCAGGCACAACTTCATTTTGTTATACATAAGGTCTCAATCAGTCACAATTAACTTAATAGTATAGAGCAGCAACAACAAATCTTTCCCGTAATACCTGGAAATAAGAAGTCACGAAGGAGATTGATTGCAAGCAGACTTTATTATTTCTAGACTATGTAATCTTGGGCAAATTAACTCATCTCTCTGTGCCTTGATTTTCACCTCTGTGAAAACTGAGATAACAATCTCTGCTTCACATGGTTATTGTGAAGAGTGAAATATGAGGTTATATTTGTAAAGCACCTAGGCTTGTTGGACATAAAGTGGATGTTCACAACAAACAAATCTCTACCCTCCCTTTAAAGCGATTCAGAACATACTGTAACAAAAGTTCTCTGTACTTAACTCTTTTACTAGAGACAAGTCTTATGTGGAGACGGGAAAGTCTATCAGAAGAGATCTTCCTAGAAAATCTAGCCCCACAGTTCACAGTTTCATTGTATGTCTTGGTAGATGGACGATGACAAACAGTGTGAGTGGTTATCTACAGCCACTTAGCGTTCCTAGAAGAGAAGGACAGGCCATGGAAATGTCTGATAGGGGCTGAAGAAGGCTGATTTGGGGTCAGGCCTCTCCCCATTTTCCTTTAATCTCCTCATTAGAGACCTCTTTGAAAATGATAACCCAATGGTTTATAAATGATTGTTTCATGCCTATCTTTCTGAATTTTTCAAACTTTCTTAAATGAATATCACTTTTACAATAAGAAATAAAAAATTTAGTGTTACATTTTAGGCCAACTCAAAAACATGCCCCTTGTGAAAGCTTGAAATGGGTGATGGTGGGCAAAGGAAATTGGGGTGGACTTACCTAGGGACTCACCTCCAATTGCATAGGATACCCAACGGATTTCATGCCAGCCTCACTGCCTGGGCAGCAGTCTTTTTCCCTTGTGTTCCTTGCGATAGTACCTTTTGCAATAATTAAGTTTGTGTTGTGATATCTGAATTATTTCAAGGAAAGCCTGCATGCTTTTAAATCTTAGAATGTGTTCTCTTTTTTCAATTGAAGCATGTTGTTGTTGTTGTTAAGTGCCGTTGAGTCGGTTCCGACCCATAGCGACCCTGTACAGGGTTTCCGAGGGTGTAAATCTTTACGGGAGTAGAAAGCCT
>NW_006408566.1:9304215-9304747 GCF_000296735.1 Chrysochloris asiatica
AAAAAAACACTCAGGCATATAAAATAATTTACACCTCCAAAAGGCACATTCTGCATGTCTGTCTCCTGGCCACCAGCTGTTAGTCCCTCTCTTCCCATGAATCTAGAGTCCTCAGCTGCTTCCCCTCTCTATGATCCCATCTCTGCCTCTGTCTCTGGCGTCACTGCTTCTCTGGATAAGGTCCCACATTCTGCTTGTGCTCTTCTCCCTTGATAGTCCTAGGGTCCTCTGTTTCTAGACCGTAAGATTAACCATGCTCCTGTTTTTGTTACAAAACTTCTACCTTTACAATTGTGATGATCGCAATTAGTCATGGTAACAGTTATTCATTATTGAATCTTACGAATCTTATCCTCATCTCTTTTCACCACACCCATCTAGATAAGATGAAAACTATTCAGTGGGGACTCTTTCTTCCTCCCCCTCCCCCACCCCATGCTCTTGAACCCTTGTAAACCTGTCACTTTGTGCCTTTATTGCCCCCTCATTTTAGGTAGGCAATGTCTAAGTTGCCCGTCCCTATCTACCCTGT
>NW_006408566.1:9304957-9317795 GCF_000296735.1 Chrysochloris asiatica
GGTGTTCTTGTGCATCTCCTCTCACTTCATATCAGCTGGATGCTTCACTCTCAGCTCTAGCCCTCTGTGGCTATGTCCTTGTCCATGGGCTCAGGTGTCCCCAGGTCTCACCACACTTTGGACCAACCAGCCCTTCCTCTTCTCCCTCTCATCTCAAGGTCAACAGGAGTCAATGGACTGTGGTTGAACTCAGCCCATTTCTTCATTGCTGCCTTTCCCCCTCTTCCACTAACCAGTAGACCAAGGTTGTCACCAGCAAGCTTACATGCCTGTTCGTGTGTTCCCTTTGAGTTTCAGTCTTAGAGGGAAGTTTGTTCTGCTTGCCTTGATGGCTTCCTGGAGAACAGCTTGCTTATTCTTGTAGTAGCCAGTCATACTGACATTTTTTTTGGGGGGGTGAGGGGGTTCCTGATGATCTTTCTTTGAAGATGTATCTTATGTTGCTCTAGCTGTTCCAGGCTGGTCTGCTTGTCCTTGCTAGTGGGAATGTCCCACCTCATAAGGTTATGAATGGGACTCAGGATTCCACCTAAGGGCCTTTACTCTGCAAAGGCTTTGCACAAGGCCTATTTCACCAGACAAGTTTTAGAACCCATTTTAAGTATTCCAATCAGTTATAGGCTGAAGACAGGCTTACAAGTTTTCTGTAATTGTGTTTCCCAACATACCTTTATATCCCACTCAAGTGTCGATTTCAAAATAGTAGGCAAGGGAAACCAATATTCATAAGACAGTCAAGCATTTTAACATTATTTCCCCTATTCAAACTATGCCTATATCCCTGTATCACAGAGCCTTGTTGTTCCAAGGTTGAGTATGCATCACTATTTACCTCTGTCCCACTAAGCCACGCAAACCTGTCTCAGTGTTCCCCTATCTATCTTGTTCTTCCACCTCCTTCCCCTTCTTGTATTGCCCCCTCAACACCTGAACTAAACCCTCCACCCCAACCCCACTATTGTGGTTACCTTATATTCCATTAACTCTTCCCTCCATTTAAAACAGTCTGTTTTATCCTGTAATCTACCTGACCTTCTCACCACCTAAATCTCTGTTCTTCTGTGTTTACCTTCTTTCACATTGTAATTGTTTTGATCATAGAATGACCTCCCAGATCCTCTGTTCTTGTAATTTTATTCTGTTCTTGACTCTTCCATTTGTTGATTGAGTTCAGGGTGATGCTGCCACATACATCATTCTCTTGTTGTCTGTTCTTGTCGGTTTTCATTCCACAGAACTTCCTTTAAGATATTTCTCATAGCAGATTTGGCTTTGGCAAAATCCCTTAGCTTCTGTTTATCCTGGAATGTTTTGATTACACCATCATATTTGATTGACAGCTTTTCTGGGTAGAGGAAACTTGGTTGGCAGTTTTTTTCTTTCAGAATTTTATATATGTCTCCCCATTGTCTTCTTATCTACATGGTTTCTGTTGAGAGATCCAAACTTAATCTGATTTGCTTGCCTTTGTATGTTACATTTCTCTTTTCCCTAGCAGCTTTCAGGATTCTGTCCTCATCGTTGATTTTTGAGAGCTTGATTATTATATGTCTTAGTGATTGTCTTTTAGGGTCTATCCTTCCTGGGGTTCATTGAGCTTCTTGAATGCTTATCTTTTCACTTTTCAGGCTGATAGCTTTTCAACTATCTCCTCTGTGGACTTGCATGATTCTTCCTCTCTGGAATGCCAATAATTCTTAAGTTATTCCTCTTCCTGTTGTCCAACATGAATCTTAGGCTTTCTTCAGATTTTTTTAATCCTTTTTGTGCTTGCTCTTCTATCTTAGTGGTGTTGAGCGATCTATCTTTTAACTCACTAGTTCTGGCTTCTATCTCTTCAATTCTACTCCTTTGCCCTTTCAGTGTATTGTCCATTTCTGATATTCTATTATTAATCATTTGGACCTCTTTTTGTAGGTTTTGAATTGTTTCCAATGCTGTATGTATCTATCTTATGTGTTTGTTTCTCTAGAGCTTTCCTGACTTCTTCCTTACTTTTCTCAACTCCATTGTATAGTGTTTTGATACATTTTATAATCATTTTTCTGAATTCCTTCTCAAACATTTCCAAAGCCTGCCCATCTTCCAGTATGGAGTGTAGGTCTACTTTGAGCTCATTTTCCTCAGTCACTTTATCTCATTTCTGGACATGTGCTGATATGGTCATCTGTTTCTGCTTTTTTGGCATATTCAGGAGTTATCTTATCTGTGGCATTAATACTTAGATGGGTATATCTTTTGGTATTTTTTATACTTTCTGATTGCCTCCAGCTAGATGTGATCAGGAGATGGGCTTCCCTTTTCACTCTTATTCCTGAGAAATTTTGAGATGCCACTGTTGGTCATTGCTACGTAACACAGGATTTAATTTTCCGCCTATTTCCTTTTTAGTCTGCCTGTCCCGCTTCACAATCCCCTACCTGTCCCTCTCCACAATCCCTGTTCAGGCATTTTTCCTAGTGATAAACAGTTCAGGGCTGCCTGTGGCTGTTTTGTACTGCTGTTTGGTTTTAAGTGGAAACTATCACTTTAAATTTCAAGAAGATCTGTGTGCATGCATAGTAGAACACTCTTGGGGTAGAGGTGGGGTGTCTACTCGCTCAGGCACCTCTTCTAGTCACCAGAATGGAGGTGCACAGGCAGCGAGAGACCAGTGAACAGATTTAAAAAAAAGAGTATCCACACCTTTATCTTCATAGTTTTGTCAGGCATCCATGGCTGCTCTGATCCTTCCCCTACTTGGCCTCTCCCAAGATGGTGGCTCTGGGAGCATCTGAGCAGCTTGAATTAGCAAGCAATGAATTTCTTGCTTGTGTTACAAATTCCCCTAGCTGTAAACCTTCCAACCTTCTAAATATTCCTTTATATATGGTTCAGAGTTCTTGTACCATCCCCTGAGCCTGCTTGGTCTGTTGTTCTGTGTTGTTGCTGATGGAGCACCTCACTGCACTTCTACCCAATCTGCCATCTTGTTTTGTTTGAACAATACTTTCTCTTGTTCTATATACAAGTTCCTTATGAGCACAATTAAGTCTTCTTGAATACCTTTTCTTTGCTATGTTATCCATAGTTTGTTATGATTAACATAGTCGAAAGCCTTTGCATAGTCAATAACGCATAGGTAAACATCTCTGATACTCTCTGCTTTCAGCCAAGACCCATCTGACATTAGTAATAATATTGCTAGTTCAACTCCCAAAATCAATTCCACACATAGAGCAGTAGCGAAACCCCATGTCTTCCAGGGTTCAAACTCATTTGAAGAATTTTAGGCTTTGAAAAACTAAAGCTAAGGAAAGATCCTCACTATTCCCATACTTGTTTTTCCTCTCACCATGGTAATGAGCACAAAAGAGTCAAAGTACTTAAGTTGGGGAGTTGTGGACAACATGGAAAAAGGTTTTGTTAATATGAATATTTAAAAAGGTGTGCTTCTGTGATCTAGGTTTGAAATATCGGGCTACCTTCTCCTGTAATACTGATATGCACTGTTTTTCTCATTAAGCAACTAGTTAATGAGTTGCTGAGATACAACTGTGAATAACCAGCTGGTAGTTGCTGAGATACAACTGTGAATAACTAGCTTCTTTCTCTCATGAAGCTTGTGATCTAATGGAAGAGAAAGACATGAAGCAAAAAGTGCCCAAACAGATCACCTGTGCTACAAAAGAAAAGCACAGAATACTATTAGCACAAATGATGGGAGGTACGGGAGGGGTATGACTACACTTGTTTAGAGTCAAGGAAAGTCTCCTCAAGAAAATTACATTTACTTTGAGTCCTACAGGATGAACAGGAATTGTTCCTCAATGGAAGGAAAAAATCCTAATGCTTGAGGAATGCTAATAATAATAACAACACTCAACACTTTTATAATATATAAGATATGCCAGGCATTACTCTAAATTCCTTATACACACTAATGCATTCAATCCTTCTGTCTATCCTATTAAGAAAGCAATATTATTATTCACATTTTGTACATGAAAAACTGAAGCACATTAATATTAATAAATAGTGAATAAATAACAGAGAAGGATTTGAACCCCAGTGATATAGCTCTACTCTGAACCATGATGCTTCACTGAGCCTTGGTGATTGCTAGGCAGAAACAGAAAAGACCTGTGTGGCTGAAGCTTGGTAAACAATGGAGAAGGAGGCACAAGGTGAAGGATGAAGGATCTGGATTTGGAACCTCTGTTATGAATGGTATCAAAGGAGTCTGTGGCATGAACTAGGAAGGCAATCAAGTCTCCTAAAATTCCCTATATCTTGTGGTCTCTGCTTTCCCCATATGAGCTTAGGGACCCACAGGAAGTATAGCTTGTCGTGATAGGGAGGTAGTTCTGCACTGTTATAAGCTTGCACCAACTCAGCCTTTAGTTCTTCCCTATGGAGTTTAGCAATTCCCCTCAGATGATGTGGCTCAGGGACCACCTGGACATCCAACCAACTGCTTCAAAGTTCCTGCCACCCTCAGAAGTGTGTTTTGCTGATGCTACTCTGATCCCTCATCCAGACTGGTACATCTCCCAGATGAGCCAAAGTAAGCTGACTACAACTATAAGCACAATCATTACCCTTGTGTGTCCTCCTCACAGAGTTCAGAAGGCTTGTGCAGAAAACACAAGGGTTCCCAAAGCTTCTAGAGCTATGCTATCCAATGTGGAGCCCATAGCTGTGTGTGGCTATTTAAATGTAATAATAACTAGATTGAAATAAATTAAACTAAAATTTCAGGTCTTCAGTTGAAGTAGCCATAGTTCTAGTACTCAATAGGCATATGTGGTTAGTGTTGTTAAGTGCCCTTGGTCAGTTCCAACTTATAGAGATCCTGTATAGGGTTTCTGAGGAGTAGCTGGTAGATTTGAACCATTGATCTTGTGGTCTGCTGTCCAGGTTAGTGTTAGCGGCTACTAAAGTTCTTTTAGACAGTGCTGCTCTACAAACATGCTTCATGGCCCTGTAACCACAGTAGAGCCCCAGTTGTATTTTATTCCGAAGCCCATTCTCATTTCTCCATGCTTCACTCCCATTCATAGATAATTCTTTCTTACTCAACTAGTGTACCCTGAACATCTACTATGTGTTAGACCCCATGCTGGATTTTCATATAAAATGAATTATCATTTTGCTAAAAAGTCTTAGATGACTAGCACAAACAGTGTTTGAAATATGAAAATACCAGTTTGAAATATGAAAATACCCCTTTTTTGTGGACTTGTGGGTGGGAACTTAAACCTTGGGCAGGTTCTTAACATTTCTGACCCTAATAAGGCTGGTCGTAAGGATAAAATGAAATAATGTGTGAAAAACAATAAATGGTAACTACTTAATAAATGGTAGCCATTATTGTTCATAATGACATCATCATCACTCGAGTTGCAGGGTGTTTCTTGTACTAACCACATGTCTTCTTCTTATAGAACTTAGTCACTCATCTTAGTTCTACCTTGGGTGGCCCACTACAGCTCATCAACAGCTGAAGAATACTAACACTTGCTTCCTTTTCACATTTAGCCTCAGATCCTTCACCTTCACATCCTCCTTCTGGTCCTTCTATAGCCTTTTCATTCTCTTTAAAATGCTGTTTTCTTTAACAATATCTTTCTAAAAAGTAGAGTACAGAACATTACCAAGTACTTCAGACACTACATGTTGTTGTTGTTGTTGTTATGTGACGTGGAGTCGGTTCCGACTCATAGTGACCCTGAACAGGGTTTCCGAGGCTGTAACTCTTTACAGGAGCAGAAAGCCTCATTGTTCTCCCTCAGCATCTGGTAGTTTCGAACTGCTGACCTTGTGGTTCGCAGCCCGATTCGTAACCACTATGCTACCAGAGCTCCTTTTTCAGACACTGCATAACTACTGTATATTCAGTGTCTACAAAGATGGGAGGGAGATGAGATTTTCTGCTCCCACCTTGGAAACCCTATGCAGGGTCGCTGAGTCAGAACCAACTCCACAGCACACCACCATCACCACCACCCAGGTACATGGAAATTAAATGTAGGGAAAAAACCTCATTTGAAGAATCTATTATTTAATAATGAGTTTTTAAATCATTTATCAAGGTTAAATTAATGCTAAGTACATTCCATTCATCTGAACACAACCTACATTTCTATTCTAGGAGCCATGAATATATCATCTTTTTTCAGAGGGTAGGGGATTTTTGAAATCACTAGGTCAAGTCATTGAAAATCTCAGAATTTTCATGGAAACTATCAAGGCAAATTCCTCCTATTCTAAAATTCTGTAACTGAATATTTTAAACCCAAATGTAGGGCATAGCATTTATTTCCATCAATTTAAATTTCTGACTTAGACTCATAGCGTCTCTTGGAATCTTGATTCTTTTATCTAGATAGTTACCTTTCTCAGCTATGAATCTAATTGGCATGATTTTGCTTCTATCTAAGTCACCTAAACCTTCAAGGCCAAGAATCAAAGTCTGTATGCTGTAAAGCAGGTGTGACCTTTCTCACATGGCTCTGCTCCTGCTTCCACTGATCTTTGCTTGAGTCTTGTGCAGAGACTGCATTTTCTACTGGGTCCTGATCCTTTGTCTTCCCCTTCCTCCACTTTAGATCCAGCTGCTTAGACTTGAACTAAAAGACAGTCAAGCATGAGGAGGAAGATTTACTTTCTATTCCTTATCAGCTCTAGTGATGAAAAATGACAATCAACGCAAAAAGATATTTGAAACAGTAGAGATAAAATATGATTTGGAGGTGTACTAAAGATTGCAATTGAAAATTAAATAATGTAAGTTAGTAACTCATTTGCTGCATCCATTATTTAATAATCATATCCCCAGTCAGGGTGAAATAAAAGAAAGGAGCCACTCAGTTTCCTCGTAAGGAGAGAAGCAAGAAGGGAAAGAGAAATACTTTTGTACATGGCACATTTCCCTTTCCATTTTATGCACCTTGGAGTGTGTGATGTCACTAATGCCGTTCACAAACGTCAAGCTCCCTCTCACTCAAGAAAAATGGCAGGATTGTGGTTCACCTCTTTTCACAACACTCCCCAGATGTGATTGTTGTAAGTCTAGACTTTTTAAGAAGTGGCTGGTAGGTTGGAAGCACTGCCATTGTGGTTAGCAGTCCAGTGCTTGTCATACAGCACCACACTAGGTTGTTGTTGTTGTTGAATGCCGTCAAGTCGGTTCCGACACATAGTGAACCTGTACAGGGTATCCGAGGAACAATTGGTGAGTTTGAACTGCTGGCCTTGTGTTCAAACGACTTTGCAGTCCAGCGCATTAACCTTCAAGCGCCAAACCAGGTAGCCACCATTCATTGTTTGATATGTATCTTTCAAGACTTTTCTTCCACATCTAAATATATGGACCAACATGAATAAAAGCTATGGTATAGAAATATTAATGAAAATTCTCTCTTCTCACAACTCCCCAACTTAAGTACTTTGACTCTTTTGTGCTCTTACCACGGTGAGAGGAGGAAGAGGAAAAACAAGTATGGGAATAGTGAGGATCTTTCCTTAGCTTTAGCTTTTCAAAGCCTAAAATTCTAGGTATGCGTTTGAACCCTGGAAGACACATGGTATCGCTATTACTCTATGTGAGCCAAAATTGACATCAAGAGATTTCAGGAATGTAAGTGCAATAAAGTCAGTTCTGACTCATGGTGACCCTGTATAGAGTTTCCAAGGAATGGCTGGTGGGTTTGAACCGCCGAACTTGCAGTTAGCACTCCAGTTCTTATCCTACAGCACCACATCAGAACTACTATGTATGAATAGACAATGATTATTATTTATTATTTACTGACAGATATTTATGTTATTCTCAGGTTTTGTTGTTTCAACCAAATTCTTCAATGGATGTTTTTACATATATAATTTTTTGCACATATGTTTTTCTGTAGGATAAATTCCTTGGAATGAAAATTGTAGGATAAAAGGTCATGTTAATTTTGAATTTGACTGTTGTTAAATGCTGTCGAATCGATTCTGACTCAGTGACAATATTCACAACAGAACGAAAAACTGCTCCTGAGCCATTCTGACAATTGCTAATAGGTTTTCACCCATTGCTACTGCCACTGTGTTGATCCATCTCATTGGAGTCATCCTCTTTTTCACTGACCCTCCACTTTATCAAGCATGATGTCTTTCTCCAGGGACTGGTCTTTCCTAATAACATGTCTGAAGCATGAAAGATGAAGAAGGATCACCATCTTGGCTACTCAGGAGCATTCTAGCTGTACTTCTTCAAACACCAATTTGTTTATACTCTGTCCTATAGAATCACTGTGAGTCAGAACTGATTTGATGGCAATGTGTTTCATTTATGGTTTTTCTTTTGTTTACTGAGTTTGTACAATTTCTATGATTTTAAAAATGGTGAAAATAAAACAAAAAACATAGAAAAGAAAACTAATATCATCGTTTGAACTATCAGAAAAAAATCAAAACCAAGGAATAAGTGTCAGAGTGTGAAAAGGAGGAACATTACAGGTTAAATATAAAATATGGAATTTTCTTCCTCTCTCCAATTTTGGACAGTTTGCACATCGTATTTAAGGAGTTTGACAAGCAGAGACTTATAAACTACAAAAATATTTAACCAATTCAGGTTTCTAGAAAATCTACAGATTGACAACCTTAAATGTTTATGCTGATAAAAAGAAAGAATGAAAACAAATTAAATTCTCAATTCAAAAAGTTAGAAAGAAAAAGGGGAAAAAAGCTGGAAAAACAGTAAGTGAAACCAAAAGAAAGAAGAAAGAAACAGATAAAAATAATAAAAGCATAAATCAATGAAGTATATTATAAACTTGAAGTTAAAAATCTTTAGGAAATAATCAATGTAAGAGACTCAGAAAAAAAAAAAATCGGGGCAGGGGAGAGACTCAACTAACTTTTGAAAAAGAGAAAAAATTTAAACTCTTATTTAATATAGAAACATTAAGAGGCATTCCTTCTAAGGACAGAAACAAGATAAGTATGACCATTGTCTCCACACTACTTAATAGTGTGTTGTACCTGCCAATGTAGTCACATACACACACACAAATAATTAGAATTAAGAAATGGAAAATAAGTAAATTTATTTCTATGTACAGATATTGTACATGGAAAATCCAAGAAGATCAATGTTACAACAACAGCAACAACAAAAAAATAATGTAACAGAATATAAGATTGACATACACAAGTCAATAATCAACTGCCATTCATCCGTATAAGAAGATAAGGAGCTAGCCCCTGTTCTGAAGAAAGCAATGGATTTTTTACATTCTGGCCCTGAGAATAGCACTGGGATAATGCACATAAGTAAATAATGTTAATAGAAATTGATTGTTTTAGGCCAGGTTTTCTAAAGAAGCAAAACCAATGAAACATATATATGTATATATATGTTGTCGTTGTTAAGTGCTGTTGAGTGGGTTCTGACCCATAGCGAACCTGTAAAGGGTTTTCTAGGAGTGACTGGTGAGCTTGAACCACCAACCTTGTGGGCAGATCAAACTGACTTTGCAGTCCAGCGCATCAACCCACAGTGCCACACCTTAATTGTAAGGAAATGACTTACAGTTGCAGAGTCCCAGGTCCCCAGAGGAAAAGAGAGAGCAAGAGTCTCTCCTGCTTGTCCACTATGTTGGGAGTAGGCCACACCTAAAAAGGAGCATTGCTTCAACTGATGGGCTATTCAAAGCCACCCACCATAGAGCTAACTATGCCTGTGTTAGGTTTCATCACTGTGGGAATAAGTGCATCTCAACTGCTAAACCTCTGAATATCCTGACCTAGTCAAATTGACACAAAGCCATGACACTAATATTTTCAATGGAGATAAAATGACAAAAAGAAAAGCTAAGGAAAATTCTGTAATGTTCAGTTTGAATAAGAGATATCAGTATAAACATAGAAATTTAAAAATATTTTCCCTAACTCTATCCAATGTTTTTACAATCACCATGTGCAAAAGTGGTGCCAAGTTCTTAAAATTTTCTAAATACCATTTCCCAGTGAAAAGAACCAGGGCTCTTTGGAGAAAGGACTGGGCAGGGAAAGTAAAGATGTCTTTGTGAGATCTTATCCAATAAATAAAGGAAGTGCTCAAATACTGACACAGTCATACTGTTTTTTTTTTAAAAGAAGAAGAAGAACTTCAAAGGGATCCTAGCTGCCAAAATTGGTACAATCTGGGCATGAAAAGAATTATAATTAGAGACAATAAAGGAGTTCTAGAAGGTGTCAGGAAACAAGACTGGTATACAAAATTAGTTGTATTTCTCCAACCAAGCAATAAACAATCTGAAAATGAAATTAAGAGAACAATCCATTAAAATAACATAAAAAGAATAAAATACTTAGCAAATTTAAGAAAATGCATATAAGACTTGTACACTGAAAACAATAAAACATCACTGAAAGAAATCAAAGAACTAAACAAATGGAAAGGCATTTTATGTTCATGGATTAGAAGACTTAATACTTGCATTGTTAAGATGGCAAGACTCTCCAAATGGATTTACAATTCAATGCAATCCCTGTAAAAATCTCAACTGACTTTTTGCTAAAATTGACAAGTTGATTTTGAAATGCATATAGAAAAGCAAAAAAAAAAAAAATCCTGAAAAAGAAGAACACAGTTTGAGGGAGGACTCAAATGTTCTAATTTCTGGATTTACTGCAATCTACAAGTCAATATGTGTGGTACTGACATAAGCATAGGTAGACAGATGCTTGCTGTTTTTGTCAGGGGCCATTGAGTTGGTTCCGACTCATAGTTACCATGAATACGGTTTCTGAAGGAGCCCTGGTAGCATAGTGTGCTATGAGTTGGGCTGCTAAACGCAAGTTGCTCTGCAGACGAGCAATAAGGCCTTCTGTTCCCACTAAGATTTACAACCTTGGAAGCCCTATACCTGGGCTGTGGGGAAAGAGGGAAATGGGCAGTGACTGCTAATAGTTACAGCTTCTTTCTGGAGTTGGTGATTAAAATATTGTGAAATTAGTGGCGATGGTTGCTCAACTTTGTGTACTAAATTATACATTTTAACGAGGTAAATTTTATTATGTGTGAATTATATATTTCAGAAAGAATAAACTGACCACAGCCTGGTGATTCAGAGGCGTTTTCTTGGGCAGAATATGTCTCAAAGTTAACCATTTTGAGTCTATTTTCACAGTTTTAGAGGGGATCCTTTCACTATGTAGATTCAAGCTTTCTTTTATTTATTTTGTTAAGTTTTACTGGATAATACTTAAATGTTGGTTTTGATTTATGGTTTAATTTTTCTTTGTTGTTGTTGTGAAGTGCTGGCGAGTTGGTTCGGATTCCTAGAGACCCTGTATAGGGTTTCCAAAGAGGGCTGGTGGGCTTGAACAGTCAACCTTGAAAAACAGCACATTAAAAAATAAAAGTTATTTCATAGTGATACCAACCCTCTTCCTCAACCCCCCCCCCAAAAAAAAGAGAGAGGCAAACAGGGAAAGCTATTTTTTATAAATGAATGTAATTTGATGAATATCAAAGGAATGTTATAATAAGAATATGATCATTTTGTAGTTCTCAGAATAATAATTCATTCAGGCAGGTATCATCATGATAACAAAACCATTGAATAAGAGCTGTGCAGGAATGAGATATTTATACTCCTCCAAGTATCACCTCACAGATTCCTTGCTAATTTCAAAGGTAAAAGTGTTACTTACTTTGGGGACAGGTGTGAGTTTGTGTTGAGGTATATATCACACTTACTTTGGGACAATTCAGGAAATGTGAAGATGACCTGATTGGATGACACAGGTTTAGTTTTCTATTCAGCTCCTTAGGAGTGGTAATGGCATCGAGGTTATGTAGGAGAATGCCACTGTTAATAAATGTATGCTAATATATTTAGGGATGAAGCAGAATGATCAACCATCCTGACTTGTTAGAGTATGAGTGGTTCACTTTGACACCGTCCTTTCATTTCTAAAAGGGAATAGTCTTGGGCACATGAAGACAGGTATTCAGCCAAGATGAAGTGTCAGTGTGTCTCTACTTTCAAATATTTTTAACAAAAAATAAATGTAGACAAGGAGAGGAAGAAAGCAACTGTAGCAAAATGTTTACAGTTGCTGACTCTGTATGAAGAGTGCCTACATGTCTTATTCTTCTAACTTTTCTACAGATGTGAACATTTTCAAAATACCAGATTGGTGAATGTTTTAAAGTTTAAAACAGGTAGTGACTGTTACAAGTGTCTTTGAGTATTTATTAATCTCTTAGTAATTTAGCTTTTAATTTCTGTGTCTAATGTAAATATAGTGCATGGACTTGTAAAAACAAAAAAAAAGTCTACACACTTGAGTTTATCATCAGACTGATTGCTGTGTTATTGCACGCCTAGATACTCCTAACTGTTATAACCTCTTTGTGAACTGTGTGGCATGTGATACGTTATCTTACTTAATACTGTGAGGACTGAATTCAACTTCCTTTCATATCAGAGTCACAATTCTTGTTTCCTTATTGTTTGCATATTTTTGCCTATCTTTCTGAATCACTTTGTTTTAGGTAGGATGAAGTAGTGGGCGGAAAGGTTGGTTTAAACCGTAAGGATGGTGGTTCAAATCTACCAGCCACTCCTCAGAAACGATATATAGGGTTGCCATGAGTTGCAACAGACTCGATGGCACTAAACAACAACAACATTTGTTGTATATTAAAAACAAAACAAAAAAGAACTCTGATTTTTGTTGTTACTCAACCTGGAAACCTTTTCTTACTAAGTGAATTAAGCCCTTTAACATGGCTCTGTAGGATAAGCACTGGACCACAGGGTTGATTTGAATTGCAAGGTCAGTGGTTCCTACT
>NW_006408566.1:9320935-9322503 GCF_000296735.1 Chrysochloris asiatica
TCAGGATTCCACCTAAGGTCCTATACACTACAAAGGCTCTGTTGTTGTTGTTAAGTGCCGTCGAGTCAGTTTTGACCCATAGCGACCCTGTACAGGGTTTGAAGCCTATTTCACTAGGCAAGTTGTAGAACCTCTTTTAGGTATTCCAATCAACTGTAGGTTGAAGACGAGCTTACAAGTATTCTGTAATCGTGTTTCTGACATTCCTTTCTATCCCACTCCAGTGTCTATTTTACAGTAGTAGGTAAGGGAAACCAATATTTATAAGACAGTGAAGCATCTTAACATTATTTCCCCTCCTTTACCCATTCAGTCTATGCCTTGATCCCTGTATCCCAGAGCCCATGCAAACCTGCCTCACTAAACAACAACATTTCGTGATAAGGTTGACATGTTTGGTCTTAAATCTGTCATATTTTGTATTTCTTGTACCTATTGACTTTACTATATTTATATATTCCCTTTTGTTTTTAATTTTTATTTTTATTAATACCATATATAATGCCCTACCTTCCCTTTCTTAAACTTAGACTTGTGAGCTTTCAATTTCCACCAGTTACTTCTATCATTATCAGGAACTTACTCTGCGCTCCTCTAACTTTCTCCTTTTTATTTTTTTCAGTTTTATTATTTCTACTTTTGAATATTGAACATTCACATATTATTCTTGGACCCTTGTCACTGCCTTCATTTTAGACTCTTCAATTAAATATAGTCGATGCTCACCATTGTCCTTCGTTGTTTTTCCCTAAGTTTCTCTTAGTTTGATGAAGCTTGTCCTCACGTATTGATGGAATCCTTAGTAAGGACTGTTTTTTTCCAGTTGTCATTGAGTTAATTTAGACTTATGGTGGTCCATGGGTGTCAGAGTAGAACTGTGTTTCACAGGGGTTTTTAATAACTGATTTTTCAGAAGTAGATCACCAAGCATTTCTTCCAATGTGCCTCTGAGTCCTGCCTATCTACTGTTTGCACTACCCTGGGACTTCAGATTGTTGTTGTTAAGTGTCTTGGAGTTGGTTCCCACTCCTGGGGTTTCTGAGGTTGGTGAGTTGGAACCACTGACCTTAAAGTTCAAACTGACCTTGCAGTCTAGTCATTATCCACACCAGGACTTCAAGTTAGGACTAGTAAATAAACTATATCTTGAATTTGCATTTTAAAATTATGTATCTAATCTTAATACTTGAAGGTCAGCTTTGTTGGATATAAAATCCATGATTTACAGGGGTTTTTTTCCAAGAGTAAATATTGCTCTATTGTTGTTTTGATATGTATATTGAATCACTTGATGTTTTTACCTGGAGATTCAGAGTTTTCTTAGGCAGAATAGAGTACCTCAAAGTTTACCATTCTGAGTCCATTTTCAGTTTAACTCAGGATCCTTTCACTAAGTAGATTCAAGCTTTCTTTCATTTATTTTGTTAAGTTTTCCTGGGTGATAGTTATATGTTGGTTTTGATTTACGGATTAATTTTTTCTTTGTTGTTGTTAAGTGCCCTCAAGTTGGTTCTGACTTTTAAAGACCCTGTATAGGGTTTCCAAGGAGCAGCTGGTGGGTTTGAAGA
>NW_006408566.1:9323757-9338401 GCF_000296735.1 Chrysochloris asiatica
CCTCATTGAACTGACATTC
The DNA here is from genome assembly GCF_000296735.1 of Chrysochloris asiatica. Taxonomy (NCBI): domain Eukaryota; kingdom Metazoa; phylum Chordata; class Mammalia; order Afrosoricida; family Chrysochloridae; genus Chrysochloris; species Chrysochloris asiatica. The sequence continues at coordinate 9,323,777 of NW_006408566.1, forward strand.
CACATTTATAACAATAGGAAGAAAACAGATATATGACTATTGTGCATATAATCTAGCAGTAACAACACCAAGGTAACAAGGCAAGAGTAGTACTGGCTGTGATGGTTCAAAGTTTTGTCAACTTGGTTGGACCACGTTATGATGAAGTCATCCTTTGTTTTGTGATCTGATGTGGTCACCTTTCCTTTCCAAATTGATGCTGATGTTCACACAATGACCTGGTCTTTGCAATCTAACCACGTCAGTAAGTGATGAGTGGATGTGCACCTCCAGATAATAAAGTAGCTACGTGTCAGAATTATTACTACATTATGTGATCATAAAATCCATGAAGTATATTTATGAGTAAAAATAGGACAATATTTACAGATAAAAGAGCAAGATAAAAGATCTTCAGTAGCTGGGCAGACCCCAGCAATCCAGGGCAACTCTCACTGGGAACTAATTTGAATTATGGATGCTCTTTTAGGCCACAGTAATCAGCTTTCCTCAGAGCCTCCAATTGGCCAATTGTTGTTATGTGCTATGGAGTCGGTTCCGACTCATAGTGACCCTGTACACAGTTTCTGAGGCTGTAAATCTTTACGGGAACAGAAAGCCTCATCTTTCTCCCACGGAACAGCTGGTAGTTTCAAACTGCTGACCTTGTGGTTCGCAGCCCAATTCGTGGCCAATAGACATTATGAATTTCCACTAGGATGGAATAAAAAAAAAAGATTTCCAGTAAAAAGAGCAATTTGACATACAGAAAAAAACACAGGCATAGGGGAATGCAGAAGAGAATTTCAAATTCTCTTGGACTCAAGACTTTCCAGAGCCATAGAATTGGGACGAACACCTAAATCATTGCCGTCAGATGATCTTTAAACCAAAAATATTATTGAAGTTGTCTTTAAAGAAAATCAATAATTTAATCAATGGGGAAAAAAAAGGTCTTCTTTGAGAATTATATTCTTTTAGGAACTATATATATTAGAATCTTAGTGTGTCTCTATGATAAACATTGGATTGCTAACTCAAGGTCAATGATTCAATTCCAATCCTCTAAAGGGTCATTATGAGTTGGAACTGACTCGGTGGCACTTAACATACTGGATCAAATTAACAATAGCAAATCAAAAAGGTTAGATAGTATCTTAAGGAGTAACTGAGAAAAGGGTGAAATGTTGGCACAACTTGAAGAATGAGTCAATGTTACTAAATTGTACCAGCAGAAACTGTTGAATTGGTAGGTGGAGTTCCTACCTGACCTTTTACTTCTGTATGGGCTATTTAGCTGATACTGCTGATTTCAGATATTTCCCCACTCAAATGAAAATGGAAGATTCCAGTATTCCTAGTCATACTGTAGGAATGAATTGTGATTTGTGAATAAATTCATTTGATATGGATTTTCTATCCAAAGTCTTAACTCCCACCAAATGATTGGGTGAGATCATGCAAATAGGGTGCACTAGGCTTATAGGAGTTCTGGTAGCGTAGTGGTTACGAATCGGGCTGCGAGCCGCAAGGTCAGCAGTTCGAAACTACCAGTATTTCCGCGGGAGAAAGATGAGGCGGTCTGCTCCCGTAAAGATTTACAGCCTCGGAAACCCTGTACAGGGTCGCTATGAGTCGGAACCGACTCCACGGCACATAACAACAACAACAAAGGCTTATAGGAGTCCTGGTGTGGTACTTGTAGGTCAGTGGTTCAAACTCACCAGCTGCTCCTCGGAAACCCTATGGTTAGGGTCACTATGGGTTAGAGCCAACTTCATGGCATTTAACAACCAGGCTTATTAGGAGCCATCTCAGAAGTGGACACAGATGATTTCAGAACCATCAAGAAAATAGAGCCATGAGCAGAACATGAGAGCCTACCTGGAAAAGCGGTAACAGCAGAGGCCATGGCCTGGAGAGACAGAGCAACTACAGGCTTTCCAGTTCATGGAGTGGGCTGAGTACCTATGGACAGAGACTGACTTGCAAAATGCGCCCTTTGGGTATTTATAGACAGGCTAAAGGAGATTTGCCCAAGCACAGCAGAGGCCTAGGGTCCACGTGGCTGAAAGGCCAAACAAGAGTGAGGTGTGCCTGCAGTACAGCAGAGGTTTCCTGGCTGGAGAACTGCTGCATCCTGAGTCATTTCCGATCCTGAGTTACCCCTCTTCACTTCTTTACGAAATCCCACAGTCTTAAGTATTATCTATGACGTCTGTGTGGCTGTTGCAACAGATTATTGAACCCAGATAAGGAGCTCTGGTAGAGTAGTGGTTACGAATTGGGCTGCTAACCTCAGGTTCAGCAGTTCAAAACTACCAGCTGTTTCATGGGAGAAAGATGAGGCTTTCTGCTCCCGTAAAGATTTACAGCCTCAGAGACCCTGTGCAGGATCGCTGTGGGTCGGAACCGACTCCATGACACATAACCACCACCACCATGAAGAAGTGAACGCTGTCAGAGGATGATTATTGTCAAAATAGGGTAAAGAAAGTTGTAGGGTGGAGGCTACTTGTCCTTTGTAATGTTGGGTTTGTTTTTACTTTTAAATGACCAACATTTAAAAAGAAAACACAGAGAAACAGATTTCTGAATTTTGACAAACTGAAAGATTGGGGAGGATTGGGTCAGCATTCCTCAGATGTTAACCACTGGCAAGAACTGAGCGGGTTCCCTTGAAGATCACTTATAACACTCCCTACTGCCTCAAAAGATCCCCATTTCACTCATTTTTGTCCTTAACACCCCAAGATGTTAAATTGTTTTTACTCGTGTTACAATTTATCAACACTTTTTGTTGAACTCCACACCTCCCTTAGCGCAGTGGTTATGAATTGGGCTGCTAACATCAAAGTTAGCTAGTTCAAAACTACCAGCCATTCCACGGGAGAAAGATGAGGCTTTCTGATCCTGTAAAGATTTACAGCCTCGGAAACACTGTACAGGGTCGCTGAGTCAGAACCGACTCCATGACACATAACCACCACCACACCTTATCTTAGTTCAGACCTGTAGTAAGGTTACATTTTTATGAGTACCTAATGACACCACTTTCTAACAGTCTGTGCTTTCTATCACCAACAAAGACAAAACTAGGCCCTTCCTAATATAACTCAATCTTCTCTTTATCTCCCCAGTTCTTATATCATTTTGGTCTCTAATGGCATGAGGCGGCTTCAAAAAGTTTATGGAAATATGTAAAAACAATGTAATTTTTCCATCGACGTTTTGACATTCCCCCCCCCCCTTCCTTCATATACTCAATATTTTGGGCACATACCATTCCCTTTTCTTCTTCCCCACACTGCTCAGCTCAGATGAGCTCTTCTTTGGTCTCTCTCTACTTGGCCAGTCAAGAAAGTTACTACCTCTGTACTCCCTCAGTGATAATGCAGTGATTAATCCTGATAGCCCTGTATAGAGTTATCTTATCGTAGGTAAAGATCCTGCAAGAGATTGTGAGGAACTTAGGTGAAAACCTGGGACTTAGTCATCATGACTACCTTAGAATCTAAATAAAATAAAGTTATAATCAGGCAATTCCGGATCAGTCAGCCCCAACTAAGCTATACTGTGGGAACAACTCCACCCAAATTCCAGTGGCTTACAAAAAAATTTTAATTCATACAAATCATCATGGATTGACTGTAACTCTACTTCAAGCTTTCGCTTCAGGATCAAGGTGAAGTAAGAGTTTTATTAGATTTCCAGTCAATTGACTGAGCAAGACTGGTGACTAGGCTTTGGCTCTTAAGGCTTATTCTTAAAAGCAGCAAACTTCATTTCTACTTCCATTATATTATTGCCAAAGAAAGTCATATGCCCAACCAAGAAGCCAGTGGGGCCGAGATGTGAAATCCTCCCAAAAGGAGGGGCAGTAAATGTCTTAAAGGCAGTGTCAGCTGGCTTCTGGTTGGCTTCAGCTAATGGATAAGAGGCTATGAGGTTGGGACTTGCTCTTGCTCCTCCTGTCTCAGGAGCTTTCTCTGGTAGAACCTGCATTTCCTCCATGCCCTAGCTGCCACCAGACAGGTCATCATCTGCAAAACTGGGAAAGAATCTGCTCACATCATACAGTTATTTCAAAAATAAAATGAAAGAATGTATTTCTAAAGAACACAGTGTACAAATAAGGAACTTAAAGGTATACAAAATGAAGCGACATGGTGTTGTAAAAAAGAAAATGGGACTAGTGACCACAACTCTTCATTCTATCAAAACTCACTTATATTTAGGTAACATCAGGGTCTTTATTTTTTTGCATCTGCAAACTGGAGATCATGCTGTTGATAATGAAGTGATTGCAGGGTGGTATAAATGGGAATCTCTGTGACAATTTATATTGTCAAATGTAAAAGGCTGTATCAATACTGGTGTCCTGGTGTGGCACTGTGGGTTAAAGCACTGGACTGCAAGGTCAGTTTGAACTGCAAGGCTGGTGATCAAGCTCACCAGCCGCTCCCCTGAAATCCTATATGGGGTTGCCATGGGTCAAAGCTGACTCAACGACACCTGACAACAACAACATATCAATATTATTAAATGAATTCACTAGTAATAAGCAGGGAAAAAAATCACTTTATTTCTATCAAACTGGAAGGTAGGAATCAATCTTCAGGCAAGATAATCAAAAGAATCAATTATATAATTAACAATTAAGATAGCATATACAGATTAGGCTACATTGAATTAATAAGCACATATATTAAAAATCAAAAGGGCTGGCAACTGTCACACTAAGGAAAAGCATTCTGACTTGTCGTACACACAGACTTCTGGGAAATTTGAGCTGACATTTTACAGGATAGTAAGTAAACCAAAGACAAGTCATCACTGGGTTAGAGAACTGATTTGAGCTGAAGAGGGATCACAGTGAAATGCCATTGTTACTCAACAGTTTCCCAGAGACCTGCTCATTTCAAAAACAAGAATGTATAAAAATCAGTAGTACAAATTCTCATAAAACTAGAAAAGCTTCTAAGCCTTCCATTCTTGGAACTCACCAAAAGACTGAGTCTGACTTTTCATTTTTCTTATCTTTATTCTTCTCTAAATTAAATACAAAATAAGTTTATCTTGTACATTTCTAACTCTATAGTCAAAGCTTTAAGATGAAAAACAGAAAGGTTTTAAGAAGCAGAGTTAGACACACACCAACTCCAGGGAGAATCTTCAGGACAGAATTCTCCCAAAGGAAGGAATTCATACCCATTCCACCAAGAGTGTTCATCCTTTTAAAAATATTTTGCTATAACACACAAATACACACAATGATTTTCATCTTCTGGAATTCCCTGGAGCACATTGATAATAGCATTTATTTTGGCAAGAACTGTGCAATTTGTTCAAAAAAACAGATAAAGAACAGCATTTATGAGCAATTTTGATGATGTTATATCTCAACAGATGCAGGAAGCAGATTTTTTTTTCAAAGTTGATAGATGGCTTCACAGTTTCCTGACATCTGGGTCTTGTACATTCTCATCTGGAAATCAGACTGGGCCAGTTATGTATAGAAGGATGAGAGCTTATGGCCAGATCACATTCCCATGTGAAACAAAAGTCTGCATTACTGGGTTCTTTTTCAGACATACTAATAGACTAGATTGTTACTGAGAACAGAGGACAGGAGAATATAAAGAGAGAATAAGTATAGGTCACTACCTTATGAATTGCCTCTTTTAAAAAAATCAAATACTGTTATATGAAAGGTAATAAACAAAGTCAAACAGATAAAAACAATGCCTCTCAAGAGCCTAGAATCCAGCAGAGTACAGAACAGACAACAGATGCAATGCTCATTGGATACCCTTTTCTCTCTCAGCTGCAGAACAGCAAAAGGAAAGATTCCCGGCAAAACACATTAAGTTTAACCTCTAAGTGAGAATGGTGAAGCTCCAACTAGCAAAAGATACCTATAAAGACCCTTTTGAGTATCCTGATTAATCCCAATAGATAAATGAAAACATTTGTTTAAATCAACAGGATTGTTTCCAAGACCAAGGGTGCAGGATAACCAGCATATTTATTACAGAGATTTAATTAGATGTGACAAAGTAATGCACTTAGCATTAAGTACCACACATAACAAGGATGCTTATACTTGAAATTTGTCACCTTTATGCTTTGAGCAAAGATCTCTAGCAAGGTGATTAAACTGTCTTTCAGAGGTTAATGTCCTAAGTTAGCTCTTGCTTTTTAGTTGAATCATCAAACTCATGTTTCAGTAAACTAAATTCTATAAAAGCACAATATAAGGGTTCGTGCAGGCCACTTTTCTTACTAAAATTGTCTTGTCTCAACATTTAAAATGGCGAGGAAAGCCAATGCATCATCTCTCTCCAGGAACCCTTCCTCCCACATGGATACTCTCACCTTTTCCTTTCCTTACTAAAGAAGAGCCCACTCTGAAAGAATCAGAAGATGATTGGGGCTTGGCTGGTGGACGGTGGCAGAGGAATGGTCCTTGGGGAAAAAAGATAATATACGAAGCAAATCTCCCCTGGCTACTGCCCAAGTGAGACTAAATTGTTAGATGGCAAGCAGTGTCATCACATGACTGATCCCTAGGTCAGATGGCAAAGGCCTTGACTTGGCAATCAGAATCATGTTGATGTGTATTATAGGGAAGGAGGTAAAAGGCAACAGCTACCTGTACTAGGAGCTCAATCACCTTTTGTTGACCTGCAAGCTTTGTAAATGAATTAGTTCATTAGAAAGGGCATTATCTTGGGGGTGATCTCAGCCAAGACAAGTAAGTAGTGTCTGGATTGCTTCAAGGGGTCCAGTCTACATGTGAGCACCACAGCTAGGGATGGCTCAAGGGTAAAGGCCCCTTTAGGGGCACAACATATGGACACCAAAAGGGTAGATGCCGAACAAGAGCCTGCCTCCTCCACAGACTGGACTGAACGGAAGCTCGGTCAACTTGGACAGTCTCCTTTATTCATAAAAGTGCGGATGGAGGAGACAGGCTCAGACTCCCCTACCAGCAGCTTTCTTTGCTTCAACAAAGAAAAAACAAACAAACAATCAAACAAAAAGGAACAGTCCCTTGCAGACGTAAATGTCACCATAGTAAATTCTGACAATCTTGAAATGAGGCTATTTGAATATACAAGCAGAATCAACCAGGCTTGGAGCCCTGGGTTGCTTGGGACAGGACAGGGAGTTGACATGCAGGAACAAACTCAGGCTTTACAATCAGGAAGACCTGTGTTTGAGTCCTGGCTACACTGTACAATGAGAACAGGATGCCAGGCAAGATCTGGCCTTCTCATTTATAAATACGATTATTTCACAGGATGAACGAAATGAGATGTTCGTACAGATCCTAAGATCACATATATCACTCAATGAACCCTCAATAAATGGTACCAGTTATATATTTGCATTAGTGTTAAATGGTATTAAACACTAGAGTAGTTTCAAGTCCTAAGTAAATGGAAAGCCTGTTATGATAATGAAAAGCAAACTGAATTAAGAGTTCACTAGAACCATAGAATGTCAGGCAGGGTAGGAGCCTTAGCATCCAAACTGCTCTTTTGGCTTAAGTGTGAGGAACTCCTTGTGTGGTGAAAGAAGGGGGGGAAAATTAATTTTTTCAATGTCTTTTCAAGATAATTTCAATTTTTACAAAGTTACTTAAAGGAAACTAAAGTGTTTGTTGAATAAAACCAGAAACAGAGTTTTCAGGCTCTTAAACATGAAACAAGTACCACTGAAAGACCTCTGTTTGACTTTGGTGGTCTCATCTAGTAAACGACCCTCAACTTCTGGGAAATCCAAGCAACAGCACACATTGTTGACACATTCTGGGGGACTCCAACAGTGGTGATAATTGTCTGTCTAGCAAAAAGGGAGAAGGAAAAAAAAAAAAAAGGGAGAAGGGAGGGAAAGAAAGATGAATGGAGGATGGATAGATGGATAGATGGATGGATGGATGGATGGATGGATGGACGGATGGATGGAAGGAAGAATAAGGAGTATGGAATCAGAGACCAGGCTATTTCCTATACCTCTCTCTCTCTCTCTCTCAAACTACAAAGGCAATGATTACACCAGAATGTCAAAACACAAAGAAGTGAAGGAAACTGGTTGGAAAATTGTTCTGCTTCCAAAGATAAAAATTTAAAACAAAACACACACACACACACACTTAATTCTTTTGAATTAATCATATAATAACCATAACACTCAATTTCCTAGTTTGTAGAAATAGACTAAACTGTATGATTTTCTCATACAGATTGATTTTCTCTATTACCTGGTTCTCCAGGAAACCTGAGCATTATTTATGTCAGATTTTCACCTTAGCCTCACCAACTGGCTTTCAAACACAACTCTTATAAAGTGCTCAGAAGTCAATAGAATACAATGACCTCTCAGAAATCTGGTCACTTTAGTTGCTTACAACTGAAAAATAAACTATCTCATTTTGTTGTAAATGGGAAGAAGAGGTGAAGGAAGCTCACTGTTTCCACCAAGAGAGCTAAAGAACATTCACATGAAGGGACAAAAGGAGAGAAACTGCCAAGAATCTGGGTCATATTTATAAAGTGTTGTTGTTGTTGTTGTCAGGTGCCATCGAGTTGGAACATGTTTATAAAGTAGTTGCATGTTATTGTACAGAAAGTGGATGGCACTGAGTTGACTGGGAATTCATGGGACACCTCAGAGAATAAATAACGTGTTTCAATATCAATATCACAAAAGTCCTGAAATAGACAGCCCCTGTCTCCCCTCCACACATACATGCTCCCCCATCAATATGAAGGATTAGACAGAAGTTACCCTCAGGAATATCAAAACAATCATTCATGGTGCATGTAGAAAAGACATGTATTTTATTTATTTGTGTGTGGAGGGGGGGAGGCATTATTCTTTTTTTTAAGGCAGCAAGAATGAAGGTCACTGTCCTTCCCAGAGGAGAGCAAGAATTATGCAGAGTGGCCACCAAGTCTGGAAAACAGGCGACACCTTAATAAACTGTTTATTGATAAGGCATTACAATGCACACACACACACAAAAACAACAACAACAACCAGTATTATCTATATTTCTAGACTTTGTGGTCACTCCACAGAAAGTATCTTTGGAATAGAAGAAATTTTTTTTTAAAGAAAAGGTTTTGTTTTCCCATAATCATAAAGTTATCAGATTCAGTCTCAGCACAATGAGTGCAACATTTTCTTCAACCTCACAAGCTCCATGCCTTTTACTATTTATGGCATGTTTGGGCCACTTGCAGGAGAAATACACTGTCAACATCAATATTCAGCAGCATTTTCAAAATACACTTTTTGTTGTCTTGAATAGAGAGCTAAAATATTCTTTTAGTTCAAAAATTTCAGATGATCTTATTACTTCTATACATGAGATAAAGATCTTTCAATATTTGTGTGGGTGATATTTCTCATGTTTTTGAAGTTTCCCAGGAAGCTTTGGGGGATTTAATTTTTCTCATGATAGAAAACAGGAGCCCTGTAAACCCAGGAGGGTCAGATGAGCAGGCCTTCTGCATAGCTCAGTTCCTGGTGTATGAAGAAATCGACATTGTCGCCTATCTCTCAGCTCTTAGAAAAGAAATTTAAGAGGAATGAAAGCAACAACCAGTATTACTTAACAATCAGTATTACTAGGAAGGGAGAGAACAAAGTAGAAATGATACTGCCTAATAAAACTAACAAAAGCCAAATCCTTTAATTCTAGGATGTCTGGAAAGGAGAGATTCAATGGAGCATTAATGTGGAAAAGAAGGTTATCACTCAACCAAAAAAAAAAAAAAAATGAACTGTATAGTTACAGTCACTCAAGACTAGAGAAGCAACCACTAAGAGCATTTGGCTTCAATTCCCTTGTCCCCAGAAGGGCACATTCCAGGGAACTGGTATTGTAGTTCAACAGCCTTTGAGGGGAGAACCAGAGACCAATCCCTTCACATGTAAAAAGGCTACCAGAGCAGCAACATGGCAGTCAAAATTAGCAAGAGCTTACATTATACACCATTTGAAATCCAGCTTATACTTGATTTTTCATGAAGGCCTGAGACCTGTGCAGCGACATCTTAAACATGTCTAGGGCGCCCTCCTTTGGAAAGGTCAAAGAGAGGCTCTTCTTTAATTCTTTCTACTCATTATTTCATATCAGTTCACCATTTAAGCTAGAAAAGACACGAATCAGCTAGCTTCTAATTTGGACACCAATACTCCACACACAATTGAATGAATGACCACATTTTCCTGGTTCTTCCATTGGGCAAGCTCAGTAGGCTTCTTTGGACTCAATAGGTGTGATCTTGTTTGAGAAAAGTGTGTAAACGTAGGGCCAGATTTTATTCGTCTCTGTCCCAGAAAACTGGTGGAGCACTCCTCGACTCCTGAAAAACAAAATCCAAGAAAGAAAGCCATTTTAAGTTTCCATTTAACATACGACTTAGACAGATGACGATACTAGGTACACAACAAGCATGATCTAATGGTTTAATTACACATCACTGAGTACCCATTCAAGGAGCTCTGGTAGCATAGTGGTTATGAATCGGGCTGCGAACCTCAAGGTCAGCAGTTCAAAACTACCAGCGGTTCCACGGGAGAAAGATGAGGCATTCTGCTTCCGTAAATATTTACAGCCTCGGAAACCCTGTGCGGGGTCGCTATGAGTCGGAACCGACTCCACAGTACTTAACAACAACAACAAGTACCCAGTCAGTGACTTTCAAAAGTACAAAACAGCCCCATTGAACATAAATCGATACCTTCTGCAAATCTAACATGTTTGCATAATGCGAGCTTTTTTCCTCCTCTTTAAAACATATTTTTAAAATAACATTGTTAGGATTATCCTATAACATTATATGAATAATCATAAGTAAGCCTCAATATAGACTTCTGAAAATCAAATCATTAGTCAACTTTGCTACTCTAACCTCAACATAAAACCAAAATCCTCACAACTCAATCAATAAATAACATCACAATACATGGATAAAAGATTGAAGTTCTCAAAGACTTCCTTTTGCACAGATCAACCATCAACACTCATGGAATCAGCAGTCAAGAAATCAAATGAGGCAAATCTGCTACATAAAACCTCTTGAAGTTTTCAAGAGCAAATATGTCACTTTGAGGACTAAGGTATACCTGACTCGAGCCTTGGTAAATTCAATAACCTCATATGCATATGAAAGTTGGAAAGTGAATAAGGAAGACCATAGAATAATTGAAGCATTTGAGTTATGGTGCTGGAAGAGAATATTAAAAATACTGTGGACTGCCAAAAGAACAAACCAATCTGTGTTGGAATAAGTACAGCCAGAATGCTCCTTGTAAATCAAGATTGCCAGATTTTGTTTCTCATACTTCAGACATATTGTCAGGAGAAGGTTATTATGTTTAGTAAGGTGGAGGGAAGGAGAAGAATGAGACGACTACCCCAATGCAATAGACTGGCACAGTTGGAAAGAATATTAAAAGTACCATGGGCTGTCAGAAGAACAAGCAAATCGGTATTGTAAGAAATACAACCAGAATGCTCCTAAGAAGCCAGGATGGTGAAACTTGGTTTTTCATACTTTGGACATATTATCTGAAGGGAGCAGTCCCTGGAGAAGCACATCATGCTTGGTAAAGTAGAGGGCCAACAAAAAAGAGGGAGGCCCAGGGAGGTGGACTGACACAGTGGTAGGTAGCAGCAACGGACTAAAGTTTAACAATGATTGTGAGGATGGCACAGCAGAACAGGCAATGTTTCGTTGTGTTGTGCACAGGGTCGATATGAATTGAAACCAACTTAATGGCACCTAAAAACCAAAACAACAACTCTGACTCTGCCCAACACACCACCCACCAGACTCCACACTTTTCTAGCTGGCTCACCACCATGAAAATGTTGGAGCACACTCACTTGTATAGGTCAATGACTGGCTTTGCCACATCCTTATACTGTCTTAGCCTGGCAGCAACTGCTTCAGGTTTATCATCTTCCTGCTGGACTAATGGTTCACCAGTGATATCATCAATCCCCTAGAAATAAACAAGGAACAAGTTAATACGGCCAACAGTTGAGCCATTCCACAGGTTAAAGATTTTCTTGCGCAAAACCGTGTGTTCATCTTTGATTTATACCACATGATGAGTTAGGCCTGAGTTAAAATGCTAATGGTGAGTAGTTAAAAAGTAGATAGCACTCTAAACAGTATGTGGATCTTATTTATATATAACATTAAATCCTTCTTAACTCCTTACATCTTTCCAAACATACTCCAGTACTATTGGTAAATGATATTTTTCATTAACAGTTTAACCCTCATTTCCTCAACAAATTACCTTTACCCAATGTCACTATGGACCTCTTAATATTTCCCGAAACTTATCAACAAACTGCCTGGCTTTCTAAAGTCTGACTGGTCTCTTGCTTTTTCTAATTGTGGAAAAAGTATGTAACCAAACATTGGGAACCATTTTTGTATGTATAATTCCATTTCACAGGCTATGTTCATACTATGCTACCATTGTTGCTGTATACCATCAAGTTGATTTCCACTCATAGTGATCTTATATGATAGAGTAAGACTGCCCCGTGTTGTTTCCTCAGCTGCAATCTTTTCAGGAACAGATGATCTATCTTTTCTTCCATGGAGTAACTGGTGGTTTGAAATCACTGCCCTTTCGGTTGACAGCTGAGCACTTAACCACTGTGCCACCAGGGTTCCTTAGACTAACCATTGTTGTTGTTGTTAAGTGTTGTCGAGTCGATTCCAACCCACAGCGACCCTGTACAGCGTTTCCGAGGCTGTAAATCTTTACAGGCACAGAAAGCCTCATCTTTCTCCCGTGGAACAGTTGGTACTTTCAAACTGCCAACCTTAAGGTTCGCAGCCCGATTCGTAACCACTATGCTACCAGAGCTCCTTAGACTAAGCATTACTATCTCCTTTTCCAAATACCCCACCACCATTAACAAAATTTCAGTGTCCATTAAGCAATAACTCCCCCTTTTCCTTCTTGTTTCCCAAACTGGTAGCCACTAACAACTAATTGACAATTACCTAGTTTATATAAGTAGAATCATATAATATTTAAACTTTTGTGACTGATTTATTCCACTTGGCATACTTTCAATGTTCATCCATGGTGTTAACATATATTATAAAGCCTGGATTCTTTACAGGAAAAATAAAATGTCTCAAAGAACCAACTTAGTTTACACAGGAAAAGTACTAATCTAGGAAAAACAGTTCCACCTTTGGACAGGTTTCGAACTCCATCACCTGGCTTCTCTGAGATTAATCTCACTCAGGTTACTTTACTCGATCCAATATTAACTTTATTACCTATTATCAATTACCTATGATAATCAGAGACAAACATTCACCACGAACAATCACAGACAAACAGGCCCAAAATCTGATTTTCAATATATTTTATCCTTCTTAGGAACCATACCTACTTTCAAATACGAAAATTGGACACATCAGAATTTTGTCTCACAGTGGGATGGCTGTTAGTTACTAGAGGAAACAAGTCAAAAGAAATAAATCTGTCTAAAAGCTGGCTAGAGTAAAACCAAAAGACTTGGTCAACTAAATTAGATAATCAGAAACTGGCTACACATTTGACTGTGTGCCATTGAGTTGGTTCTGACTTAGAGGGTTCCCAAATTAGCAGCTCAACACTTGATCCATTGTGCCACCAGGGTTCCTTATAACTTTGAGAGGGACTAAAATGCCATTACAGCTTGAGCCCATGAGTTCTTACACTGGGGTTTATCAGTAAGTCACATAATTATCCTATGTGTATTTCGTGGCTGTGCATCGGACAGGAGAGACAGGGCTGGAAAAAAGCTGTATACCATCTGTATTCCCGCCCTTATTTCACTTACAGACACAAGGCTCAGACTTCATTGTCAGGTCTTCACAGCACCAACAAATACAACATAGCTTCCAGGAAGAGCAGAATGATGCTGGGGCACCAGCATCCCTCCTTCCTGGGGAGGCTGGCCACAACATGGATAGAGGTGGCCCATACCAACACTCTATCTGCTGTTTTTGGAAGCAGCATTGTAATTACAGATGCTCTTGCAGAGAAACCCAAGCTTTAGAAAGCAACTCAGTGAAGCCTTCTCAAATTTTATGACAGTCTTTGCATTTGCAGGTCTGGACAGAGCCAAAATGTGAAGCATTTATATTGAGTTTCAGTATTTCTATCTCCATTTTCAGAACACTCTTTTGCTCCCAGCCTTTCTCCGGCCCCATCCTAAATTCTTGGGAGGAAAAGGAGGAAGGGATCCAATAAAGAAATTTATTCAAGTTGAACCTTTTCCATAAAGTTTAACCCAATTTAGTACAACTGCCTCCCTTTCCATATTTGGATAACAATATTATCCATTACCCAGTAATTGGAGTTAAGAATGATCAGATTGAACTAATTCATGTATTTTCCAGAAAGAACAATAAATCTTAAGAATGAACTTAGTTCCCCTCCACACACAGAAGTAGACAGGGATGGGCAACTTGGACATTGGCTACTCAAAATGGGGGGTGGGGAGCTACAAAGGCAAGAAGTGACTGGCTTACAAGCTTTCAAGAGGGAACCTAGATCCAGAGGGCCTGGAGGAAGGTAGAATCTCCAGTGAGTAGTATC
>NW_006408566.1:9338821-9371947 GCF_000296735.1 Chrysochloris asiatica
AATTAATGTTCTCCCATGTAAACTATCACATAATTCACAATAAAACATTAAAGAAAAGAAAATGGAAAGAAAAAAAAAAAAAGAATGAACTTAGTTTTAAAAGTTTCTTTAAACATCTCCCTTTTATTTGTATTACATATTAGAGGTTACATTTTTCACTTCTTTTTAAGGCTTACCTTTTTATTTCTTTTGCCTCCCCAGTCCCATAATTTCTCTCAATTGTCTCTGACTCCATTGAGTAATTCAGTCCCAGTTCTAACCAATTACCAGCCCTTCCTCTCTTATCCCTGTTCTTATAAAGCTAGAGAGCAACTATACATACACAAACAGGGTGGTATTGGTTTTACAAAAGTGGGATGTTTTTGCAAATTTTTTTTTCTCATTCAACAATAAACCTAGAGGAAATATTTCTCTAGATCAAAGAGTAAAGTACTAATTCATTCTTTTTACTGACTCTAGATTTCACCATGTGGATATTCTCTAGTTTATTTAACTACCCTCTACCCTATAAAGGAGCTCTGGTAGCGTAGTGGTTACGAATTGGGCTGTGAACCTTAAGGTCAGCGGTTCGAAACTACCAGCCGCTCCACGGGAGAAAGATGATGCTTTCTACTCCCGTAAAGATTTACAGCCTCGGAAACCCTGTACAGGGTCACTATGGGTCAGAAATGACTCGACGGCACTTAACAACAACCCTATAAAGATTGAAGTTGTCAAGGACTTCATTCTTCTTGGATCAACTATCAACACTCAAGGAAGCAGCATTCAAGAAATCAAACAACGTATTGCATTAGGCAAATCTGCTACACAAGACCTTTCTAAAGTGTTGAAGAGCAAAGATGTCAGCTTGAGGACCAAGGTGCGCTTGACCCAAGTCATGGTATTTTCAATAACCTCATATGCATGCAAAAGCTGGAGAGTGAATAAGGAAGACTGGAGAAGAATTGATGCTTTTGAGTTATGGTGTTGGAGGAGAATACTGAAAGTGCCGTGGGCTGCCAAAAGAATCAATAGATCCGTTTTGGAAGAAGTGCAGCCAGAGCGCTCCTTGGAGGCCAAGATGGCCAAACTTTGCCTCTCATACTTTGGACATATTGTCAG
Source organism: Chrysochloris asiatica (assembly GCF_000296735.1). Lineage (NCBI taxonomy): Eukaryota > Metazoa > Chordata > Mammalia > Afrosoricida > Chrysochloridae > Chrysochloris > Chrysochloris asiatica. Next base: position 9,339,923 of record NW_006408566.1, read on the forward strand.
GAGGGACCAGTTGCTGGAGAAGGGTATCATGTTTGGTAAGGTGGAGGGTTAGAGAAAGAGAGGAAGACCCCCAAAGAGATGGATTGGCCAAGTGGCAGCATAGATGGACTCAAGTGTGGCAACAGCAGTGAGGTTGGCTCAGGATTGGGCAGTGTTTTGTTCTGCTGTGCATAGGGTTGCTATGAGTCAGTACCGACTCGATGGCACCCAACAACAACAACAACATACCCTATAAGGAATCCTGGTGTGGCACTGCAGGTTAATGCACTGGACTGCAAGGTTGCTATGAATCACAAGGTTGGCAGTTCAAGCTCACCACCTGCTTCTTGGAAACTCTATACAGGGTTGCTATGACTCCGCACCAACTTGACAGCATTTAACAACAACAATATCCTATATGGCTGGAGTCCTGGTGTGATACTGTGGGTTAATGAGCTGGACTGAAAAGTCAGTTTGAACCTCAAGGTTGGCAGTTCAAGCTCAGCAGCCACTCCTTGCAAACCCTATGTGGAGTTGTCATGGGTAGGAACAGACCCGCCAGCACTTAACAACAACGACATACCCTGATACGCAGCCCAGGAAGACCTGGTGTGATGCTATGGGATAAGGCACTGGACCTCAAGTTCAGTTTGAACCACATGATTGGTGGTTCTAACTCACCAGTCGCACTTTGGAAAACATACAGGGTCGCTATGAGTCAGAACTGACTCGAGTGCATTCAACAACAATAACTTAGGGAGTCGTAGTGTGCTGCTGTAGGATAAGCACTAGACTGCTAATCACAGGGTCAGTGGTTCAAATCTACTATCAGCTCCTTGGAAACCCTATCCATGCCTGAGAGTACTTATCAATAGCAACAGACACCATTGAAATAAGTAAGCATGATTACCTTACCTACCAATGTTTCATTTCTATAGGCTATAACCCCAAAGTGGGCTTTAATATATTTATAATCAATGTACATTACTATTGTGCTGTAAAGACTTCATGTATTGACACTTTTATAACACTGGACTGCAAGGTTGGTTTAAATCGCAAGGTTGGCTTTTCCAATATGCAGGTCGCTATAAGTCAGGACCGACGACAGTAACAGCAACAACGACAACGAATTATTCAATAAAGAGGAGAGTTCCATTTTCCCCAAGTCTCTATCAGTAATAGATATTATAATTGTTTTTATTTTGTACTGTCCAAAAGATCTAAAGCAATAATCTGTCTTTATGTAGGATTCCTAGAATTTTGCTGCAGGATAATGCACTGGATTGCAAAGTCAGCTTGAACTGCAAGGTCAGAGGTTCAAGTTCACCAACCATTCCTTGGAAGCCCTATACAGGGTTGGTATGAGTTGGAATCAACTCGATGGTGTAACAACAACAATAACAAAAAGTTTACTTGCAATCCCTGACTGCTAGTGAATTTGAGCATTTAAAATGTTTTATCGCCAGGTAGCTTTGATCTTTTTGAATAATCTCCCCATATCTTTCACTCATTGTTCAACTGAAATGGTCTGCCTTTTTCTTGTCAATTTATGAAAGTACTTTGTATAGTCTTACATGTACATGAGGTGGATTGAAGTCCAGGTTATATACTCTTCCACTAGGAGGGTGAATCCAACGTCGGCTGAGACGATCTTTGAGTGTTTCAAAGGGGATATTCAAAGTGACCACTAGATCCAGCTCACAGATTCCGTCCAGGGCTTCAGCCTGTACTAAAGTCCTAGGAAAACCTAAATTCCAAGAATACGATATGTGAAATACAAAACATAAACAATTTCACTAGTCCCTTGAAATGTTTCAGTGACAAAATAATCAAAAACCATACATATATCACACAAAAAGGAATGTTAACCTGGGATTTACGTCTACCCCTGTAAATTTAACATTAAACGAAAACATGCTACTTTATAAGCTAGCTTGGCATTTAGACTTAACTGGATTAAGGAGTTGTCATGTGCTGAAAGGAGACAGTACTAAGATGAAAATAACTAGACAGTTCTGGCTCCAATCTCGGTTCAGCTCTCAACTACAGTTACGTCACCTTCCTGAGCCCCACTTGCCTCTTCAGTTGAAGAAGGAAAGGGACAGAAATATATCTTCTGTCATTTTAGCTCTAAGATTTTACGAGTATAGTATTCTTACGTTACCCCCCTCCCAAAAAAAGTCATATGCATAGAGTCTAAATCAACTAAAACAGTCCTTTCATCCAGAATAAGGTTGGCGAGCTTGATCACAAGAAGAACTGGTTTAATAGCTTTTAAAACTATTTGAATAGTGCAAAACATATAAATTCTCCCTTGGTTTCTAAATGTGAAAAACAAAACGAGAAAATAAAAATGTAAGCTCACAGGTATGCCGCCTTTTTTCCTTTTAGAATATGCTCTGTATGACCCCAGGAGTGACCTCAAGATACTTACCCTCTTTCCCCAAGATTGACCTACTCGACATTTAGTTCCAGGTTTCACTGAGGTGGGACTACACAGTTTGTCTGCTCTGTTGATTACTATATCTGCCACTTCAAAACATATGTTTTTTAAAATTCGATTTAAGTCAAAGAAATGGTTGGATAGAGAGCTAGAAGGAAAGTAAGTTAGAATATGCAACATGCAGAGGGAAAAGTTCTAAAACACCACACCGGGCCATCTTCACCCTTTCATCACTGAAAAGTATCAAGATGATACCAGAAGAACTAGAGGGTAACCAGCTACCACTACCAACTACTCTGAAAGGGATCATGTGATCACATAAGAAGGTTCCAGACAGAGTGCGAGAAAATGAGGAACAAAGAAAACTCAGAATTATGGGGAGGAATCAGATTGGAGGGAGCCGAGACTATGGCCCTGGGCCACCCTTTTGGGTGCAGAACTGAACTCACTCTGATGACCCTATATTCAGCTAAGTTGCTGTTAAAGTGCCGTGAAGTAGGTTCCCACTCATAGTGACCCTGTATAGGGTTTCCAAGGCTGTAAATCTGTACGAGAGCAGAAAGCCTCATCTTTCTCCCACAGAACAGCTGGTAGTTTCGAACTGCTGACCGTGAGATTAGCACCCCAATTCTTAACCACTACACTACCAGATTCAGCTAAGTAGTAGACAGGTATACTGAGGAGACACCAACGCTTGTGGTATGCTCATTATGGAATGGTCAACCATTCTTCAAGATCCAATGGGAAACAGTCACCTCAGGACAAAGTTGAGAAGGGATGGGATGGAAATAAGAACCAAAGGGGAGTAAGCGAGATAACTTTCATTAAATGGATGGGTTTGTGATCGAGACGAAACAAAGTGTGTGATTTATTAAATGTAAAATGGATGATCTTCTCTGTGAACCTTCACTCAATTACAATAAAAAGTTTCCAAAAAAAAAAAGGTTCTCATGGTCCTAATAGTCTTAAAACACTTAATGGAGTAGTGGTGTGGTGCTGCAGGAAAATGCACTGGACCAAAAGGTCAGTTTGAACCACAAGGTCGCCATGGCTGGAAGGACTTGACAGCACTTAACAACAATTGAGCTAAATGTGACAAAATCCACCCTAGAAGTTTCTTAGTCCTGCTTTAGGCACCAGTTGCTTGCCAACCACTGCTGAGAGCATTTTACAATGTTCTTCAAAGCCTTCCTTATGCTTGCCTCTTCATGGAGCCCTGGCCCCTCTCTCCAAGGTCATCCTTCCGCCAGCTCATCATCCATCTGTTTCCTACAGAAAAGCAGACCTCTGTTTCTCCTCTCTACACAGCATAGAGAGTCCTGGTGTGACACTTTGAGTTAATGCACTAGACTTCAAGGTCAGCTTGAACCACAAGGTCTGTGGTTCAAGCTCACCAGCTGCTCCTCAGAAACCCTATATACAGTTGCTATAGGTCAGAACTGACTGGACAGCACTTAACAACAACACAGCACAGACAAGGTCTTTGATGGCGTCGGTTGTTCTGGTCTCAAATGTATTCCAGTTGCAACCCATGTGACTGACGTCATATTTGGGTTGCACGTAGCAAACCATTTTCCTTATCCACATCCCTCTAATTGGTCTTTTGTCGAGTCTCAAATGATATGCTATCCAAATGATAACTCGGGCCTCATCAACTGACTTTCAAAGTTGCTCTTAGCAGGCCTCACTGCCTACTTTATCCTCTGCCTAGAATATTACTCCTGAAAAATCTTTGAATGCCTGACTTCTTAGCATTTAGGATATGAGTTTATATGCAACTTCTTACGGGAAGCTTTTTGACCTAGCATATTCAAAGTGGTTCCATTCCTCTCCCATTCCCCATACCTCTCTTCTCCCATTACCGTATCAGCTGGGGCAAAAATTCTCTTCACCTGCACCCAAAGTATGATGGGCAACAGGGTACAAGATAGCCATTTCCATTACAAATGGCAGTGATTAGAGAGAAAGAAAGGATAACAGGCACCAAGCAAGTTACAAATCCAGCAGAACAATTTACATTAGCTCTCAAGGCTTGAAAGTAATCCTGTTCCTGAGACCACAAAGGCAATGGCCATGATTCCAGGGTGTTGGTCATGTACTCTGGATTCTGGGTAGAAGTTCTTCAACCCTGGGCTTAAGTTCTGCTTACTGGAATGACAACTTCAAGCCTACTGGGATGACAACTCTAATCCCTTGACTTAGTGGTGACCCCACCCTCTCAGTCCAAGGAGATTCCATTCTTCTGTCCCCCTTCAGACAAGGCAGCCTTGCCCCTCAGCTTTGGGCATATAGGCATATCTTAAAGGCAACCCCCACACTCCAGACATTAGTTGACTCAGAAAAGAACATGAAATGAGGGATATCATTGCTGACATCAGATGGATTCGGGACGAAAGCATAGACTACTAGAAAGATGTTTACTTGTGCTTTATCGACTAGATAAAGGCATTCAACTGTGTGGATCATAAAAAATTATGAATAACATGGTTGTTGTAGTTGTTGTTGTGAAGTGCCGTCAAGTTGGTTCCGACCTATAGTGACATTGGTATGAGAAACTGTACATAGACCAAGAGACAGTTGTTAGAACAGAACAAGGGGTTACTGAATGATTTAAAATCAGAACGTGTCAGGGTTGTATCCTTTTCCCATACTTATTCAATGTGTGTGCTGAGCAAATAATTCGAGAAACTGGGTTGTATGAAGAACATGGCATCAGGATTGGAGGAAGAGACTACAATTTACAATATGCAGATAAAAAAATCCTTGCTTGTTGGAAGCAAAGAGAGCTTGAAAGAGTACTTCAGTAGTGAAGATCAAAGACTGTAGCCTTCGATAGGGATTGCACCTTAATATAAAGAAAACAAAAATCTTTGCCACTGGACCAGTAACTAACATTATGATAAGCGGAGAAAAGATTAAAGTTGTCAAGGATCTCATTTTACTTGAATCCACAATCAATGCTCATGGAAACCAAATGGCATATCAATGGAGAAGAGATTGAGGTTGTCAAGGACTTCATTCTTCTTGGATCAACTATCAACACTCGCGGAAGCAGCAGTCAAGAGATCAGCCGACGTATTGCATTGGGCAAATCTGCTGCAAAGGAACTTTTAAAAGTATTGAAGAGCAGAGATGTCAGCTTGAGGACTAAGGTGCGCCTGACCCAAGTCATGGTATTTTCAATAACCTCATATGGATGCAAAAGCTTTACAGTGAATAAGGAAGATCGTAGAAGAATTGATGCCTTTGAGTTGTGGTGTTGGAGGAGAATACTGAAAGTGCCATGGACTGCCAAAAGAACCAATAGATCTGTTTTGGAAGAAATGCAACAGAGTGCTCTTTGGAGGCCAAGATGGCAAGGCTTCGTCTCTCATACTTTGGACACATTGTCCGGAGAGAACAGTCGCTGGGGAAGGATGTCATACTGTGTAAAGTGGAGGAGGGTCAGAGAAAAAGAGGAAGACCCCCAAAGAGATGGATCAGCCAGGTGGCATCATTGATGGCGTCAAGTGTGGCAGCGGTAGTGAGGTTGGCCCAGGATCGGACATTGTTTTGTTCTGCTGTGCATGGGGTCACTATGAGTCAGTTCCAACTCGATGGCACCTAACAACAACAACAACAATCTGCTGCCAAAAGACCTCTTTGAATAAGGAAGAGCGGAGAAGATTAGATGCATGTGAATTATGGCGTTGGTGAAGAATATTTAAAGTACCCGGAACCACCAGAAGAATGAACAAATTTGTTTTGGAAGGAGTATTGTCAATGGAGAAACTTTGGACAATGGGAAAACTCTCATACTTCGCATGTGTTGTCAGGAAGGAATGGTCTCTGGAGAAGGACATAAAGCTTAGTAAAATGGAGGGTCACTGTAAAAGAGGAACACTGTCAATGAGATAGACTGACACAGTGACAGCAATAATGGGTTCAGGCACGGCAGCGATGCTGAGTTGGAACCAACTTGATGGCACTTAACAACAACATGAATACTTCCTTAGTGTTCATATTTATTTCCTATTCCTATCTCACTCTCTGTAAAAAGGAACTTTGTCTTTATCACTGCTTTATCCTTTGACTCCTAAAAACTAACACAGATGAGCCTTGCCACTATTTACAGAGTTCATGCTCTGATGAATTTGCTTATGCTTTCCATCTAAGATTGCAAGTTCCAGCAGAAATCACCTATTCCCTGTAGCTTACAAAACTCAAAGTGTGGAATGGTGTCCTGTGTCCAGAAATTGACAAGAAGCATTAGCAATTTGACAGAGAGTAGAATTAAGTCTGTTGAATCAAATATTTGAGTTTGGATTTTTGTTTTTATTTTCTTTTAGTTTTCCTAATAATTTCTCTTTGTATGCAATGGATTGGGGGGGGGGCTGGAATTTCATTACAGATAATGTGAGAAGCACTGTTCCTTCATACACTTAGAGCTTATTTTCTAATTTCTTTTAAAAAAATTATATTCTAATTTCTTCAAAAAAGAAGAATTATCCTGTGGTACATACAAGCACTTAACTTTTGAGATACAATTAAATTGTATCTCTTCCTCTAAAGACACAAGAACAAAGAATGCCAAATGTAGAGCACAACACATTTCAACTCTATTCTTATGTCAGAGAAGGATAAAGCATGTTCAAACAGAGCAGAAAGGCTTACCATCCAGGACACAGCTTAGTCATTGGCTACCATGAACCTAACCACATGTTCTCATTGGCCAATGAGGTTACACCAACACTACTGAGAGCATCAGAAGAAACTCTTTTTACATCTTGTGATACATCTTGCATTGGGACTGGCTTCAACAGAAGACACATAGGCATTTCTAGTCTTGTAGCCTGGCACTGCCTCTACACCAATAGCTACTCAGCTTTCTCCTCACCTTCCTCTCAAACCAATTTTCTAATCAAGCATTCCATTCTCTGGGAGGTATGCTTGTGGTGGTTTCCTTTGGCAGTGGGATGATGCATGGTTCCTTCCTACTCTTCCAGAGTTTCTTTCTTTTTCAATGAACATATCTTATTTTCATAATGGTAAAAGGAAATTTTCTTTTTAAATAGAGAATTGCTGACAAACTAGGGTTTTCTCCAAATCTCAACTTAATTTCTCATAGTTCAGGATATGCTTTGACATTTGGAGAAGTGAAAATATACCTGCCTAAGAGCAAGTATATTTTGGACACTTTAGCTTTACCCTTGGTGGTAGTGGTTGTGTACCATGGAGTTGGTTCTGACTCATAGCAACCCTATATAGGGTTTCCTAGGCTGTAAATCTTTACAGAAGCAGAACAGCTGGTAGTTTTGAACTGCTGACCTTGAGGTTAGCAGCCCAGCTTGTAACAACGATGCTACCAGAGCTTTAGCCTTAGAAGGTCATAATGCCTGACACAGTGGACAAGCATTTAATTGAAACACTAGAGTAGTCTGCTTCTGGTTTTCCTTTTAGTGACCATTCTTATTTAGGCAAATCACCTTACTTTAAAACTGGAAGTTTAATTCTGGGAAATTTTAAGACTTTTGTGAGCTCTGTCCATGTAATAGGCAACATTCTCCTTTCTATTATGCAATGACTCAATTACTTTAATGCCAGTTTATTAAGTAGTTTCTCCCTTGATTACTAAGTTCAAAAACAAACCAGACTATAGAAGTGATGCCTCATAAAACCTGGGGGTATACTGAGCCCCCACACATGTGGACAGACAGCTCATCAGGTAGTTAACAGTCGGATGCCATTGGGTCACTAACAGCAAGATTTGGACCAGTTTGGGTCCTAAGGCTCAATGCTATGGCTATATAGCGTGGGGTTTGGGGCTAGAGGGTGGGTTGAAGAAGAATCTATATAAAACCCGCTCTCTCTTTTTAGCCACAGAAATGCCTTTTTGAATACTGAACTGATTCTGACTCATGAGGATCTGATGTGTTTCAGAGTGGAACTGTGCTCCAAAAAGTTTTTCATGGTTGTGACCTTTGCAAGTAAATTCCCAGATATCTCTTAGTGAATTTGAACGGTCAACCTTTTGGTTAATTGTTTCTGCCATCCAGGGACCCTTCTCACAGAGATTTCCCACCAGGACCTTCCCTCTGAGACCCCTCCCTCCCACCACTAGCTCACTGTAGTCCAAACTCAAGATGCTAGAGAGCACTCTGCTAGCAGCTTCCCTCACTGTGCTCAATCCATTATCCACCATTCTAGCCTAACTTCTCCTACACCGTGCACAGGAGGATGCCTAGAGGATGAGCTTCCTGAAATGAGGACTGAAGACGTGTCTTACTCCCCTTGTTATCCCTTGACACTGTGCTTGACACATTTTATTTTAGTTCCAGTAAATCAGGGGCAGTGAACCATCCAAATAAAGGCACCCTCTCATTGATCTGCATGCTTCTGCCTTTCCCTGTATAAACCACTCATATAAAACGGCACCAGTAAGTTGCCTCCATCAAAACGAGCTTGACAATATCTCTATTCTCTGGTCCTGAACGCCTTCTACAAAGAAAAGCCATCTTCTAAAGCTGTATTTTCCAAAGTAACCCTATAGGATTACAGAAAGAAAATTATAGAAATTCTATATACATATTTTTTTACTGCCTTTTGTGTGTGTGTGTGTGTGCGCGCGCACATGCACGTCAACAGAGTGATAGTTTATATGGGAGAACGTCAGCTTTACACCATCGTTTCATTGCAATGATTACAAACCTCTCTGTGAATCATCATTCAACAATATTTACTTCCATTCCATCTGTTTGTTTGTTTGTTTTGGAGGAGGGGGTGGGGAGAGATACACAAAAACACTCAGGAATATAAAATCATTTAAACAACCAAAGGGCACATTCTGCAAGCCTGGCTCCTGGACACCAGCACTCAGTTCCTCTCTTCCAATGAGTCTACAGTCCTCGGCTGCTCCCTCTTTCCATGTCCTCATCTCTGCCTCCATCTCTGGTGTTGCTGCTTCTCTGGATACAGTCCCACATTAAGCTTGGGATCTTCCCTTGATGGTCCTAGGGTCCTCTATTTCTGGACTGTGAGATCAACTACTCCCCCGTTTTTGTTACAAAACTTCTACATTTACAGTTGTGACAGTCACAATTAGCCATGATAACACTTACTCATTATTGAATCATAAGACTCTTATCCCCATATCTCTTTTCACCAGACCCAACTAGACAAGATGAAAACTATTCAATGAGGACTCTACCTTCCCTCACACACTCTTAAACTTACTCTTGAAAACTTATAAGCCAGTCACTTTGTGCCTTTTACCACCCCCTCATTTTAGGTAGCAAATGTCTAAGTTGCCAATCCCTATCTACCCTGTACACAGAGGGATAGCATTGATACTTGATATGAAGACTCCTTCCCTCTCTGTTGGTATTTTGAGCAACTACCTCCATGAGTATAGGTCAAGTTTATCAAATTGTAGAAATTTACCCTCCTTTCCTTTATCAAAAATTGTGTGTGTGTGTGTGTGTGTTTAATCTTCCTCTAGTCAAGTCTGATTATCAAGCCATCAAGGCTAGGTCAAATGGGTACTATCTGGAAGTTTGGGTGACTCCTATTACATTTTAACTCATTTTAAAAAAGTTTTTAAGTGTGCATGTCATAAGACATATATTAGTAAAGTTGTTTGTGTTTACAATTTACACATAGATGAACATACATATAATGAAGATGTACACTTGACTTTTCTACTGATAACTATGCACACAGAATTTTAGAGATTATGTCTCTTAAGACCCGTGTTCTCAGTCATACTTCCTGCCCTGAGTTCTAGCGTCACATGACAAGAAAATATCCTTTAGCCTTTGGGTAGAGGTTGAGATATGAAAAAGAACACCAGGAAAGACTGTTACTGTTAGGTACCATCAAGTCAGTCCCCAACTCATAGTGATCCTACTATGCACAACAAAACAAAACATGATCTGACCAAGCCATCCATTAGGTTTTCAAAAGTAGACCATCAGACCTTTCTTCCTACTGTATTTTCAGTTCCGCTGAAATCTGTTCAGTGCCATAGCAAAATTCAAGCCTCCAATGACACCTGGGTAGTAGTACCTGCACATGAGGTACACTGCCAGGAATCCAACACAGGTCTCCTACATGGAAGGTAAAGACTTCAGGAAAGGTTTGTTTGGTAGCTGCTCAGTTCCAACTCATAGTGTCCTTATGTGCAACAGAACAAAACACTGCCCAATCCTGCACAATTAAAGAGCAAACATGTCATTTTGAGGACTAAGGTGCATCTGACCCAAGCCATGGTGTTTTTAATTGCCCCATAAAAGTGAATACGGAAGTTTGGAGAAGAACGGATGCACCTGAATTAATGGTGTTGAAGAAGAATATTGAGAATGCCATGGACTATCAGAGAACAAACAAATCTATCTTGAGAGATGTACAGGCTGAATGTATCTTAGAAGGGACCTGGAGAAGGACATCATACTTGGTAAAGCAAAGAGTCCGTGAAAAAGAAGATACTCATTAAGATGGAATAAGATGAATTGACATAGTGGTGGCAACAATGGGTTCAAACATAGGAAAGATTGCCAGGTAAGACTAGGAAGCTCTGAAAAAGAACATAGCATTGTTCCTTAAATCAATAAAAGCTCAAATCTTACTGGCTAATGTTTCCTTGTTTAATGAAGGTGTTCAGCTGCTCCACAGCTGTGTCTGAGTTACGAGGTCCCCTGGAGGAACTCAAAAGTATACAAATATGCTGAACTCAGCAGGACTAGATTAGAAAAAATAACATTGGGCAGGCCTTCTAGAAACCACAGAGAATAACTAAGTCTGGTGGATTAGAGGTCCTCTGTCAGGATAGTGGCTCCTTCCATAATCAAAATAGACTAAAGTTTAGAAAACCAAGGAAAATGTGAATGCCCTTAGTATAAAATGAAGCTAAAACAGAAGTTGTGTTTTAAGATGTCATATATTATTAGGATGCAAACATTTCAATGGTACAAAACTAACTACAACTTAAAAAATTTTCCACATAATAGGATGCATCAAAGGCAGCAGGGAGGATTTAAAGAGATTATGGATGCCCATGTCTCATTCCAGACTTCCTGGAGTGGAACATGTATCAGTGAGATGAGGACTAGGTGGGTTCAAAAAGTTCTGCAGGTGATTCTGATAATTATTCCTGATTTAAGAACCATCACCTTCTCAGGATCAACAACAATGGAAGTATAATCTACCCGTTTTTCTGTTAGGGTTAGCGTTACTTACAAGCAGGTACGAGAAGCCCTGGGAGTGTAGTGGATTATAAGCTAGGCTGCTAACTGAAAGGTCTGCAGTTCCAATCTACCAGTCGCTCCTTGGAAGAAAGATGAGGCTTTCTGCTCCCATGAAGATTCACAGCCTTGGAAACCCTTATACAGGTTCACTTTGAGTTGGAACCAACTTGACAACATACTACACTATGAACAGGTACAAACCACTTTGACGAACAAGGCATCTGACCACAGCTCACTGTAGGAGCAATGGGAAGGAAACTGTCAAACAGAAGCAAATATTTTCTGTCCTAACTCAAGACTGCCACACCCATTGCCCAATGCTATTCCGACTCAAAACAACCCTGTAGGACAGAATAGAACTGCCCACGGGGTTTAGAAGGTGTAATCTTTTATGGAAGCAGGTGGCCACAGTTTTCTCCCACAACCTTTTGGTTAGCAGGTGAATGCTTAACCACTATGCCACCACAACTTCTTACACCTGTCACAGTCACCTGTTCATGCCATTCCTGCCCAGAAAAGCTCAACTACCTGTCAGTGTGTCAATGCTAAAGAAATCAGTGTGGACGGGGAGAAAGCAACACTGAACCAGAAACCAAAGATCTAGGCTAAAGCTGCTGTTTCAAATATGAGGAAAAGCAGTCTTAAGCCAGATGCACTCAGGACTCAAAGCAAATTGACAGTTATGAGCGTAGGCTTTGGAGTGAGACACACCTGAATTTCAATCACAGTTCTACCCAGTCACAGCTGTGAGAACGTCCACATGTTTCCTAACCTCTCTGATCCTGAGTTTTCCTACAGCACAAAGCCATTTTGAGAATTAAAATAGAGAATCCCTATAAAATGTTTAAGATGCAAAGTGTTAGACACATCAACCGTAGCTGTTGGTTGTGGTAGAACTCAGCTAGAATTTCAGCTGGTTTCTCAATTCAGTCAAGAGACATTAGGAAGGAAAGGATCCTATCCACCCACTCAGCCATATTTAATTTCTTTCTTGAGATTTTCTAAGAGTTTTGAGAGTAGCTGGGGTTCTCTGTCACAATTACAGCTCAGCACTTTAGTTATTAGTCACCAGACTCCACATTCTGGTCCCCACCCACTCATGGAGCGCTCAACCAGAGCACAGCAGACCTACTAATCCATCTTTTTCCTCAGGAGCAGTTAGTGAGTTCCAACCTTCAATCTTTTTAGTTAGCAGTAAAGTTCTAACTTGACTAAGCAGCCAGGACTCCTATAATTTAGGGAAAACTTTGCTGTGTTTTCCACTAATGAGAGTCCCCTTTTATAGAAGTATTCACATATACAAGGCAACTCTGCTTTGAGGGAAGTTGTACTAAATAACTTTCACGTCCATAATCCAGTAGCAATTAAGCAAATTTATCTTTAATACTTCATATACATTGTAGTCTATTGTTTAAAAGAAGGCATTATTACAGTGAGAAAATTCTCATCTTCTATGTGGGAGAGTTGGGTTCCAGTCAAGGCCCATGGACGACAGGCATAGCCACTACTCATCTGACAATGGAGTCAGACTAAGATGGAAAAAGGCCTAGTGATGTACTTAGAAAATCAGTCAATGGATACCCTATAGATCAAACTGACTAAACCCGTTGTGCATGGGGTTGCCATGAATTGGGGCCTACAAGACAATATCTAATGATAACTGTTTACAAGATATTCAGATAAATTTACTTATCTTTGACACTTCATATCAACCCAATGAAGTAGTTTGAACAAATGTTCCAGTTAAAAAAATAAGTTTGGGGTCAGTGAGGGCCAACAGATGAACTAGGACTTAACATCAGTTCTCTGGTTGTCTTCTAATAAGGGCACAGCATCATGGAAGCACTCTCATATTCAACACTGTGTTGTTGTTGTCGTTAAGTGTCATAGAGTCAATTCCAACCCATAGTGACCCTGTATAGGGTTTCCAAGGAGCAAGTGGTAAGTTTGAACCACTGACTTTGCAGTTCAAATGACTTTGCAGTCTGATGCATTAGCCCACAATGCCACAAGGACTCTATTCAACAATGAAGTGACAATTTGTTGAGCATCCCTGATGTGCCAAACATATGCCAAGAAACATCCAGAATTTTACAATGACCTACAAAATCCTGGAGTGGTGTTGCAGGTTAATGTGTTGGACTATAAAGTCAGTTTGTGAACCACAAGGTCAGCTGTTCAAACTCACCAGCCGCTCCTCGGAAACCCTATACGAGTGGCTATGGGTCAGAATAGACTTGATGGCACCCATCTGGTACCCTGGACCTCTCCCATCTCATTTCTCTGCTCATCAGGCTGTAACAGCCACACTGGCATTGTTGCTGTTCTCGAACAGCCAGACATGCTCCCACCTGACGACGTTTACACTTCATGTTCCCTTCACTTAGAATGTTAGTGTTGTTGAGTGCTGTCAAGTCAGTACTAACCCATGGAGACCCTGTACAGGGTTTCTGAGGAGCAGCTAGTAAGCCTGAACCACCAACCTTGCAGTTCAACTGACTTTATAGTCCAGCGCATTAACCCACAGTGTCATACCAGGACTCCTATTCTTTTTCAAATATCAACATGTGCCCTTCAAACATCCACAAGCTCATCAGTGAAGACTTCTTCGACTATCTGCTAAATTCCATCTCTGATCCTCTTTCTAATACTCCTATTTACCCTTTCTTCATAGTATTCATCACAACTTTTCTTATATGACTTGTTTTACTTCTGAAGTATTTTTTATATTGGAATGTAACCTATACGAAGACAGAGCTTTTTAAAATCTTTTTTTACTGTTATATCTGTAGTACCTAGAATACAGCCTGACACACACTGCTGTTGTTAAGTTCCATCGAGCCAGTTCTGACACATAACAAACCTGTATAGGGTTTCCAAGCAGTGGCTGGTGAGCTTGAACTGCCAACCTTGTAGTTCAAACTGACTTTGCAGTCCAGTGCACAGTTGGTACTAAGTAAATACTTGTTAAAAAACACAATATCTGACCTTGATGGGCACCCTATTTTAAAGTTGTGAAAAATGAGGTTCAGAGTAAAGAAAAAAGGTGGAATTCAATTGTATTCATGTGATATAAATGAGAAAAAAAAATATATACATATAAGAAGAGAATAGCAGAGAAAATGGGGCATTGAGGGATGTGTTGCCTTTTCATTCAAGACCAAGAATCACTAACAAAAGGCACAGTTGGAAGTGACTGGTCTCAAATGGAATAATTTTGCCATGAGTCACTTTTGCTAGAAGTAGCTAAAGGTTGCTCCAGTCAGGAAACAGTGAAGGACAGTCAAGGGCATGTGTTGATTGGAAAGGTGTGGTCTCCTAGTCTCTGAAGAAGTCACAAAGGTTTGGGGATTGGGTTGGACTCCCACCAGAATGAAGGGTGCAATGTCAAAGGCTTGGCTTATCAAAGGCTTTGGAGAGAAGCTCTCTGTCACTCTGGTTAGGACAAAGGTTCAAGGAAGTGAGCAGCAGGATTTATCTGTCCTCAAGCCTCTTACAGGAAAGGTATTTTTCAGCTTACAGATGCTAATCTAAGGCTTCAGATCATACAATATGCAATGGTATCCTAAATGATGGATTCTGTGATATGACTTGGTAGCTTTTAATGAGGTGCCATAGAGTCAGCTCTGACTCATGATGACCTCATGCTTGCCAAAGTAGAACTACGTTCCCTAGGATTTTCAACCGGATTTTCAACTGATGATTTTTTAGAAGTAAATTCCTAAGCCTATCTTCCAAGGCGTCTCTGGATGATCTCAAACTTTCGATCTTTTGAATAACTGTTGTAAGTGCCATTGAGTTGGTTCCAATTCACAGTGATACTGTGTAGGATTTCCAAGGAGCAGCTGGTGGGTTTGAATTTCCGATCTTGCAGTTAGTAGTGCTGTGTTTATCCTAGAGTGCCACAACAGGACTCTTTGGTTAATACAACAAAACAAAGCACCACTCAATGCTGTGCCATCCTTATAATCATTGCCATGTGTTTGATTCATTGTTGCAGCCACTGTGTTAATCCATGGCCTGACGGCCTTTCTGTTTTTTATTGGCCCTCTACTTTGTCAATCATGTCATTCTCTAGGGATTGCCTCCTGATACATGCCCATATTCCATGAGATTAAGTGTCTCATCATCCTTACTTCTAAGAAGCAATCTGGCTATACTTCTACCAAGACAGATTCTGTTATTGTTCTGACAGACCACAGTACTTTTCAGTGTTCTTCACCAACACCACAATTCAAATGTATCAAAATTTTTCTTTGGTCTTCCTTATTCTTTGTCCAGCATTCACATTCATATAAGACTACCGAAAATACCATGGCTTGGGTCAAGCACACATTAGTCTCCAAAGTGCTATCTTTATTTTTATCACTTTAAAAAGGTTCTTTTGCAACAGAATGACCCAATACGTTTGATTTATCGTTTCCATGGGAATTGAGTGTGGATCCAAGTAAAATGAAAGCCTTGACAATTTCAACCTGTTCTCCACTTATCATGATGTTGCTTACTGGTACAGCCAACAGCTCAAGGGAAGGCAACTGAAGTGGGAGGTGCCATGCAACAATTTGAGGCAGTGGAAGGGAACAAGAAACTAGAACACTTTTGTTTTTCTAATTTAGAGTTGTAAGGGTTTTCTTTATGTTGAGGTGTAATCCATACTGAAGGCTGTACATTTTGATCTTCATCATCAATATGTGCTTCAAGTCCTCTTTGCTTTCAGCAAGCAAGGTTGTGTAATCTGCATACCATAGGTTGATAATGACTCTTCCTCCAATCTTCATGGGGCACATTCTTCTTCATACAGTCCAGCTTCTTAGATTTGGTCAGCATACAGATTGAATAAGTATAGTGAAAGGATACAACCATGCCTACCTTTCCTCATTTTGAACCACTCAGTTCCCTCTTGATCTGCTTAACCGACTGCCTCTTGGTCAATGTATGAGTTCTGCATGAGCACAGTTAAATGTTCTGGAATCCCATTCTTTGCAATATGTTCCGCACAGTCGTCAACAAAACAAGTGAACCATGTCCTCTTTAAACATGTCTTCTTGCAGCCTTTATTAGATCTGCAAGCTTCTTGAAGGCTGATCAAAGCTGGTGTTGTTAGGTGTATTCATTCCTGAAATCCCCAGGACACTGTCAGTTTCTCTATGATCCAGCAGACTAGCTGCACACTCAAATTTTGTCAACAGGTGGCAGCATTAATAATTTTTCCTGATAGAATTAAAACAAAGCTGTGGTGTATTTTTATTTCTACTACAAATAATCCTCAAAGACATGATTTCTAAATGACTAGTTAGCAATATTTTGGCTTCTAAATGACTAACAAGCAACATAAAGTCTATTCCAAGTCAATATATTCTATAAATTGTTAAAGATGCAGAAAACTCAGTCGCTTAAGTAAAAAGAAGATCATAATTAAGTACAGAAAGCGTGCTCTCCTCTCCTCCCTTCAGGCTACAAATACAAGACTATTCCGATGCATGGTTTCACACCAGGAGCATGGAATGTCTACCTTTTCCAACTAGCTGTATCATTTATCAAAACCTACCTCTGTTTTCTAACCAGGCCTAGAAAAGCTGCTCTGCACTGTTCATTCCAACAGCCCATCCAGATAAAAAGCTGAAGTTTTAGGTAGTTAAATTTCTCCCAGAATCTACTGTGGTACCACTAATTATGGTACCAACAGGTTCGGTTCTGTTTTGTTGTTCTTGTTGCTTACTACTGTCGAGCCCACTATGGTTCCTGGTGACCTTATGGATGACAAAACAAACACTCCCCATCCTGTACCATGCTTACAGGCACTGGTATATTCAAATCTACTGTTGTAGTTCTGTGCCAATCCATCTCACCAAGGGTGCCCGATACTTCAGATTCTACATTTAACCAAGCATGGTGTCTTTTAGCAACTGTTCCCTCCTGGTGATATGTCCAAAACAAGTGATCCATATGGTTTTTCTGTAGTTCACCAGGCCTTTCTTTCTAGTCTGTCCTAGTCTGCAAACTCTGCTGAAAGGTCACCATGGGCGATCTTCCTGTTATATGCTAATACTGGTGGCATCATAGCAACATACAAGTCAACAGATGGAAAAGGGGTCTCGCTAGGTAAGGTGAGATGTCACTAAATTGTTGACTGTGATTTTGTTCCCAGCAGTGCTGACCACTGGGCTTTGGAACCTGCTTCTCTCAGCCCTGCCAACAGCCCAAGGAAGGGCAACTGAAGTGGGAGGTGCCACACAACAATAATCTGAGGCAGTGGAGGGGAACAGGAAACTAGAACACTTCTGTTTTTCTAATTTGGAGTGCATTCACTCCAGGGAAAAGGCATGGAGCCAGTGTCCACCACCACATTCCAAGGGAGAAAAGCAAGCTGTGGAAATAAAGGGCTGTACTGAAGGACAACTTCCAATATCCACCTCGGGCTGGCAGCTTGTGAAAAGGCCACGTAACTTCAGTCCCCGTTCCTACTTCCATTAGGATCTGCGGCCAGCATGGTTATTTCTAACCACCCAGCTCTTCCCAGCTGTTGGGAAAGCAAAAACCCACTTACAAATTGTGCATCAGAGTTAATCACGGAAAGAGAAACTCAAGTATAAAGCAATCAGTTATTTTTCCAGCTTCCCTAACCCTGAGGAGTTCAAACCATTCACATAATGAGCCAGAAGCCTTAGTAAGAGTTAAAATTAATCACCATCAAAATCTGCTTTATGAGGGTCTTTTCACATTCACATCTTCTAATTACCTTATTTGTTTAAACAATGTTTGTACATATATCTAAAATCCCCATCTCATTTTTATTAAGAAATGGTAAAATTAATGAGCAGCAGCTGTGTTCCAGATGTTGCCAAATGGAGGTTTTAGCTATATTATATGATACATCATTTTGGGTGCTCCATATTTCCCATTATGGGACCCACTACTTGTTTGCTGGAAGCTTCCTGGGATACTTGGAACTACTCTAGAATGTATCCTCAATTTAAGAGATTTGTAAGTGGGTACTCCCTCAAGAAGCTTACAGCTTCTTGCCTTAAGAAAATGACTTAAAAATTAGATATGCTATAAACCACTACTTGGTCTTTCATGGATAAATAGAACACAGATAACTCTAGAGAATTTGACTTTAAACTACAAGTTGCCTCTGCAAAGTGACTTCAGTAGGTAGAAATCCTTAGTAAAATTCCGAAATGAGATCCTCTTGTGTCAACAAAATGATTTCCTTTCATTTCATTCCTTGGCCACAATGAATGTTGACTGTGGATCAAAACAAATTAAGTTCTTGACAACTCCAATCTTTTCTACATTTTTTATGACATTATTTACTGGTCCAGTTGTGAGGGTCTTTGCTTTCTTTATATTGAGATGCAATCTGCACTGAAGGCTTGATCTTCATCAGTATTTTAAGTCCTTTTGTTTCCAGCAAGCAAGGTTGTATCATTTGTATATTGTAGTTGTTAATGAGTCTTCGTCCAATCCTGGTGCCTCATTCTTCTTCATATAATCCAGCTTCTAGAATTACTGTTCTATCACAGAGATTAATAAGTACAGTGAAGGGATACAAACCTGGTGCAGACCTTTCCTGATTTTAAACCATTCAGTTTCTCTTTATTCTGTTCAAATGATTACCTCTTGGTTTATGTACAGGCTCCTCCAGAGCAAACTGAAGTGTTCTGGAACACCCATTCTTGACAATGGTATCCATAGCTTATCATGATCCATAGCTTAAATAGTCAAAAAAGCACATGTAAACATCTTTCTGATATCTTCTGCTCAGCCAAGATCCACCTGACATCAGCAGTGATAGGCCTCCATCCACGCTGTTTTCGGAATCTGGCTTGAATTTCTAGCAGCACCCTTTTGATGTATAGTTGCAGCTGCTTTTGAATTATCTTCAGCAAAATTTTTTCTTCCATGTGATATTAGTGATATTGTTTGATGATTTCCACATTTGCTGTCACCTTTTTTGGAAAGGGCAAAAGTATCAATGTCTTCTAATTAGCTGTATTCCAATTTTCTTGGCACAGATGAGTGAGTGCCTTCAGTGAAAGATTTCCATTTGTATTCAGTTAACTCCTGAAGCCTTGTTTTGTCCCAGAGCCGTCAGTGCAGCTTGGACTTCTTCCTTCAGTACCATCAATTTTTGATCATACGTAACCTCTTGAAATGGTTAAACATTGACCATTTCTGCTTTGGTACAGTGACTCTGTATTCCTTCCATATTTCTGATGCCATATGACTGATTCAAACCGATCCATTTCAGTTCACTAGTACATAAGATATCAATCTTTATGCATTCCTTTTCATATTTGACAATTTCAAGTTTCCTAAATTCATACTTTGTACATTCCATGTTCCTATTATTAATGGATCTTTGCAATTGTTTCTCCTCATTTTGAGTGGTGCCCCATAAGCAAATGAAGGTTCCGAAAGCATTACTCCATTAACATCATTATGGTTAAGTCGACCTAGAAGAGACAGCTCTTCTGCAAACATTTTTTGAGTGTCTTCCAACCTGAGGGGCTTATCGTCCTGCACTAGAGCTGACAATAGTCTGCTGCTGGTCATAAGATTTTCAGTGGTTCTCTAGAAGTGATCTGCCTCTCCTTCTTCCTACTCTGTCTGGAAGCTTCGCTGAAACTGCTGATATTTAAAGGACTACTAGCATAGCTTCCAGCATCACAACAACATTCAAGCCACCAAAGTACAACAAACTGACAGACAAGTGGTAGATAAATAATCTATGAATGATTTTAAGTAAAAAGAAGATGTACTACCCTACTCTATGTAAGGATCCTGAGCATATCTGCAGGGGGGCTGAAAACAGCTCCCACTACAGATACTGAGGGACACTGAAGAAGGAGTTATCACTGGCACATCCTTGCATAAAGGCTTTTCTGCTTAAGAATCATGCTTGCTTACTCTCTGAATGTAAAGTGTCCATAAACAAGTTAAGGAAAAATGTGTCCCACTGGACCTCAAGTAAGAACAAAGGGATTTTGTAAGTGATTTCACCAAAGGCCTGTATTTCTGTCCCAAAGAAAATAATACAGACCAATAATTCCCTACCTAGACTTGGTTATAGGTTTCAAATGAAACCTCTCCAGCATTGGGCATATATTACAAACCTTCATTATGTTCTAAGCACTGTTGTAGATGTTTGCAGCACAGTTGTAAACAACAGACATGGTCTCTGCTTCCTGAAGCCTACCTACATTAAGGGTAAAATTCAGGGGAACAATCAAATATACCATAAACAAGAACTGCTGCGAGGTTATAATGTAAGAATAAGGAGCTACACTGGTCGAAAGGATGTTTTAGATAGAAAGTACCTCTGAAGAGGAAATATTTGAGTAGAGCTTTGAATCACATGAAGATCTACGTGGCAAAGCATCTCAGGTGCAAAGAGCCCACGAGTATGCATGGTTCATACAGATAAATGTACTATAAAGCAGTTTGTTGTTGTTATTAAATGCAGATTAGTTTGTTCTGACTCATGGAGACCCTGTATAGGGTTTCCAAGGAGCACTGGTGGGTTTCAACCACCAAGCTTGTGGTTAGCAGTCCAGCAATTATCCTATAGCACCACACCAGGACTCCTGTAAAGTAGGAATTATAAACTAAATTTTGCTCTCCCTTGCCCTCAAGACAACAGGTCTGTGCATATCTGAAGGCAGAAGGACATAAAGAAGCCAGAAACATTTAAAGAAAATATGATAAAACAAAGGAATTTCCACTATATCTGGCATTCTTGAAATAGAAAAACTCCACAAAAAAAAACAAGAAAAGATATACTAAATGTCCTTGAACTAAAAGAACTGAATTACAGGTCAAAAAGGAAATGAAATATAGAAGGGGAATAACTGAAAAAAAAAAAAATCAAAGTCTACTTACTTTTAGTATGAAGAAATAATTCCTCAGACACTCAATACAGGAGAGAGAAAAAAATGCTCATAAAGAAAAAAAGTCAAAGCAGCCTTAGACTCCTACATTGCAATAATTCTGGCCAGAAGAACAAGAAAAATAGCAGTAATGTTATGAAGGACCAAAGGACCACTCAAGAATGTCATAGCTAGCTAAATGGTAGACAATAGGAGGCATTCTCAAACAAGAAACTCAAGGAATGTAGTACCTCATCAGCCCTCTTGAAGGGCGGGAGGAAGGGTGGAAGAATTGAAAGAAGCAAGGGAGAAAGTTAAGAAGGAACGCTTTCCAACAAGATCCATTCAATCAAGTGATAAACGGAAAGTTGGATGAAAAAGTTGTTGCTGTATAGAAAGGTGAGTGTGACTACACCTGTAAGTATATATGATCTTGTAGTTCAAACTGACTAAACTTATCCTACAGCATCACAATGCAAATACAACCATTAATATAGTTGAGACTATGGGACAAAGTGATGAAAACTTCTTAGTCATAATCAAACATTTGAGGGAATTAGTTGCTGGGCCTGGGGGCTCAGGACCACAGTCCAGAGGACATCAAGGTCAACTGGCATAACACAGTCCACAACGACAATGTTCTAGATCCTACTTTGATGAGCAGCATCTGGGCTTCTTAAAAGCTTGCAAACCGCCACCCAAGGAGCAACTATATCAGTGCCTCTCGGCCCAGAGCAAAGAAGAGTGAAGAAAATCAGGCACATGGAAACAATTTGTTCAAAGGACTAATTTACCATGACCCTGAGATTAATTAGAAGAACTATATGGTGCCTGCTCTGAAAGGGATCACAGTAAAAGGTCCTAGATAGAGTCAAAGAAAAGTTTGGAACAAAACTCAAAATGATTAAAAAAAGATGAGGCACCCTGGTCAGACAGAGACTGGTGGAATGCCCGAGGCTAGGGCCTTTTTATACTCTTCAGGTCTGACACGGAATTCACCGCCATGCCTCAATTTTCAGGCAGACAATATACAGGCCACCAGTATGAACAATAACACCAGGGAGGTATGCATTCATTATAATAATAAACCGTGAATGATCAAAAGGGCAGTGTTTGGCCAGGAGTAAAACACAGGAAGAAGGAAAAGCCAGGAAAAGAAGAAGGAGGGAAAGAGTAAACACTGGGAAGTAAAAAGAATGACTTTATAATATGCAGACTGAAATCAATGCGAACTAACAAAATCTGTATGAACTATTGAATGGAAAACCAATTTGCTCTGTAAACTTTCACACCAATCACAACATCTATGTCTTTCTTCCTAGGCAATCTTCCACACCAGGACTGTGAGAATTGCTGTTACCCTCATATTTTAAAAATTGTACCATAGAAGTCACTTATTTACAGAGTACAGTTCAATGTTTCCTAGCATAGTCACAAAGATATACAGACAAGATAAATCAAAATAAGATGGATGGAGTAGTGGTGGGGACTAACAAAACCGGAGCAAAAAAATTATTTATACATTTAAAATGTAAGACAACAGAACTGGGTGATTTCACATGGGTGTTGACCTTGCCCCTGTGTGCTGGTACTGAGAGTGAAACAGCCAGGTGGTCTGAAGTGCACCCCATTTTATGGATGAAATGACTCCCAAAGAAGTTACTGTGCTTAAGAATATACAGCTAGTAATTAACAAACTGTTAGTTCTGACTCATAAATCCATGCTTTTTCTACCACATTAATGTTTTCTTAGTACAGTATTACTGAATAGTAAGTGTACAATAATTATTATTAAACTAACAAATTATATTTCATATACTTTGGATAAGCTTTGCAATGGATTATCATCATTCATCTGATTCCCAAGATCCTTGTTTCACAAATGAGGGAAGGAGCCCTTCCTAATGTCTAAACTTAGGATTTGAAGACACTGCCATCCTGTGTCCTACTTTGCAGTAACAGCAGCAAATAGGCTAGGTTCACCTGAAATATATGACAAGACATGACCAAACATACAGAAATTATGGTTTAAACTCTAAAGTATTTGTAATTTAAAAATATTTAAATCCAGCTGATTTTTAAACAGTAGTTAGAAAACAGTTATTTATTCTTTTAAACTCAACGTATTCAATTTTATTTAACTTCCTTCTACTCGTTTTTTAATATTAACTTTGATACTTATTTAACTTCCTATTTGTGAATTTTGTTACTTACTTTTGTCCCCACCGTCTTTTCCAGGCTTATTGGCTCACTTTTTGCTCTAACATTATTCAACTACTGTGGTTTCTAGAACACACCATGTGTTTTCATATGTACCTTTTGCACACGACAGTCCCTGTAGCTTAAGTGTGCTGGTGGGGCACTGTAGGATAAGCACTAGACTGCAAGGTGGGAGGTTCAAGCTCACCCACCACTCCTCAGAAACCCTATAGTCACTATGAGTCAGAACTGACCTGATGGCACTTAACAACAAAATTTAGCTCTGGGTGTCACCTTTTCCAGGAGAATTTCCTAATATCGTAAGCCTCAAGAGCAGGGATAAAGACCAGGTTCTTTGGATTTGGATTTTTAAACAAAGAAATTAAGGTTGACTCTCCACACCTGGAGTACCATGAAAGCTGAATCACTGCTAGACGCTAAATACCAGGAGGATCAGGACGTCTGCCCTGTTCGCCTCTCTACCCTGGCATCTGCGCAGCGTCTGACATAAACTTAGTGCCCAATAAAGACTTGGTTTTAGGAAAATATGAGTACTTTGAGCCAAAAGAAACATACTCACTAACCAGAAGCTTTTAATAGAGAGGTGGCAATAGTCTTAATGAAATAAGCAGTCAGAATATGAAGTCTGAACAGGCTATGTGCCTTTATATATAATAAGGTGTACCACAGACAGAGATGCAGAAATGTCAGGTCAGGTGTCAACAAACTATGTCTTCATAACCTAAACTGATGAATAATGGTTGGTTGGTTGGTTTTGTTTTTTTTTTTCCTTATACAACTCAACCAATATTGCTCTGTTTAGATCACTGCCTTCCGGGTTTTAAATTTAAAGTACATACAGACACTAATTCTTCTTGTTGCCCACTTTCTCTGGATAAAATGATGTGATCTCACTCAGTACACTAATTCAACCTGAAATGAATTACACATCTACAAATTCTTTCAGTGCAGAATACCCCAAAACTTAATAACCATATTGGCAAGTATAATTAAACATAGATCTTTGTTGTTGTTGCAAGGTTCTGACTCCTAGTGACTTTATGCACAATAAAACGAAACACTGCCAGATCCTGTGCCATCCTCAAAATTGTTGCTACGTTTGAGCACACTGTTGCGATCATAGTGTCAATCTACCTTATTGGGGAACTTCCTCTGCTTCACTGACCCTCCACTTTTGTAAGCATGATGTTCTTCTCCAGGGACTCATCCTTCCTTATAATACATCCAAAATTTGAGACATGAAGTCACTCCATCCTTGCTCCATTCTGGCTGTACTTCTTCCAAGAAACATTGGTTTCTTCTTCTGCCAATCCATGGTACAATCAATATTCTTCTCCAACATCATATTTCAAGTACGCTGATTCTTCTACAATCTTCCTTATTCAAGGTCCGGTTTTCACATGCACATGAGGCTATTGAAAATACCATGATTTGGGTTAGATACATCTTAGTCCTCAAGCTGAAGCATTGTTCTTGGACATTTTAAAGAGGTCTTGTGCAGCTGATTTGCCAAATGCAATACATCGTTTGATTTCTTGATTACATTCCATAAGAACTGATTGTGGATCCAAGAAAATTGAAGTCTTTGAGAACTCCAATCCTTTCTCCACTTATCATGATGTTAGTCATTGCCCAGTGGTGACAATTTTTGTTTTCTTTACACTGAGGTGCAACCTATGTGGAAGGCTATGGTCTTTGATCTTCACTTTCAGCAAGTAAGGTTGTGTATCACAGGTTGTTAACGACTCTTTCTTCAATCCTGATGCCAAATTCTTCTTCATGTAATCCAATTTCTCAGATTATTTGTTCAGCACACAGACTGAATACCTATGGTAACAGTATACAACCCTAGCACACCCCTTTCCTGATTTTAAACCATCCAGTATCCCTTGGTTCTGTTCGAATGACTGCCTCTTGGTCTATGCCCACTTTCCTCATGAGCATATTCAAATGTTCTAGAGTACCCATTCTTTGAAATGTTATTAATAGTTTGTCATTATATACATAGTTGAAAGCCTTTGCATAGTCAATGAAGCAATAGAATGCGTATTTCTGGTATTCTCTGCTTTCAGCCAAGTCAATCTGATGATAGCAATGATATTACTAAGTACCACATCCTCTTCTAAATCTAATTTAAATTTCTGGCTGCTCCTTGTCAATTTATTGCTACAATCATTTTTTAATTATCTTCTGCAAATTTCTACTGCATGTGATATAAATGATATCGTTCAGTGATTTCCACGTTGGTGGGTTGGGTGAGCACCAATATGGATCTCTTCCTATTTGTTGGCCAGGTAGCTCCTTTGCTGCATCTGTTTGTTGAAACAATACAATTTGTATTGTGTCAATTCCTAGAGCCTTGCTTTTTACCAATGCCTACAGTGCTTCTTCCTTCGATATTATCAGTTCTTTGTTATAAGGTACCTCTTAAAACAACTGTATAACATCTACCTTATGTTTTATAATTCTTTTGTTCAAAAAGATGATGACAAATGTTAAATTTGTTTTAAAAGATTAAATTTTAAAAAGTCATTCTGGGGAACACTACTATGGCTAATGAAGTCCTGATGTGGCACTGTGGGCTAATGCATCAGTCTGCACAGTTGTTTGAACTATAAGGTCGGTAGTTCAAGCTCACCAGCTGCTCCTTGGAAACCCTATACAGGGTCACTGTGAGTTGGAATTGACTCGACGGCACTTAGCGACAACAACAACTATGGCTAATTAGCTACAAGAACAATTTTTTTTTTTTTTAAATCAATGTAACCATACTAATAGGTGACATTTCGGCACAAAAAACAAAAAAAAAATACTTTAACTAGCTCTACTCTTAAAGCATTTCCTAAAAAAATTAAGAGTATAGTTACAAAATAAATGAATAAAACATTTGAAAATTTCTCCTAAGTCAAAATTTTAAATTCATAAAAAATTGCCAGTCTTCATAAACACACATGGGGGGTGGGGCGGGTATGGTTCAAAAAGTTCATGGGAAAATCCCATTCATTATATTTTAGTTCCATTTTTCAATGGAAGTTTTGACCCCCTCGTATTTACTTTCAATTGAGACATGAATTAGGTAGCTTTGGCACTAAGACTAATCTAACCACACACCCGGCTTTCTTCAAGCTGTTGCTATCACCAAGGATGCCATCCTCACAGAAATCATTCTACTTACCTCCTGGAACACAGATAAAATGTGTCTTCCATGCCTTTGCTACCATGAGCTCCTTGGCAAGCTTATTTGCCTTTTGCACTTCTGTAACACACTCTTCTTTCCTCACTGCAACAGCTCTAGTGCAAAGCCAGTCATGCCTGTACTTTCAAAGCCCAGAACCTAACAGTAGAAAGCACACACTGGTGGCGGTGGTGGTTTTATGCTGTGAAGTCAGTTCTGACTCATAGTGACCCTCTATAGGGTTTCCAAGGCTGTACATCTTTATAGAAACAAAAAACCTCATCTTTCTCCTGTGGAGCAGTGAGTAGATTCGAACTGACCTTCCTGTTTAGCAGCCCAACTGATAACCCACAAAGCTACCAGGGCTCCTATTACACACACGAAGTATGGAAAATAAATGTTGGTTGAATAAACAGAGATACAATAAGAACAACAAATCATAGGTGTGTCAAGGAGCTACCTGATGAAGCACCAAAGATTTAAAACTGTTCAATATACGCACAGCAGGCATGTTAGATGCCACAGTACATAACCAAAAATGCACAAACTTCTCTACCCATAACCTGCCCTTTAGGAATCACTGCTTTAACCTTGCATTCAGCATCAGCGCATACATCATTGTCTTTACAATGGTCTAAGATACAAAGACTTTTGGACAGTGTTTCTTCAGGACTAAATATACACACACATATATTTCCACAAATACATGCTTTTGAAAGGGGATATCTGTACATGGGTAACCTCACATGCATGTGAAAGTTGGACAGTGAATAAGGAAGCCTGAAGAAGAACTGATGCCTTTGAGTTATGGTACTGGAGAAGAATACTGAAAGTATTATTTTCTGGACTGCCAGAAAAACAAACAGATTCGTGTTGGAGAAAGTGCAGCCAGAATGTTTCTTAGAAGCCAGGATAGTCAGACACTGTCTCTCATACTTTGGACATATTATTATGAATAATATCATGTTTGGTAAAGTGAAGGAGGGTCGGAGACAAAGAGGAGGATTCCAAAAAGATGAATTGGCACAGTGGCGGCAGCAATGAGCTCAGGAGGAACAACAATGGTGAGGTTAGCACAGGACTGGGAAGCATTTCAATCTGTTGTGATAGGGTCGCTATGAGTCTGTACCATCTGGATTGCAGCTAACAACAACCACAGGCAGGAAGTGGGACAACTGTTGTTGCATGGAGGAGATTGCAATCATTGTAATGAAACAAAGCGTACGATTTGTTGAATATAAAGCTAATGATCTTATCTATAAGCCTTCACTCAATCCCCTCCCCCCCACACACACACACAAACACAACCAAAAAAACCTAAAAGCAAGTCCATTGCCATCAGGCCAATTCTGACTCACAATGACCCTGTAACATACAATAGAGCAGTCCCATAGGGTTTCCAAGGCTGCATCTTTCTCTAGCAGGGTGGCTGGTGGTTTGAACCACCAAACTTTGGTTTAGCAGCTGAGTGGTTAACCACTGTGTCACCAAGTAGCATGCGCAAATGAAAGGCAGTGATCTGAAACATCATTGTGCCCGAGTAATAATGACAGCTGTGAATTCATTAGAAGGTTCAAAGATAAATCAGTATAGCGTTTTAATCATGTAGGTTCAAATATGTAAGCTGGGCTTACCAAAAAAAAATAATGCTTTTGTTGTACTAGTTGTTAAGTGCTATTGAGTCGGTTCTAACCCATAGCGACCCTGTCTGGGGTTTCCAAGGAGTGGCTGGTGATTACAGGGATCGTTTCATAAGAAATAACAAATTTCTGCTGGAATGCTGTCAAAACATTTTTATAGACAGTCATTTTCTTGTCACCATGTCTGACAGTGGCATCCAGTATGGTCTGTATACTCCAGTGAGGCCACTGGTTAGCCAGTGGGATACAGCACTCTTTAGAGATCTCAAACAGAGATGAAAAAGTCAGAGCAGTTATGTATCAGTTGTGTAATAAAGCACACTTGCAAAATTAGGACAAAAATATTCTAGATCCGGTATCTGTAGTTTAATTAAAATATTTTCTGATACATACACCTAAAATTTTATGACAGAAAAGTCTGTACTACCTCTTGGTATCTGGATATAAATTAGGACTGAGCTGGAGAACTTTCCAGTTTCTCTTAAAATGCACATGTTGGCAGTCAAGCTTAGAAATGGAAGAAAAATAAAACACAAAACTATTATTAATATACCTTCCTACTTCCAGCCCTCTTTTTAAAAGCAAATAATTTGTACTTGTTTTAAGAAACTAATGATTGTTCTCTAGTTACTATTTCACCTAGAAAGCATTAGAATGTCCTCTCTCTGAAAGTAATAAAAACATGGTATTATAACATAATCCATAACAAAACTGTGTACCACAATTCTCTGGTAGAATATCTTAAATATGAAGGAAAGTTCTTTTTTAAAAACTGCTTTCAATATTCATCAGCACATTCAACTTTCAAGAAAAAAAAAGAGGGGACACTAGGGAGAAAGAACAAGGAAGAGAGCCCCACACATATGTATACATATTAATAGACACAAAGGAATATTTGTTATGGAACTGGGAAGTACACTGTGAAGGCAAGGTAACGCTAAAACTATTTTAGCAAGGACGAAGCACGTCAACCACAGAGGACTTACCACCACCTTTGGCTTCCGTCCACTCTACTAGCTTCCACCCACCATTTGCAGAAAGCGCCTCTGTGCAGCCATATGGACCAAGATGTTGAGTCATCTGGCATCCAGAATTCCTTTCTTGGCCTTTCAACATTCATTCAGTTTAGCAGATTCAACAGCACATCCTCCATAGAGCATGTGCCCTGTAACATAAGGAATTTAAAGCCGAACACAGGAATCTAGACATTCCCTGTGCTCCTCAGTTTGCCAAATGGATTTATTCCAGAGCTCTAAAGAAAAAGCAACTGAAAAAGTGACCAGATGGCTTTTTAAGGACAAAGATGCAATCTAAATCAGCTAAGAGACTGAAGCACTTACTAAAAACAGGCTTATGATGTAAAAGAAATTCAGTTATTCACCCTGACAGGAAGTTATGCAAGAGTAAACATTGAAAAGAGATGTAAAACATTACATAACTGAAATTGATTTTTCAACTTTACATGGCTAAATATTTTTTAAACTCGGAACTTCATGTAGTCATCTCCACAAAACTCAGCAGCCATGACAAATAATAAAGACCTAAATCTCATATAACACTTACTGTGTAGCAAGTACTCCTAAGCACTTTGCATACAGTGGTCAACTGTGGATTCTGAATGAAATCATAAATATTAAATATTCAGACCCATACTAGTCACACAGTAAGTGCTCAATAAATGCTAATGACAGCTAATATTTAAACTGAGATTTTCAAATCCCTGTTTTCCATAAGGAATTAGAGGCACAAAGTAGTTAAGTAACTTGTTGAAAGTCATAGACTGCCAATAAGTGGCAGAGCTGGGGTTCTTTCTGGCTATGAGGCTATCTGGCTCCAAGTCTAAGCTTCAATCATTACACTAAGCATCTTTCCAAAAGAGTTTTTAGGACAGCTGATCCTTTTTCAATTGATTTCATGTTGACTAAAACTACACAAGTTCATTTTATAAGGCCTTATGGTAAAAAGAAATTTTTAAATAGAGAAATTACTGCTAGGTAACAGCAAAACCAAAGTTCATCAGTCTTTGAAAATACCCACATGAAAAGTTCTAGGGGACTAACTTTAGTGAATTAAATGTATGGAGTCTGGAGAAATTTAACATGTCTGGGGAACTGCAGGGAGAGTGTTGATAGCTAAGAAGTTCACGCAGGCCAGTACACAATATTAAAAAAAACCTACAGCTGCAGTACCTAAAGTTAATCACAACTCCAGTTAATTCTTCCTCCTCCCTCGACCCATTGTCTCATAAATGGTGTCTCCTTTCTACCCCACAGAAGATACAGTGAACATGCTTGTCTGCTAACCAAAAGGTGGTAGTCAAGTACACCCAAACGTGCCTGAAAAGGTGGTGGTCAAGTACACCCAAACTTGCCTGAAGAGAAAGGCCTGGAAATCTACGTAAGAAAAATCAGCGACTGAAAACCATATGGAGCGCAGTTCTACTCAGCTACATGTGCAGTGGTCACCATGACTCTAAGTCAATTCAACAGCAATTGCTTTGTTGTTGTTTTTTAATAATTTTACAGATTCTCCATGTGTGGAAGAAAGAAGTGCAGTAAGAATTGAAGAGGCTTGGAATCAAATAGTCCAATAGACTAATGGAACAGAGTCAGTCTCCATGACTCTGAGACCAGTTATCACTACACAATGCCCTGAAAGGAACTGCATTAGAGAGTCTTGGACAGAGTAGGAGAAAACATGGAACATAACTCAAAATTATTTTTTTTAAAAAAGACAAGGTCTACTGGTTAGTCAGGATAAGCACTAGACCACAAGGTCTGTTTGAAACGTAAGCTCAGCAGTTCAAATTCATCAGCTGCTGTTCAGACACCTTATACAGTGTCACTATGAGTCAGAACTGATTTCAAGGAACTTAACAACAACTGGTCAGAAAGAGACTGGACGAACCGGAGACTATGGCCCTCAACCACCTTTCAGGTCTGGAAAATACCCTCATGGCCCAATTTTCAGCCAAGCAGTAGATAGGATTAAGGAGGGGAAGGGAACAACACTAGCAACGTATGCTCACCATGGAATGGTCAATCATTCAAAATCAAAAGGGCAACACTTTCCTAAGAACAAAGTTGGGAAGGGATAGAAAATTGGGTGGAATGCAAATAGGAAGCACAGGAAGGAAGAAGGATAACTGTTGTTGTATGGAGGGGATTGTAATAATTGAGATAAAACAAATGTATGATTTGTTGAATGTAAAAGCTGATAATGGGGTCAGTAAACTGCCACTCAATTCATGATAAAAAGTTTTAAAAAAAAAAATTCAACCATCAAGTAAGCCAATGATGATTTATATTGTTACATAAAATCTATTTTGACACTCAATACATCTAGAGAACTTGCTCCCTTCTAATACTTCTATGATAGTGAACTGTCTTAACTTATGTAAATGCCCTGTAAATGACTGGTAGAGATCTGTGTATGCCTGTAAGTTTACGTCTGAATCTTGGAAAACTTGAGTGGC
>NW_006408566.1:9372327-9373876 GCF_000296735.1 Chrysochloris asiatica
GTCTTCCTCTTTTTCTCTGACCCTCCACCTTACCCAGCATGACATCCTTCTCCAGCGAGAAGCCAATGTAAATATGTACTTAAGTGTTGGCAATAAACACAAAACACAACAAAAATCCAAGCATTCAAATCAGGTTTCCCTCCAATCCCATGACTTCCACCCTAGGACCACTCTTGGTAGAGTTACCAGTAACATCCATCCTTCCAAATTCAACAGTCAATGTCAATTCTACATCTCACCTGACTTCTCAGCATCCGGTGCAGTGATCACACATGTTCTCCTTACCAAAATGCTGGATTTCCCTGGGTGTTCTTCTCTCACGCAAAGTCCTAGCCTTTGATAACTACAGTCATCCATTAAGTGACCTCTTCTAGTCAACTTTAAAGCCCAAAGCTGTATGTTAAGCCCCAGCCAATCATTGTGAATCATCATTTAACAGCTACAGAGTGTACTAAAGAAGAAAAAAGTGTATGGTCACATATAAATGGGTACAGACATACAGATACAGGGGTAAAAAGAACTTCATAAAGTTGATGAAAAAATTCCATTACCTGTTCATTCCATTTTTCCAAGAAGTCTCCCCATATGTGAGAATAGATAGAAGTATCTATATGTACATATACTTCTATAAGTACAGACACATATTCATTGAAGATACAACTACAGATACTCCTCAGACATAGCCAAACATCATCTAAGATTGGTTTTCTAGACTTGAAGGTTGAGGACTATAGTCTCATGGGACAACTCAGTCAACTGGCATAATATAGTTCACAAAGTCTAAGTTCTGCAACCTAGGGAAGTAAGTAATGTTGGGAGTCTTAAAATCTTATAAGCAACCATCAAAGAAACAATTATTGGTTGGTCTCTATTCATCAGGAACAAAAATTAAGGTAACCAAAATCTCAGAAAACAAAAAATTCTACACAGACCACCATTCATCTACCCTGAGATCAGACTAGATGGTACCTACCTATCACCACAGACCATTCCAACTGGGACCACAGCAGATGGTCCCAGGTAGAATGAATGGAAGAAATATTTTTAGAACAAAAATCAAATTCTTAATAAAAGCTAGAATGACTGTACCATGTGAGACAGAGGACTCTCTGAGATGCTCTTGAAACCTTAAAACAAAAATATCCTGAGACCACCTTTTAGTGAAACAGCAGAGTGGCACCCAGAATAAAAGAAATTACCAGTAACATCAGTGTTCTCCTAAATAATCATCTGTGTGAGACTTAAAGGTCAATATTTACTCTACAGGAGATGTGAAGATAAGGGGGCAGGGACTAGAAATGGTAGCATAACGGACTACAAACTGGACTGCTAACCACAAAGTCAGAAGTTCAAGTCTATCAGTTCCTCCAAGAGAGAAAGATGAGGATTTCTACTCCTGTAAAGATTTACAGCCTCGGAAAACCCTACACAGCATCTCTATGAGTCGGAACCACCACCATAACAAAAAGAGAAATGTTGACACCTTGTGAAAAATGTAGCTAACGATCAATTTGTGTGGAAATTGCCAAATGAGAACCTATCTTGCTGT
>NW_006408566.1:9376316-9426083 GCF_000296735.1 Chrysochloris asiatica
GAAACAAGGTATATGATTTGTTGAATGTAAAACTGATGATATGCCCTGTAAACTTTCACTCAATCCACAATAAAAACCTTAAAAAAAATAAAATATTTTTCAAAATAAAAAATTGTTTTAGGTTCCATCCCACTACCTGCTATTGCTTAAATTTTAAGGCTGTCAGCATTTCTTGATCTAATCTTTCCAAGAATCTCTTACTTAACTTCCAGTCACTCACCCATCTTTATCCGAGCAGCTAGTCTACCCTCTGGTACTAAAGAGTCTTTCTTAGATACACATTTGGATTACATCATGCCTCTGCTTATATCTGCAGTGGTCCCTATAACCAACAATTTCCATTCTAAGCATTTTAATGTAGATTCAAATATCCACCTGATTCCTCTACATGCCTCTGTTTAGAGCAGCCCCAAAACATACTAGGCTAAATCATTCCTTTCTCATGCCTTCTCAACACCCATACATCCACTTTTTCCATAAAGTTGTTCCCAAGAGTCCTACACCCACCCACAATGTTGTTAAGTGTCATCCAACATGCACAACAAATAGCAATCCAACACATAGCTACCCTATGCACAACAGAACAAAACCACGCCCAGGGTCCTTTGCCATCCTCACAATTGTGGCCAGGGTTGAGCCCATGAGAACAGATAATTTTTTTCTCATTTGTGTCCTCTGGGTTATACTTAAATAATGGTAAGTTAATATTTTCTACAAAATCGTACAAGTCTTTGTTAAGTAAAAATACAAATAGGTGAATTATTGTTTCTTAACATAGTCTTCATCTCGATTTCTTGACTCCTCAAGGCAGTGTTTCTACCTCTCTAACCCTTCCCTCATGAGATCAGTGGTTCAAATTCACCAGCTGCTCTCCAGAACCCTATACAGGGTTGCTATGAGTGGGAACTGACTTAATGGCACTTAACAAGAACCCTTCCCTGAAGAATTCTCTGCTCTATGTAAAATTTGCTGTTTTTGGCATCCTCAAGGGATACAAATCACATTCCATTGAGATGTTCTTTGAATTTTGAGAACAAAAAGAAGTGTGAAGGGACAAGATCAGGGGTTTAGGGTGGATGGGGTGGAGTTTCCCAGCGAAATTTTCATAAGGACAGAGCTTGCTACTCTTGAAGAATGAGAAGGTGCATTGTCAACATGGATAAACTTCCTTGGTGCAATTTTCCTTATGAATACAGTCTTTAATTTTCTTAAAACTGTCTCTCTAATAAGCCCCCGTGATCATCCTGTGCCCTTCAAGAAAAGAAAAAAAACTAACAAACAGCAAACCCCCTTCCAAGACTGAAACTCAAAGGGAATACACGACATGAGCAGGCATGTAATCTTGCTGGTGACCATACTGGTATGGTCTATCGATAATGGGAAGTGGGAGAAAACAGCAATGAAGCTATGGACTGAGTCCGACCATGTTCAATAGATTCTTGTCAACCTGGAGTGAGACCTCGTTGGCCAGCAGTATAGAGACCTAGGGAACCCTGAGCCCATAGACAGGGACATAGCCACAGAGGGCTAGAGCACAGAATGAAGCGTCCAGCTGATATGAAGTGAGGGAAGATGCACAAGAACATCCACACTTGCAGATAATACCCGTTTGATCTAGCTTCAATGTCTGGATAATCAGAACTCAACTAGAGGAAGAAAGAAGAGGGAAAAAAGTGTAATCCACTACAATTCGATGAACTTAACCTATTCTTATGGATGTAGTAGCTTAAAAGAGGGAAGGAATCTTTACAGCAAGAATCATTCCGATGCCCTCTGAACATAGTTGACAGGGATTGCAACTTAGACATTGCCTACCTAAAATGGGGTGGGGGGAGGGGGAGGCATGAAGTGATTGACTTACAAGTTTTCAAGAGGGAGCTTAGTTTCCGAGGGTGCAGGGGGAAAACCACTGAGAGGTTTTCAACCTATCTAAATGGAGCTGGTGAAAGGAGATAGGGATAAGACTCTTGTGGTTCAATAGTGAATAACTGTTATCAGGACTCATTGTGATTGTTGCAAATGTAAAGGTAGATGTTTTGTAACAAAAGGAGGGGAGTGGTTGATCTTGCAGTCCAGGAGCAGAGGACCCTGGGACCATCAAGGGAGAAGAGTGGAGTGCGGGACACTACCCAGAGAAACAGTGACGCCAGAGATGGAGGCAGAGCCGATGACATGGAGAAACTGAGCAGATGGGGACTCTAGACTCAGGGAGGGAGAGGGGCTGTGCACTGGCGGCTATGGGGTAGGCTTGCAGAGTATGCCCTTTGGTTATTTGAATATATTCCTGAGTGCTTTGGTGTACATCCAAAAAAAGATAATTAACCCAGATAACCCTTTTGGAATTCCTAAAAACAGTTGTCATAACCTTCTGTCTTTAACTGGCCTAGCAGATCCTTTTAGAAGCCACTTTTAATGACACCTTTTATTTTTTGAAGGCACCCTAATGCAATTAAAACAAGGGTACTACTAAGAGAAAACTAACTGGTCTGTAGCCATCCACTGATTGCAGAAACATATTTAAAACATGCTTTGTTTTGAATAAACACATGCATATAAGAATTGGAACTCTAGAAGTAATACTTTTTTACTTAGCTTTATAATATATACTACCAGACAATATTTTGTTCTGTTGGGCATAGGGTCGCTATGAGTCGGAACCAACTCCACAATAACAACAACATGCTACAACTGGCTTTTTTTCTCTTGGCAGTTTATCCTGAAGATCTGTTCATATCAATACATAAAGTAATCCCTCATTCTTTTTAATAAGTGTATATTTTTTGAATAATGAGTATATCAAACTTTAAGGAGTCCTTATGGATACCCATGTTGTTACCAGTTTCTTGCTATTTACAAAATAATCTGTAATAAACATCCTTGAAGATTAATATTTAGGCATCATGGAATTGCTGAATAAAAATTGTATAGATATTGCTGAAGTTTTCTCCAAAGTTTGCCTATTTTAAACCCTCAACAATAGGAGTACTTATTTCCTACACCCTCAATAAAGGATTTTCCAATTTTTACATCTTTCTTAGTTTGACAGGCAAAAGATAGTAACTCATGGTTTTAAAGGTGTGACCCACTGTGAATGTGACCCTCTGATTTACAAAGAGTTATCATATTATTGCAGGAGAAAGATGAGGCTTTCTGCTCCCATAAAGATTTACAGCCTCAGAAACCCTGCACAGGGTCACTATGAGTTGGAACCGACTCCACAGCACACAACAACAACAACATCATACTATTGATTCTTGATCATATGCTGCCTCCTGAAATGGTCGAATGCCAAGCATTTGGGGATTTTTTTGTATACGGACTGTATATCTTCCATTTTCTTTTGATGCTTCCTGCTTTGCTCAATATTTTGTCCTTAGAATCCTTCAATATTGCAATTCAGGGTTAGAATTTTTTCTTCAGTTCTTTCAACTTGATTATGTTCATTCATCCCCTTTTGTTTTCTAACTCCAGATAATTCTGTTGACTAATTAAAGGCATTCAACTGAGCAGATCATAACAAATCACGGATAACGTTGTAAAGAATGGGAATTCCATTTTCATGTGGAACCTGTACATAGTCCAAGAAGAAGTCATCTTAATAGAACAAGGAGATATGTCAGGAAAGATATGCATCAAGGTTATGTCACATTTATTCAATCTAGATGCTGAGCAAATAATCCACAAATCTGGACTATATGAAGAAGATGCAATATCAAGATTTAAGGAAGGTTCATTTCAGATGAGA
Source organism: Chrysochloris asiatica (assembly GCF_000296735.1). NCBI lineage: Eukaryota > Metazoa > Chordata > Mammalia > Afrosoricida > Chrysochloridae > Chrysochloris > Chrysochloris asiatica. The sequence goes on from NW_006408566.1 coordinate 9,380,062, forward strand.
CAGTCTTTCTTGCTGGAAGTGAAGAGGACTTGCAGTACTTCCCGACAGAGGACTTGAAGTACTTCCTGACAGAGATCAAAGTACACAGCTTTCAACATGTAGTACACACCTCAACAGAAAGAAAAGAAAACTACTCATAACTAGACCGATAAGGAACACTCAACTTGTTAAGATTTTCCTTTTATTTGGATCTACAATCAGTGTCCATGAAAGTAGCAGTCAAGAATCAAATTAATCAAATATTGGGTAAAACTGTTACAAAAGAACTCATAAAATGTTAAAAAGCGAAGACCTCATTTTGAGGACTAAGGTGCTCCTGACCCAAGCCATGGCATTTTCAATTGCCTCATATGCATGTAAAAGTTGGACAAAGATCAAAGAAAACCAAAGCAGAATTGATGCCTTTGAGTTACGGTAATGGTGAAAAATATTTGATATTGCAGGACGGCCAAAAGAATGAACAAATCTATACTGGAAGAAGTGCAGCCAGTATGCTCCTTAGAAACAAGGGTGGGAACACTCATGTACTTTGGACACATAGTTGTTAAGTGACATCGAGTCGGTTTCAACCCATAATGGCCTTGTGTAGGGTTTCTGAGGAGCAGCTGTTGAGATTGAAGCACCAACCTGGTGATCCAGTGCTTATCCTACAGCGCCACACAGTAAAATAAGAGGACGAAACTCCAGGAGATGGACTGACACAGTCGCTGCAATAATGAGCCGAAATACAGGAACCATTGTGAGAATGGTATTGACCAGGTAGTGTTCTACTCTGTTGTACATGTTGTTGTTGTTAAGTGCCGTCAAGTCAATTCCAACCCATAGTGACCCTGTATAGGGTTTCCAAGGAGCAGCTGGTGAGCTTGAACTTCTGACCTTGCAATTCAAATGACTTTGCAGTCTGATGCATTACCCTACACACCAGGACTCCCTGTTGTACATAAATAGTGTTGTTTTTAAGTCAGAAATAGTTTGCAAATAAGGATCCCTGGTGGTACTATGCATTAGGCATTGGGCTGCTAACCACAAGATGAGAGGTTGATGTGCATGAGAAAGAAGAGACTGTTTGCTTCTGTAACAATTGACAGTCTCAGAAACCCTACACAGAGTTACTATGAGTCAAAATCAACTGGATAGCAGTGGGTTTACTTTTGGTTTTAACTACAACAATTTCATGCTTATGATGACTTAGTCATGGAAACAAAAGACACCAGAGAAACTGGAAAAATACCAAGGATTCAGTGATGGTTTACTTCAATTCAGTGGCTCAAGTGATGGTAATCTGGAAACAGAGGAAGCAGAAGGCCGTCCCACAGTGGGTGTCTACCATGTTGTCAAAGTGCAGCAAGCCTAAATAATAATTTTCCAATGACTGAACGAATGTCTCGGTAAGAGACTAATGGGAAACCATAACCCTCTACTCACAGAAATCCAGCTTACCCACAGATTCAACTCACCATCTAGAAGCCAGTGCTGGCTGCGCCTATTCTCCAGCTCCAACATCATTAGACGTGTGATCACATGATCTGGAACCAAAAGACCTTTCCCTATGTACTGCTTTGCAAGATCACCAACTTCTATTAAAAAAGATAGAAAAAAAGAGACACTCAAAAAAAGTTACCCCCAAAAAATAAAACAAAAATGCTTATAATTCCTCCCCACCCCACCCCCGCAATAGTCTTGCCTTCTTTCCAACTCCTCTCTGTTGGTATGGGGAAAAGTTACAGGTAGATGTTTCTAGAGTAATTTTTAAATTTTTACTTTCCACAATGGTGATGTGGTTATTTATTTTACCCATTTGTCTTCCAGAGCATATTAAAAGGAAGGTCTTGGAGATATACACAGCCACAAAAGAAAGATATAAATTTGAGAAAATAGGAACAAAAAAATTGGTGTCAAGAGGGAGAGTGGTACACAAAAGTCTGAGAAAGAAATCTTGAATACTGCCCAGAGGTGAGCCATAGATTTGGCGCTATTATATTTAATAGTTTATGGCAACAAAGAAACATGGTTCAGGGTGCCTAAAAGACCCAGGCAGCTGAGAAACACAATTATTTAGAGAGACCAAAGGGAAAAGGTTCCACTGATTCTTAGAGAAAGAATGCTGCATAATACAGACAATAGGTTAGTGTCTTTTTGTTAGAATCAATATAAGCAGATGGCACCTTGCTGACAAAGTCCTAAAAGCAAAATGCATTATTAGTGGAATATTAAGTTCATAAAAGGATGTAAACTTAAAAATATATATAAAGTAACTTGTTCAGAGACAAAACATTTCTATCTTAATTTAAAACAGCAATTCCTAATAAGTAGAAATTATGAGTGAGGTTCAACAGAGCAAATGATTTTAAGTCTGAACTACATGTTAGAAAAAAAAAATTGAAAGATTAAAACTTCTGCTCTCTAAGGAACTGAAAATGAACTCTTAAAAATCACATTCTCGAAAGCCAATTCAGTTCTCATAAAAACATGTTGCTATTGCTGCAGTTAAGTGCTGTCGAATTGGTTTTTTGAGTCACAGCAACCCTATGTAGAGTTTCCAAGAAAGGGCTGGTGAGTTTGGACCACTGACCTTGCAATTCAAAGCGACGGTGTGGTCCAGTGCTTATCCTACAGCACCACACCAGGACTCCTGTTAGCTGTAACCAAGTCAGCCCCAACTCATGGCAACCCTATATATGCCTGAAGGTTGTAACTTGGACCACAGCGATCCAGAGGGTTTCACTGGCTCATTTTCAGAAGTAGAATGCTAGACCTGTCTTCTTAGTCTGTCTCGGTCTAGAAACTCTACAGAAACCTGTTCAACATCATAGCAACACACAAGCCTCCACTGACAGATGGATGGTGGATATGCAGAAGACATACTGGCTGAGAATTGAATCCAGGTTACCATTGTCTTCTATTAAAACAAATCAGAAATGTTTCTGGAGAAAAGTTCAGAGAAAACTTATTATCCTCACTTTTACTTGGAATTCAGATGGAACTTTTGCTTGGGGGCAAAAGCATCAGGCAGCAAACCAAAAGATAACCGGTTCAAACTCAGCCTCTCTGCAGGTGAAAAAATAAGGCAGTATGCTTCCATATTTTTTGCTGTTTTATCCATTTATTATCTACAATATTAAGGCACAAGCTTAAGCAGCAAAGAATAGGAAAAATCATTGGCTGAGCAACAGCAATATTTGCTGTGAGAACACACAGTATTGTTGGACTCCTCACTCTATACACAGATTCATCCAGCTGTAGGGACACCCTGGAAAGAACAGATCATGCACTGACCAAGCACAACGATGATGCACAAGAACCACACACTCAGAGCGAGAGACTGCAGGCAGACCGTCAGGCTTCTCAGCCGAGACTGGTGCATGTGCTTGCCCTTGATCCACAGAAATGATAAGGATTCTCTAAGTGCCCCCACTGTCCTTTCTTAAAGGAAATACAACCACCCTGATTCAAGTAAACCCACTGTGGACAAACTGGCATACATTCTTCTTTGTAATAAATACTTAAAGGTGGCCTCATCTGGCAACAGAATGTTAGGCAAAAGTACATGTGAGCATACCACTGGGCATCAAAACATGAGGAGATGCTGGAGAAGTAGTTAATACATAGAGAGCAGGATTCCATTCTGTGAAGGAGCCAAGTTTCCTGACAGAGAAATACCTCAGTCATTGCAGGGTAAGACATCTACATGCATTTAAGTATGTTGTTGTTGTTAAGTGCCGTCGAGTCGGTTTTGACCCATAGCAACCCTGAACAGGGTTTCCGAGGCTGTAAATCTTTACGGGAGCAGAAAGCCTCATCTTTCTCCCACGGAGCAGCTGGTAGTTTCGAACTGCGGACCTTGCGGTTCACAGCCCGATTCGTAACCACTACGCTACCAGAGATCCTTGCATTTAAGTATAATACAGCTTAATAGACTACCTGGCAGGTGCTTATACTAATGAGTGTACACCTGTGATGTGTACGAGGCATGGCAAGGGAACTGGTTTTTAGAAGCAAATCCACTAGGAGTTACGTGGACTAATCGGTGCAGCCCGCTTGCTGTTCTCCTCTGAAGTGGTCATTTGGAGAGGCTCTAAGAGACCGAAAACGCATGTGAGAAACATCTTGGTTTTTTTTGTTTTTTTAAGAAGCTAAAATGGTATGATATACTTTAACTACCTGTCAGTCTTCATCTAACTGAGCTACAAATGATTCTGGATTATTTTAAAAACTTGAATCAATCCTCAGAGGATGATGATTTCTCACCTCTAAGGTTAATCAAAAGGAGCTCTGGTAGCATAGTGGTTACAAATCGGGCTGCGAACCATAAGGTCAACAATTCAAAACTATCAGCTGCTCCACAGAAGAAAGATGAGGCTTTCTGCTCCCATAAAGATTTACAGCCTCAGAAACCCTGTGCAGGGTTGCTATGGGGTCGGAACCAATTCGACGGCACTTTAACAACAACAAAGGTTAATCAAAGGCATGTGTGTGAGGCCCCTCTCACAGCAGACTGCCCCAAAGCATTTCTATTTGGGCAATGCTGCGGGAATAAGTGTACCCCTCTGCCAAGGGGACACCTTTTCAGGAAAGTGGGGTGATGTGAAGCACTTGGATCTTCTGGATATTTAGAAACACAATCCTATGATCATACCTCACGTATGCACTTACATATGTTGTTGAGTGAGGGACGTTGAGTCAATTCAGACCCATAGCAACCCTGTATAGGGTTTCTAAGGAGCAGCTTGTAAGTTTGAACCACCACAGATCATGCAGACTTTGCAGTCTGCCACATTAGCCCACACCGCCACACCAGTACACCATTAAATTACTAATTGAGAAAAAGCATATATTACTTAAAATGTAGAGGAAAAACAAAAACTGCTCATTAGCTCTAGAAGACATCCATTTACTGAAATGTTGACCTTTACTTGCTCCCAGCTGACCAACCAGCTTCTGGTAGTTTCTTAAAACTGCTCAGCTCATCTCCCATGGAACTACACACATCAGAGGTCACTATTAGAATCGAACTTGATGACCTTGAGTTGGGTGGCGCAAATGGCTTACACCTGATTCCTAACCCAAAAATTGGTGGTTAGAACATGCCTAGTGAGGCCTTTCATGTTTGCATTCTATTAAGCATGGTATTTTCAAGGTCTAACCATGATTATCTGTTCATTCTTTTTTATTTGCAGAACAGTACTCTATTGTATGGAAACACCACACTTCTTCATCTTTTCAATAAGACATTTGGATTATTTCCACCTGTTTTGGCTATTAGGACTAATTCTACTATGAATATTTGAATATACCTTTCTGTGTGTACATATGTTTTCAGTTCTCTTGGGTAATACTCTTATTTTAAAGGTGAGAAAATTGTAACTCAAAAAAACTAACTTGTCCAAAGCCCTACAGTCAGTAATGCTAGATCTGAAACTGATTCTGATCTATTTCAAACTCTGTGCTCTTTATTAGAAATACCTCAAACATACTGTATAGATAAAGGGCAATTCTTCTCATTTTCTCTGGAATTATAAAGACCCTAATAATAGTATTTCTTTTGTCTAATAAGAAAGAAATAAAATAAAACCACCCACCAGGTACAATCTTTTCATAAACAATGTGTATTGAATGAGTTTCTTTTGATTTGTAACATTATGCACAAGAGCAATTCTTATCTAAACAATGATTTAAGGATGGTTCTAAACCACCAGATTCAACTACAAAGCATATCATGGCAGAATTGAAATTAGAACCCATTAACTTGAAGGAGATTTCTGGACATCTGTCTGCACTCAACCAGCTCTCTAAGTTGCAATAAAAAGGTCCAAAAGTTAGAAGAGACAGAAACTATAAAACAAATACTGATAAAAAACACTCCAAGTATCATCAAACGATTTAAAAGGCTTACTCTGGTGTTGAATGTCTGAAGAATCATTGTCAGAAAATATACTTGGAGTAACAAACAAGTTTGGTGATAGTCTTCTCTGCAAAGGTCAGGCCAGAACAGAGCCCGGTGTTTAGTGCCAAACTCCAGATTTTAAGGTAGATTAAAACCAATAAATACACATCTTCTTCTAAAGTGATAAACTGCCCTAGTTTCCTAGGGATACCATAACAAAACACACTAAACTGTCTCCCACCACCACCACCCCAGAATCACAAGTGTCATACCTTTAATAGGTTTTCTTCTCTGACAAGTTTTCTCCATATACATCTGGCTTTCACAAGTTCTGTGATTGTTAGGTGCTGCCAAATTGGTTCCAATTCATACATACAACAAAATGAAACACTGTTTCCTCACAATTGTTGCCACTTGTTGCAGCCACAGTAACAATCCATCTGATTGAGGGTCTTCTTTCTTCATTGACCCTCTACTTTACCAAACGTGATGTCCTTCTCCGGGGACTGGTCTCTCTTGATAACATGTCCAAAATATGTGAGACAAAATCTCGCCATCCTCACTTCTAAGGAACATTCTGGTATGATTTGTTCATTCAACCAGCAACACCTTAAGTCTTCAAGGTAACATCTTTTGTTTTTAACATTTTAAAGGAGATCTTTGGCAGCAGATTTCCCTAATGCACTATAGGCTTCATAGGTTTGACTATACCCAAAAAAAAAACTTAAAAAACAGTCATTTGTTTTCTATAATTTTGGAGGTTACAAGTCTGAATTCAAGGCATTGGCAGGACTAGTCTCTGCTGTTTCTAAAGAAAGATCCTTCCTTGTCTCTTTCAGCTTCTGGCAGCCCTGGACATTTCTTGGTGTTCCTGGCTTGGACACAGATCCTCAACATGCTGTCTTCCAGACTCACCCAACTTCTTGAGTATTGAGGTAAAGTGAAGTAACAATTTGAGTTTGGAGAAGAAAATAAGTCTGAAGGGGAGAAAATTCAGGGGTGTAGAGGGAATGGGGTAAGGTTTCCCAATGAAATCCTCACAGTACCATCTCTACCCAGTTTCTCGGCACAATTTTCCTGCCCTTTTCCTCATCAATGCAGTGTTCAATTTTCTTAAAACTCCTTCCTAATAAATCTCAGTGATCATGTAGTATGCTTTGAGACATTCTACCAAAATCACCCCTTTGGAGCTCCTAAAACTATTGCCATGGCTTTCTGAGCTCTGAGCTGACCTCTGTGTCTTGAACTAAACTAGTCCAGCAGATCCTCTTAGAAGGCAATGTATTAACTGTATCTTTTGTTTTTTAAAGGCAACCTGACAAAACTAAGACAAGCATATTACTGACAGGACTTCCCTGTAGTCAACCACTTACTGCAATGACATGTTTAAACACATTTTGTTTAAAATTAACCTGTGCATGTATGAAATGGAACCCTAGTAACAATACTTTCTTACTTATGTTGATAAGTTTTTTAATTCATTTTCTTCTGCTCCCAACTAAAATATTATTGCTGTTGTTAAGTGCCATCAAGTCAGTTCTGAATCATAGGACTCTGTATAGGGTTTCTGAGGGGCAGCTGTTGAGTTTGAACTGCTGACCTTGCAGTTCAAACAGACCTTGCAGTTAAGTGCTTGTCCTACAACACCACACCAGGACGCCATAATATTATTAATTCAATGAAAAAGAATGATTTTTTTTTCATATTCTCTGTGTTAGAAGAGTTATCTGCACCATAAAAATCTGTTCATGAATTAGCACCTTGAAGATAAGAGAAATGTATTTTTACTCTGCCTAAAAAAAGTGAGAAATACATCTTCTTGTACATTATGAAAGAACCATTAAACCAAGACCAAATACAGTCCTATCTTTCCAGGCATCAGTTTTTCCAAAGAAGATATGAGACAAGTGAAGATGATCTGTACAAGCTGAGATAGACTATGTAATGTAAACTTTCATCCTGTTGTTGTTAAGTGCCATTGAACCTAGCATTTCCAATGAGCAGTTGGTGAGTTTGAACCATCAACCTTGTGGTTAAAACTGACCTTGCAGTACACAGTGTTTTATCCCACAGCGCCACCCAAGGACTCCATGTAAGCTTTCACAGCTCAGTCTTACTGCTTCAGCATTTCAAAATAAAAGTAGAAATGAAGCAACTCAGACTGGGAAAATCAGGAGAAGGAAACACCATTGGCAAATGTCAGAGAGGTATGGGCATATCTGGAGGAAATTTGAGCAGAGTGTGATACTGGAAAGAAAGCACCCCATGACAGGTAGGGCTAGACAGTAAAGATAATGAAGCTGGGCATCAAAGGACTTTTTTTTCCCCTAATAGTTTTAGAAATGTTCACTCCCAGAAACAGGGCCCACTACAAAGTTTGTGAATCCAGTGCAAACTGATAATGTAGGACTCCTTGCTCAGAAAATATTAAGTACTTCAAGATACTATTAAATATTAAAGCATTAAACCAGTCATGAGGTCCTTCTAAGCACAAGTCTTTGTGGCCTACAGTTCACATGCGTATGAAGCCAGCTCAGCTCACAAACAATGTAAACTGCAGAATGAGGAAGGAGAGGGACTAGAAGCAAAAGAGGATGTGATAATAATCAAAGCTGAGATAAAGGACTGAAAGAAGGCAAAGGTAACAGATGAAGACCTTCCCCTGCCCCCTTGGGATGCACCCTGAGTTAATCTAACATAGACTGTACATTTCCAAATTTAAAATAACTCAATGGAAGATGTCCAGAACCGTCTTCCTCCATTTTACTAATTAAGAGAAAGATGTAAGCTCAACATACTTTTGCTATTTTGGGCACCCTTGGCTCCTCTCCAGAGCAGGAAAGGCAGTATGTCCTCTAACGTGAAATTAAGATCAAACTTCTACCACAGCTTTCAATTCCCACCACGAGAAACCAGAAGAACAATAACCTGAGAGAAATGAATTTCCAATGCATCTGCATCTGAACAACAGCAAAATTAACTCCTGACAAAATGTTGTATTTCGAGGTCCATTCCCCCAAAGTGGACCTTCCTCTGTCCTTGTCAATTTCCTTAGAAGACAAAGCAATATCATTTTTAAAAATGCATATCTTCTCCAATTTCTCAAGTAACATTTGAAAGGAAAACTGTGGACATTTTTATACAGCTTTTGTATTCTTAGGACACCTGGTTTTGTTAAGTGTTGATGGGTTAGTTTTAGTTCATAGCAAACGCTGTACAACGTTTCCAAGGAGCTGCTGGTGGGTTTGAACCAATAACCTTGTAGTCAGCAGTCCAATGCTTATCCTACAGTGATGTGCTCATTAAACCCATTGCCATGGAGTCTATTTGTTGTTGTTGTTGTTAAATGCCATCAAGTCAGTTTTGACCTATAAGAACCCTGTATAGGGTTTGCAAGGAGTGAGTGACTGGTAAGCTTGAACCACCGACCTTGTAGTTACAACTGTTTGCAGTTCAGCACATTAACCCACAGTACCACACCAGGACTCCATGGAGTCTGTTTAGACCCTACGTTATTGTTGTTAAGTACCATCGAGTCCGCTCCGACTCCTAGTGACCCTGTCTAGAGTTTCTAAGAAGTGGCTGGTGTGTTTGAACCTCTAACCTTGTGATTAGTAGCCTAATGCTTACCCTACAAAGCCACATCAGGACTCCATTTTTTTGTTTGTTAGGTGTCATCAAGTCAGGACCGACTCACAACAGAACGAAACACTGCCTGATCCTGGGCCAATCTCACAAACATTGCTACGTCTGAGCCCACTGATGCTGCCACTGTGCCAATCTATCTTGTTGGAGGTCTTCCTCTTTTTCTCTGATCCTCCACTTTGTCAAAGATGATATCCTTCTCCAGTGACTGGTCCTTCCTAACAATATGTCTGAGGTTATGAAAGACGAAGTCAGGCAATCCTGGCTTCCAAGGAGCACTCTAGCTGTATTTCTTCCAGCACAGATCTATCTGTTCTTTTGGAAGTCCATGGAACTTACAGTATTCTCCTCCAACACTATAATAGCATCAGTTGTTCTATGGGCTTCCTTATTCACTGTCCAACTCTCACATGAGGTTATTGAGAATACCATGGCTTGCGTCGGGTTTACCTTAGTCCTCAAACTGGTATCTTTGCTGTTAAACACCTTAAAGAGGTCTTGTGTAGCAGATTTGCCCAATACGTTGTTTCATTTCTTGACTGTTGTTTCCATGAGTGTTAATAGTTGAGCCAAGCAAAATGAAGTCATTGACAACTTCAATCTTTTCTCCATTTATATGGATGTTATGTATTGGTCTGGTGGTGAGTTTTGTTTTCTTTACATTGAGGAGCAGCCCATACAAAGACCAAAGGCTGTGGTCTTTGATCTTCATCCATAAATAAGTCCTCTTGGCTTTCAGCAAGCAAGGTTGTATCATCTGCATATTGCAGATCATTAATAAGCCTTCTTCCAATCCTGATGCCATGTTTTTCTTCATATAGTCCAACTTCTCTGATTATTTGTTCAATACACAGATTAAATAAGTATGGTGAAAGAATATAACCCTGATGCACATCTTTCCTGATTTAAAACCATTTGGTGTTCCCTTGTTCTATTCAAACAACTGTCTCTTGGTCTACGTACAGGTTCCTTATGAGCACAATTAAGTGTTCTAGAATACCCTGCAATGTTGTCCATAGCTCGTCATGAACCACACAATCGAAAGTCTTTGTATAGTCAGTAAAGCACAGGTAAACATCTTTCTAGTATTCTCTGCTTTAAGCCAAGATCCATCTGACATCAGCAATGATATCCCTCATTACACGTCCTCATCTTAATCTGACTTGAAACTCTGGAAGTTGTCATTGTATGGCTGCAGCCGTTTTTAAATATCTTTAGCAAAATTTCATGCAATATTAACAATACTGTCCAATGATTACTGCATTGCTTTGGGTCATCTCTTTTTGGAATGGGCACAAATACAGATCTCTTCTAGTCAGTTGGCCAGGTAGTTGTCTTCCAAATTTCTTAGCACACATGAGTGAGTGCCTCAAGTGCGTGTCTCAGGTGCCATATCACTTTCTTGAAAGATCTCAATTTGTATTCCATAAATTTCTGGTGCCTTGTTCTTTGCTAATGACTTCAATGCTCCTTGGATTTCTTCCTTCGGTATCACTGACTCTTGATCATATGCTACCTCTTGAAATGGCTGAAAATCAATCATTTCTTTTTAGTACAGTGACTCTGTGTATTCCTACCATCATCTTTTTTTTATGTTTTATTGTTAATTATGTGATGTTTACATGGGAGAACATTAGTTTTATATTCATCCTATCATATATCATTTCATTGCCATGGTTACAATCCCCTCCATGCATCATCAACAAACCAAAGGGTATACACTACAAGCCTGCGCCGCACCCCACCCCACCCCCCACCCCCGGTAATTAGCACACGACCCCTCTCTCTCTGTGTGTCTAAAGTCCCAGCTGCTTCATCTGTCCACATCATCGTCTCTGCCTCCATCTCAGGCATCACTGCTTCTCTGGGTAGGGTCCTTCCAACATCTTTTGATGCTTTCTTCATCACTCAATATTTTGCCCATAGAATCTTTCAGTACGGCAAGTCGAGGTTTGAATTTTTTCTTTAGTTCCCTCAACTTGAGGAATGCTGAGCATGCTCTTCCCTTTTGGTTTTCTAACTCCGGGTCTGCACATTTCATTATAATACTTGACTTTGTCTTCTCAAGCTCACCTTTGAAATTTTCAGTTCAGCTCTTTTAGGTCCTCATTTCTTCCATTTGCTTTAGCATCTAGGCTGGAAAGCAAGTTTCAGAGTCTTCTTCTGACATCCATTTTGGTCTTTTCCTTTTTTCTTGTCTACTTAATGGCCTTTTGTTTTCTTCCTGTATGATGTTCTTGATGTCATCTCATACAACTCTTTGGTCTTCAGTCTTTTGTATCTAATGCATCTGTACATCTGTTCTTCAGATGATCTGTAAATTCAGGTGGGATATGTTCAAAGTCATATTTTGGCTCTTGTGGACTTATTTTAATTTTCTTAACCTCAGCCTGGACTTGCATATGTGCAATTGATGGTCTGTTTCACAGTCTGCTCCTACCCTTGTTTTGGCTGATGATATAGAGCTTTCCCACAATCTTCTTTCTATAGATGTAGTTAATTCGATTTCTGTGTATTCTGGTGAGATCTATGTGTAGACTCACCTTTCATGTTGTATTAAAAAAAATAATGCCAAGAAGTCATTCATCTTGCAAAATGTTATCACCAAGGCCATATTTTTCAACTATTTATTCTTTCGCTTTGTTTCCAACCTTTGCATTTCAATCACCAGTAATTATCAATGCATCTTGATTGTATGTTTGATCAATTTCAGACTGAAGATATTGGTAGGATTCTTCCATTTTAGTATCACTGGCTTTAGTGGTTACTGTGTAAACTTAAATAATAGTGGTATTAAATAGTCTTACTTGTAGGTATATTGCTATCCTGTGACAGCGTTGTGCTTCAAGACAGATCTTGATAGGTCCCTTTTTTTATGGTGAATGTGATGCCATTCTTCTTCAATTTGTCATTCCCAGCATATAGTACTATAAGTCATTCCCAGCATATAGTAATAGTAATATATTAGTATTATAGAAATAAAAATAGAAATATTGGTATGAATCAATGTTTCACATAGGTTTTGCAACAATATGAATTTCTTGGCCAAGTATCAACAACCTATTCCATTCAATAACTACTAAGTATAAATTGGAATAAAAAATATGACCTTGGTTAACTTGGAATTACCCATTTTTAATCTTTAACCAGATCAGATGAATTTTCAGAAATTATGATTACCTATTATGTTGATCATCTCTCTAAAATGTATGCCTCTAGTATACGGAAAATTTATTTTTATTGACCTCATTTCTTTGACATTAAAGTTGCCTGCATTCACAGTAATAGACTGAAATTGATCATTGTATTCAGGGCAGCAAATATGCCCAAACATTGTCAACTACTCTACTGGGTGGGTGCAGGACACTTATAATAAATTATCTTCTTAAAACTGGTTTAAAAAAAAAAAAATTCCTCTTTCTACCTAAGTTTCAAAACCCACTGCTGTCAACTTAAATCCGACTCATAGTGAGTCACCCTAATGCTTTTAATCCACTGTGCCACCGGAGCTCTCATTCTACATATATAAGAAAGTTAACTAAAAGATTGACAATTCTTTAGAAAAAAATCATACCAAAACACACACAAATTATTTTGGTAGCATAAAACTCACTCTACAACCACCATAAGCATCCGGGAAAGCCAGTTTCAACCTTCCAGAGACTGATTGACTTCCAAATACAAATAAACCCATTGTTGTGTTCCAGTGCATGGGTTCAGCCTCACAGCACCCCTGTACAGGCTTTCCAATGAGTAGCTGGTGAGTTCCAACTGCGAACCTTTCTATTAGCAGCTTACAGTGCCACACCAGGACTCTAAAATATCCAAATGTGATAGAGTACTGTCAGGAAGTAAGACAGGGAGCAGGGAATGGTACACTCTTCATTGAAAGGGAGCCGGACAATATTGAATATGACTGCTTCTGTGGTTTAAACACTCCCTGAATCCACTATTCGCTGGGTATCTGCTATGTACCAAGCCCCATGTTAACTGATGGGTACACATGCTGATCTGAGATAAGCCTATCTCAGGCCTTGTTGTTGTTGTTAAGTGTCATCCCATTGGTTCTGACTCATAGCAACCCAGTGTGGTGTCTGACGAGTGACTGGTAGATTTGAACCAACGACCTTGTGGTTCAAACCAACCTTGTGGTGGAGTGCTTGAAGCTAATCATGCAAGCTTCTCCATAGCAACATCTTATGGACTTTCATGCTGTGCCAGACCATAAAAAAAAAATCAGTAATTATCACAATAAGTTGTATAGGTACTTACCACTGCCAATAAAATTCCCTGTAAATATATTATGACGTAAGAGTAGGTTACTGGTCACAGAGTAAATGAAAGCAATTGGTTGAACACTGAATTACCTTTGGCCATTGAGTTTCTTCCTGAAAATTTTACTCAGAGGTAGAGTATCCCTCAGTGTCTGGAGATTAAAATGTACATGCACAACATACTGGTTTTACCAAAGGTGGAGATTAGTAGAGTAAAACCTATGACTGGAACACAAGTCTCTAGGGATCAAACCTCAACTACTATTAACACCGAAGCAAAGGCAAATGAATTCTTTGTTTCATATATGAATGTTTGCCTTAACTCCCTTGACTTACAATTTTCAGTACTAAACCGGAAGTGCCAGCATAAGGACATTAATGTCAAGCGTGCTTAGGGACACCCTAGATCATTGCCTCAATCCGAAATCCCAAATTTATTCAGAACCAAAGATAAATAATCTCTTCCCCAGAAATATATCATGTCTCGTGTAGGATAAAGCATTAGATGGACAAAGTAGGTCGGTGGTTCAAATGCAGCAGCCACTCCTTGGAAACTCTATACAGGGTCCCTATGAGCAGGAACTGACTCAAAAGCAGCACTTAACAACAACAATTATGTGCCAGTCAATATGTAAAGAACTACAGATAAAAGCTGCAAGGTCAGCAGTTCAAGCTCACCAGCTGCTCCTTGGAAACCCTATACAGGGTTGCTATGGGTAGGAACTGATTCGATGGCACTTAACAACAACAGATAAAAGAGTGCCCTAGGGTGCTCACTAATGAGTGGGGTCTGACATACCCACTAATAATAATAAAACAACACAAGTACTGTAAGACAAGAGAGTACAAAGTCTTCTAGGAGCACAGTGGAAGACGGCTGTGTAGAGATACAAATGCTTCAATTAGGGCCATCTGCTCCCGTAAACCTTTACAGCATGCAATTCTATAAAGGGTCCCTATGAATCAGGATGACAAGGTGGCACTTAACAAGAGCAACATGCTAATTAAAGAGTGTAGTGGCTTTGTAGGATAAGCACTGGACTACAAACCACAAGGTCAGTGATTTGAGACCACCAGCCTCTCTGTGGAAGAAAGATGAGGCTTTTTGTTCCCACAAAGATGAACAGTCTTGGAAATCCATTACAGGATCACTAGGAGTCACAGACTTCTGGTGTGGTGCTGTAGGATAAGCACTAGACTGCTAACAAAAAGGTTGGTGGTTCAAACTCACTAGCTGCTGCTCAGAAAGGTCACCATGAGTTGGAACAGATTTGACAGACAGCACTTAATAGTATGAGTCAGAATGGACTTAAAGGTACTTAACATTTTGTTGCTGTTATTGCTGTGTGCCTTCAAGGCAGTTGCCGACCTTGCAGTCTAGTACTTATCCTATGGCACCATACAAGGACTCCATAGCAACAACATGCTAATTAAGAATTTACATTAGAATAAACTTTCCAGGTCAGGGTGACTTTGACATTCTGTTGTGTGGCAAAGAGGTATCAAAATTAGCTATATAGAAGATCAAGATAACTGAAGTTCATTTACTCTGTTATTATAATTCGGTCAATCATTCCAAAATATTTACTCTGTATCCTGTTGTGGCATATTTACCTAGGAGTCAGGGAAATAAGGAAAGAAGCATCAGGAATGACTTGTTTCTGAAGATTTGGCCCTACACCAAACATTTGACAACCTGGCCCAATTCAAACAAAATCAAGTTTTAAAAATGGTGATTCTTTTCCCAGGCACAACCCGGAAATAAAAACAATGTTGTTTTCTTGTTACAGAGCCTATCCATTTACATGTAAGTCTAAAGCACACAAAATTAAATACTATATATTGTTGCAGGACACACACATACACACATATCAATGGAAATCATATAGTGAAACAAAAGAATAATTACCAGAAGAAGGGCAGTAGTGTATGTGTGTGTGTGTGGGGGGGGGGAACGACAAATTATAACAAAAGGGTAAATGAATGATTTAAGGGTAATATTTCTTAGGCTGAGTAATTAAAATTGTTATCCTTTAAAGTACACACAAAAAACATATCTATTCTGGTTTTGTTCTGGTTGCCTATAAGTAGGTCAAATTGGAAAACTGGATAAAGAAAACAGAGCTTGACAGATGTTCACAAAACAATAAATTCCCAAGATGCCTGGCAAAGCCTTCAGAAACTGATACATACTTTTATTCTTTTTACTCTTTGAGCTAAATATGCTCAAAGTGAAACATCCCTCCCTGTAAAAGAGTTTGATGCTCTTGTAAGGCTCCACACTCCGCATCTATCAGACTAGGGACAGAACTAGGAGAAACCAGCCCTAGCCACATCCATACCCACCCACAGAGAGAAAGAGAGAGAGAGAAAAGAGGCATGGTGAAATATGAAATGTAGCTTTGTGATTCTGCAAATTACAAGTGCTTTTTCTCCCCACTGGTAAGAATATTTTGGCTTTTGATGTACTAGTTTAAAAAAAAAAAGTTTCATTATATAAGCTATTTATCTTTGATATGACACTGATGAATTTCCTCTAGTACGAAACAAGCTTTTAAAAAATATTGGCTACAAAATAAATATGAAATTCCTTTGGAGACAGAAATCAAGGAAGATATTTCTACATGTAGGAGCTCTAGTAGTGTAGTGGATACATATCGGGCTGCTAACCTCATGGTCAGCAGTTCGAAACTACCAGGTGTTCCACAGGAGAAAAACGACGCTTTCTGCTCCCGTAAAGATTCACAGCCTCGGAAACCCTGTACAGACAGGGTCATTACGAGTTGGGACTGACTCCATGGCACATAACAACAACATTTCTACATGTAAGGTAGTTTGGGATTTAACTCAAATGATTCATTTCAGATGTCCAGTATCTGCCCTTCATTGGTCTTGCTCAAAGCCAGGCTTTCTTGTCCTTTACATCAAAAAGACATGGTCTTATATCATTTCTTCATATTTGTGGAAGCAATGAAGAAAATCCTGAATCTAAGTGTGTGTAATGGTCAAGCACACACTTTAGTGTCAAAGTGCCTCTGCCACTTAAGACTTTGGTCAAGTTGAAAGTTTATACCTCACGCAAGTTTGTGCCTCAGTTTACTTTAGCTATAAAATTTGACTAATATCACCTAAGGTTGTTTTGAAAGATGCATGTGATTAATCTGTGTTAGAGATTTGGCACAATGTCTCTCTGCTGTATTGGTTCATGAACATGAAGATATTAATATACAGTAATATAATATTCGCTTTCATACACCAGATGCTGTTCTAAGTTTATACATAGGCACTCATTTAATACTCACAAAACCAGAATGAAATCAGTGCTACTATTTTCCGTATTATGTAGACCAGGAAACTGAAACACAGAGTTATTTGTGCACAATACCACTCCACTAGGAATGGTGAGCTCCAAAGTCCATTCCTTACCCATGAGACACACCGTCTCTCAATGTTTGTGAGCACTGCCTTGAACAGAATCACTTTCAATGTTAGTGTATATTCTCCTGGACTGATGAAGTACTAAGCCCTTGTATAAAAGGTATAGGAAAATAATAAGAATGGGCTTGTCTGTGAACCCTAACATTACTTGCCTCAGGGAGGATTACTAGCAGATAAAGTATGCCCTATGGGAAATATTTGTAACCACCTCTATTGCACTGGGCACTGTATCTCCATCTAAATAAATCGAGAATTTACAGTAAGTGTTTTTATACCATCATCTCTGATCAAACCTTAAGTACCCTGCAATCCTGCACCTGCTAACTAGTCAGTCTCCTCTCATATTCCCAAGGTGCTTTCATTCTCTGATCTATTGTCCAGATGACTGTCAGAGCGATCTTGCAAAATTATAAGCTGGCACAAGATGTTTCCTCCTCTCCAACACCAACAATGGCATCCTCTGACCTACATGTTGGTATGGAAACTCCTTAGAATGGCATTCCAAATCTCTCTCATCTAGCCTCCAACTACTTTGTAAACCTAACCTTGCACCAGAGTTCCTTTGTAGTCCAACTTCTGATCCCTTCCCTCCACCTGCCTACAAGCTCATGAAGAAAGACATGACAGGAGAGACAGTGCTCTGATGAGATATGCCCGGGGCAGAAATACAGATGTGGTCACCTTAATCTGACCTCAAAAAGCACAAAAAGATGCTCTTCCTTTCTAACCTGGTCCCATCACTATAGCTCCTGTAAAGAAGGGTGGCGAGAAGAAGGGCCATTCTGCTATCAGCAAAGTGGTGACCAGAAAGTACGCCATCAACAATCTTCAAGAAGTGTGCCCCTCGAACATGCAAGTCGATTCGGAAATTTGCCATGAAGGAGATGGGAACACCAGATGTGTGCACTGACACCAGGCTCAACAAAGCTGTCTGGGCCAAAGGAATCAGGAATGTCCCGAACACCGTAACCATGTGTCCTTGTCCAAAAAACATAATGAAGATTCACCAAGCTAGCACTATACAGTGGTGGCCTATGTGCCTGTCACCACTTTCAAAAACCTACCACCAATTTAGAAGAAAGCTAACAAGTTATCAAATAAATTTATAAAGCTGAAAGAAAAAAAAAAGACAATGAGCACACACCACCCTGGAGTCCTGCTGTTAAGAGATAACAGAATTTAACTGGAAGGGTTAGTCTTCCAGTACTCTGCATACCAGTCACCCACTTCCACCACACATACACTGATTTTATCTCCTAAGCCTCCCATTCACCATATATCAAAATCACTTGGTTCCAAGGACTGAATTGAAAGCCACTTCAGAAAGGCTTCACTTGTCATACTCTGTTCTCTTACTTTCAGGATAGTAATTCTCTCTTCTCTATCTCACCCGCACATGAACTACCTCCGCACAGATTAGAAAAGGGATACTCTTTGGAGTCCTGGTAACAGAGCGGTTAAGTGTTCAGCTGCTAACCCTAGATTGATGGTTCAAACCCACCAGTCAATCCGTAGGGAGAAAGATGTAGCAGTCTGTCTTAGAAACTCTAGGGGGTGGTTATACTCTGTCCTTTCAGGTTACCATGAGTCCAGATTGACTCAACAACAGGATTAGGGATTTTGTTTGCTTAGGACAGATAGAACCCTACAGGCACCTATCTGAGTGAACACACTGTGCCTATGCATACATTCTAGAAAGAAACAATTCTTCCAGGCAGATTCAGCTATGTGCCAGGAAACACAGGTTGGAGAGCAGAACCTAGGCTGGGTTCCATACTTTAAGCTTACCACTCCCCCATCCCCTCCAGTCCAGTGCCCTCAGCCCAGGTCAGTCTGTACAGTCACATGCAAGAACTTGACATTTCGCTCCTCTTTGTTGAACTGGAATGAACACTGATGTCATAGCAGGTTAATTACTGGGCTACTAACCAAAAGGTTGGTGGTTCAAGCCAACCAGCTGCTCTGTGAAAGAAAAATGAGGATGTCTGCTCCGATAAAGATTTCTAGCCTCAGAAACCCTAAGGAGCAGTTCGACTCTGCCCCATAGGGTCGCTAGGAGTGGGAATCAAATGGATGGTAGTGGGCTTGGTTTTTTGGTTTTTGTTTTAGTTTAGTTTTGAACTGGGGTTGTTTACAAATGCTCCTTATTAGAATATAAAACCTTTTGATATCTAGAACTATTTTAACAATCCGTAAGTGTCACTCTACTTGAGGTAAAGAACTGCTGTATCTCTAACCCTTCCATCCTCCCATCCCCAATGCACTACAAATTATTAGACTGTCTTCTTATTACACCACCTATTATATTTTATGGAGTCCTGGTGTGGCGCTGTGAGCTAATGCGTCAGACTGCAAAGTCTGTGAACTGCAAGGTCAGTGGTTCAAGCTCACCATTGGCTCCTTGGAAACCCTATAACTATGGGGCAGAATCGACTCTACGGCACTTAACAACAACAACCATATCTTTTATCTATTGTGTTGTTCAACAGTGCTGAGGGTTACAGTCATGACCTTAGGCAATTAAGGAATTTTATCAATCACACAGAAGAATTATGCACAGTAGTATTTTCCTTATACATTGTCTCACAAGTCTTTAACAAGCCTTTATATCATTGAGTAATACAGATTTTTGACACAGATATTCTATTACCCAATGATTCTCCAACAACGGACAGTTAGTACATATTGGCATGGTTCTCGCATCTACTGCTTCAGTCTATACAAGCTGGTACAGAAGATCTTTACCACAAGTAGTATTTGGATCCCAAACCTGACCTCTTAACAAGAAAAGATCTGTTCCTGCAAGTAGATACCAGCTACTCCTGAAGCTATCTGACATTCTTAAACACCCACAAAATGTGTATGAGTCAACTCCAACATTACAGAGAATAAGACTCCACAGTACTCTGACAGAAAAAACAACATTTAGTGTCAAACAAACAAATTATTTTCAAAGTACCTAGTAAGTGTATGGAAGTCACCCCAAGTGAAAAGTTTTACTAGGCTACTGCTGAGGGTTAATGCACTGGACTGCAAAGTTGGTTTAAACTGCAAGGTCAGTGGTTCCAACTCATCAGAAACTCATTGGAAACCCTGTACAGGGTTGCTATGGGTTGGAACTAATTCAATGGCACTTTACAACAAACAACAACCCCACGAAAAACCAGCTACTTCTCTTTGGACTCATTTTGGGTTTTGGTGTGACAGGCATAAACTTTACTTTAAAAGTTTCTTGACACCTCACAAGCAAGCAGGGCATCTGTAAACTATTTCAAACAGACTAACAAAGATAGTTTTGTAACTTATTTAATATGAAACATAAAACTTTGAAACTATGAAGTAAGACCTTAATCCTATTCACTATATGCCCCTAGAACATCATTAGACTAAGATCCAACTGGGATCAAGTCACTGGGGACATGCTTCTCTTGAGACATCAGTGATCTCAAACACAGTGGTGGTGGTGGTGGTGGTGGTTATGTGCCATGGAGTCGGTTCCGACTCAAAGAGACCCTGTACAGGGTTTCCAAGGCTGTTAATCTTTACGGGAGCAGAAAGCCTCATCTTTCTCCAGCGGACAGCTGGTAGTTTCGAACTGCTGGCCTGTGGTTTACAGCCCAATTCATAAACACTACGCTAAGACCACTCTTTAAAAGTTTTCCTTTTACCCAGAGAAACAGTTTAAACTTACTAGGTGCTCTCAGAAACACTGTACTATGAGTCGGTACCGACTCTACAGTAGACAAGATCAACAGTCCCATTTTGTCCCTTGTCCAGAAGTATGTTGGCAGTGGGTATGTTTCTGTAATAGCAAAGATAAAACTATGCAGGAACAAGAGCCATGACTTTGGGTAGGGGAAGGGCTCGCATTACTGAAGAAAAAAAAAAAAAAGGTAATTCAATAGCTAAGTACAAAGGATATCTACCAGACTGTTTGTACCTAAGCTTTCTCATACCACCAGATCAATTATTATTTGGCCATTCATATTGATCTGAAGAGTAAGATAGTGCAGTAACCTCACTGGAAGATGTTAAATAAATCATGAAAGTAAAAATTGGGAGTTCCACAAGCCAAAAAATTTTTGGATAGCCTATGACAGGCTGCTAATCTCATGGTCAGCAGTTCAAAACTACCAGCTGTTCCACGGGAGAAAGATGAGGCTTTCTGCTTCCATAAAGATTTACAGCCTCGGAGACCCTGTACAGGGTTGCTATGAGTCGGAACCGACTCCATGGCACGTAACAACAACAACGTCAAGAATATTTTCTTGGCCAATAGTAGGAACACATGCATTTATTAACACACCATGAGCATCTGGCGTAGTGCTGTATGCTGCTTTAAATAAGCAGAATAGAAAAGGCCACTTGGATACAGGCAACAGAAGTTGGGCAGGGAAACAAGTAGGAAAAAGACAAGTTAGCTGAAAGATTTGCCAAATCATAGTTAAACTTTAGACCTCGAGAGTTTAACCATGTTTGCAAGCTTACATTTTGCCAGTCTACTTTGGTATTCACCACACCAATCCCTTTGAGTCCTTTGTAGTAAGATTACACTTCAAATCTCATGGGCTCTCTACAGTTTCTCTGCAAACATCACTAGCCCCATTCAGAGGAAATGGGGGAATTTTACTTTTAGAGCAACATAAAAAGTGATTCCTCCCTCACAGCAGAAAGCCTGGGGTGTGGACTGGCTGTGCTATGAGCCTTGTCGGCTGTCTCACTGTGCTGGCTCTTGGCTGCAGACCAGCACGAGGAAAGCCACTCTTCTCCTCCAGTGCCATCTGCTCAACCTGGATGGATTGCTGCTGCTGCCAGTGGGGGAGTCTTCTCTGTGGGAACTTTCTGGCAATGCTCTAGCAAGAACACCACAAATGGGCCCTGCTCACCAGTGTCTCCGGGCTGGTAGCAGACAATGTTGTAAATAAAGTGGAAGGAGAGACGGGTGAGAGCTGATGTGGACATTCTCTTATGACAGCCTTCTCGGCTGACTCCTTCTTATTGTTCTTAAGTGCTGTTGAGTTGGTTTCGACTCCTAGCATTTCCAAGGAGTGGCTGGTGAGTTTGACCCACCAATCTTATGGTTAGCAGTCCAGAGCTTATCTTACAGTGCTATATCAAATCTATGTAGACTCATAAAGATCCAGATGACAAAGCAGAACTGTCTCATAGGGTTTTATAGACTATAAGCTTTATAGGAGCATTATTAGCTGGCCTCACCTCTCCTTCAGAGTCAGTGGGTGGGTTCAAACTGCCAATACTGTGAGCAGCAAGGACTTAACCATCCAAGGCACCACCAGGGCTCCCTTCCAGCTCCTGTCGTTGTAGTGGTATGTCATCAACTCAATTCTGACTCAAAGGGAACCAACAGGAGCAAGTAGAACTCTGCCCCACAGAGTTTCCCAGGCAGAAATCTTTCTGGAAACTGACTGCCCAGACTTTTCTTCCACAGGGTGAGTACCACCAAGACTTCCTGTGAGGTCATACAGTCCACTAAGTGGAACAACACGCATCTATCCTTTAGCATCAGAGAGAACACAACAGTAACAGAAGTGACACTCATTAAACATCTACTATGTGATCAAATTGTAGTCAAAAAACAACTATTACATTTTTATGAAATTGAAAAATGTTTCTATGCAGAAAGAGAAAACATTATAAACTATACAATGTGTGTGATATACTTCCTCAGCAATTAGTCCCTTCTTCCCAGCTCCTGCCACACCATAATTCTTTGTTCAACCATCTGCGCCTCCCTCCCCTTGTAGACTGCGAATAGGTCAAGAGCTGGTCTTTTTTAGTGAGGTGACTTAAGCAAAGTTCATGGGGTAAATGATTCAACCACCACTTTCCAAATTGAAGAGATGAATGAAGAATAAGTGAAGAAAAAAGAGAAGCTTTTGATATAGCAAAATAATAATTAAACATTCTGACACTTGAAGTAGAGATGAATAAACTCCTCTGGTTAAAAAGTTATAGGAGCTGGAGAATTAAAGACTCGGAGATTTAAAAAATATATAAAAAGCAAAATCTATGGGAGGGAAAACAGTGAAAAGACAGCATGTTTTAATTCTAAGCCAAGGGAGTTGCAGGAAGGGGCTAGCAAGATATGTAAGGAAGGCTGTTGTGGGTTTTTTTTAGATTAAAAGTATTTAATATGCAATGTTAAAATGGTACACTAATACGCCCAAAGCTTCCACACAAGTTTGGCACAAACAACCACCCTGTGTTAGGGCTCCTTTTAGAGAATGACAGAAGAAAGGTACTGTTCAACATGAGTCAAGTCATATAGGCAAGGACAACTAAGAAAAGAGTTGTAAAGAAATGGAGAATTCCAAGAAAGCATGACATCTGATGAAAAGATGAATAAGAAAAGTGCTCAGCCCTGGAGGGGGTGGTGTGTAGTGCTATGCGTGAAATGTATGACGGTCTAGTCTTTCCGTTTCAATACATAAATTCTGGAGGACTTGAGGATAGCTATCACCACTTCAGTAAGAAAAATGGACCAGCCAAGTTCTAGAAATTGTTACCCAATCACTTTCCTACCACAACCCCACTGCCAAACTTTAGGGAAAATAATTGTTTCCCTAAAATATTGCCATTCCTATGCCACACACCACTGATGACTCAACACTAAGGGCCAGAATTTTTTATCTGCAGGTCTCTTTTAATACTCTGTCCAAGCTTCAAGATCACAATATAAGACCCTGAAAAGAGGGAGGAAAAAAAATACAGAACAAAAATCAAAATTATAAAAAAAAAAAAAAGACCACACTACTAGGTTGCAGAGAGATCAGAGGAACCCCTGAGAAAAAAAGGGGGAAAGGAAATGGGGGACCCAGAGAGGGTGTGGGAAGAATGCTGTTACATTGAGATTTTCTCCAATATTACAAAACAAAATGTGTATACATTGTTGAATGGAATTCTCCCAGTAAACTTTCACCAACACTACAAGAAAAAACAAAAAAATAAAAATGTAAAAACCCAATGACGTGGAGAGATGGAGCAGCTGGGAACTCTAGACTCTGGGCGGGAGATAGTCTGTGTGTTGATGGCCAGGGGGAAGGCTTACATGGTGTACCTTTGGCTGTTCGATGATGCAAGCAGGAAATTGTAGTCATTGCAATGAAACGAAATAAGATAGGATGAATATAAAGCTAATATTCTCCCATGTAAACGATCACATAATTCACAACAAAAACTTAAAAACAGAAAAAAAAAGTAAAAACCAAGTTATTTTAAAAACAACAACAAAAATGCAGTAAAAGCTGTCCTCAAGCAGAAGAAGAGAGGAGGAAGAGAAGAATGCACTGGAATTCATCTTGCGACTCTGAAAGTCCACCTTCACTAAGTGATGTAAAACATGAGCTGGTAAATTATCCCATTTGTTTTTACTAATTACCCCCATCTACAACAAAACACAGCACTGCCCAGTCCTGTTACAGTCGTTGCCATGTCTGAGCCCACTGTTGCAGACACTGTGTCACTCCATCTTGTTGAGGGTCTCCCTCTTTTCAATGACACAATTGTTGCTATTGTTGTTGTTAGGTGCCATTGAGTCAGTTCTAACTCAAAGGACACTATGCATAACAAAAGAAAACACTGACTGGTCCTGAGCCATCCTCAAAACTGTTGTAACGTTTGAGTCCACTGCTACTGCCATTCTGTCACTCTATTTCTTGGAGATATATATAGATATACATATACATATATATAAGGAGCTCTGGTAGCGTAGTGGTTATGAATCGGGCTGCGAACCTTAAGGCCAACAGTTCGAAACTATCAGCGGCTCCGCGGGAGAAAGATGAGGCGTTCTGCTCCCGTAAGGATTTACAGCCTCGGAAACCCTGTACAGGGTCGCTATGGGTCGAAACCGACTCGACGGCACATAACAACAACAACATACATACATATATATATTTTTTTTTTTTTTTTTGCTGACACTCCACTTTATCAAATGTGATGGCCTTCTCCAAGGAATGGGACCCTCCTCCAGATAACACCTGTAAAGTATAAAAGAAAGTCACTATCATAACTTCTCAGGTGCATTCTGGTTATACTTTTTGCAAAACAGATTTGTTTTTCTGGCAGTACATGGTATGTTTAATATTCTTCTTCAATATAATTCAAATGCATCAATTCTACACTATCCAACTTTCACACGCATATGAGATAACTGAAAATACCCTGGGTTTGGGTCAGGCACACCTATTTCTCAAACTGTATCTTTGCCTTTGAACTCTTTCTTGTGCAGCAGATTTGCTTACTGGAATACACTAAATTGATTTCTTGACTACGGCTTCTATGAGCATTGATCATGGATCCAAGAAATTAACATCTTTGACAACTTCAATCTTTTCTCCACTTATGATATTATTCCTTTCCTGATTTTAAACCATTCAATATCTCCTTGTTCTGTTCGAAGAAATGACTGCCTTTTGGACTAGGTAAAGGTTCCTCAAGGGCACAATGAAATATTGTGGACTACCCATTTTTCACAATGTTATCCATAGTTTGTTATGATCCACACAGTTGAAATCCTTTGGATAGTCAAAAGTACAAGTAAATAACTTTCAGTTTGAGGACCAAGGTGCAACTGACCAAAACCACAGTATTTCAGTAGCCTCATAATGCATGTGAAAGATGAACAATGAATAAGGAAGACTGTACAAGAATTGATGCATTTGAGTTATGGTGTTGGGGAAGAATATTAAAAATACCATGGATTGCCAGATGAACAAACCAATCTGTGTTGGAAGAAGTACATCCAGAATGCTCCTTAGAAGCCAAGACTTCATCTCTCCTACTTCAGACATATTAGCAGGAAACCATCCCTGGAAAAGGACATAATGCTTAGGAAAGTAGAGGATCAGTGAAAAAGAGAAGTCCCCAAC
Organism: Chrysochloris asiatica; assembly: GCF_000296735.1. NCBI lineage: Eukaryota > Metazoa > Chordata > Mammalia > Afrosoricida > Chrysochloridae > Chrysochloris > Chrysochloris asiatica. The sequence goes on from NW_006408566.1 coordinate 9,406,194, forward strand.
GAGAGATGGATTGGCACAGTGGCAGCAGCAATGGGTTCAAGCTTAACAATTGTGAGGACTCATAGGACTGGACAGTGTTTCATTCTGTTGTACATAACATTGCTATGAGTTGGAACCAACTCAATGGCATCTAACAACAGCAAAACATCTGTCTGGTATTTACTGCTTTCAGCCAAGATCCATCTGATGTCAGCCAGGATATCCCTTCTTCCACATTCTCTTCTGAATCTGACTTAAATTTCTGGCAGTTTCCTGCCAATGTAATGTTACAAATGTGCTTTAATTGTCTTCAAGGAATTTTTATTTACAGATGATATTAATTCTGTTATTCAATGATTTTTTTCATTCTGTCAGGTCACCTCTCTTTGGAATAGGCACAAATATGGATCTCTTCCAATTGGTTGACCAGGTAGCTGAATTCCAAATTTCTTGGTATAGATGAATGAGTCTCTCTAGTGCTGTATTCATCTAGTTTGGTGAAAGATTTCAATTTGTATTCTGTCAACTCCAGAAACCTTGTTTTTCATCACTGCCTTCAGTGCTGTTTGGACTTCTTCCTTATCAGTTTTTAATCATATACAACCTCTTGAAATGATTGAAGAGCATTAATTTCTTTTTGGTATAGCAACTCTGCATATATTGGTTCCTTATTCTTTTGATGGAGTCCTGGTGTGGAGTCAGACTGCAAAGCCATTTGAACTGCAAGGTAAGCAGTTCAAGTTCACCACCTGCTCCTCGGAAACCCTAGACAGGGTCGCTATGGGTCAGAACAGACTCAATGGCACTTAACAACAACAACAACATTCTTTTGATGCTTTCTTTCAGCTCAAGAAATGTTGAACATATTCTTCCCTTTTGGTTTTCTAACTCCAAGTCTGTGCACATTTCATTATAATACTTGACTTTGCCCTTGAAATTTATTTCTGACATCATTTTGGTCTTTCTTTCCTTTCCTCTCTTTTAAGTTACTTTTTGCTTTTTTCTTGTATGATGTTTTTGTTTTGTTTTTTTCCCAGCCAGTCTCATGATACACATAAGACTCATTTATTCATTTATTTCCCAATAAGGAAGAACAGACTGTCATATTTTTTCTTCTGGTAAGATTGCAGATATACACAAGGATGCTAATTGATATAAATTCTGATTTAAATATATGTTTTATACCTTTCATAATTTAGACAAAAGACACAAATACACTCTCAATTATCTGCATGTGGATTCACCATGAATAACATGGACTCCCAGGGGCTTCCCTGAGCCGCCTGGGTCACCTTCTCCTCTCAAAAAGACTAAAGACTCAACCTTTCTAGTTTGTTGTTGTTAAGTACTCTGTGGAGTCGTTTCTGACACACAGTGATTTTTGTACAACAGAACAAATGGTTATGTTCAAATCCATTGTTGCTGACACTGTTTAATGCATCTTATTGAAGGTCTTCCTCTTTTTCACTGACTCTTCAACTTACCAAGCATGATGTCCTTCTCCAAGGACTGATCCCTGCTGACAACATGTCCAAAGAACAAGAGAAAAAGTTTCACCACCCTGGCTTCTAAGGAGTATTCTGGCTGTACTTCTTCCAACACAGATTTCTTTGTTCTCCTGGCAGTCCATGATACTTTCAATATTCTTCTCCAGACACCATAATTCAAATACTTCAGTTATTCTACAGTCTTACTTATTCATTGTCAGACTTTCATATGTATATGAGAGGCCATTGAAAATACTATGACTTGGGTCAGGTGCATCTCAATCATCACACTTTGCTCTTTAACACTTAAAGGAGGTCTCTTGCAGCAGATTTACCTAAGACAACATGTCCTTTGAATTCTTGACTGTTGCTTCCATGAGTGTTGATAGTGATCCAAGCAAAATGAAGTATCTTACAACTTCAATCTTTTTTCTGTTCATCATGATGCTATTTATTTGTCTAGTTGTGAGGATTTTTGTTTTCTTGTTATATGATCCACACGGTCAAATATCTTTGTGTAGCCAGTAAAGCATATTTGGAGTCCTGGTGTGGTGCTGTGGGTTCTTTTATGATGCTCTTGATGTCACTTGGTCTTCAGTTATTAGTATCTAATACATCAAATCTGTTCTTGAGGTACTCTCGGAATTTAGACAGGATATATTCAAGGATATATTTTGGCTTTCATAGACTTGTTTTCATTTTCTTCAGCCTCAACTTGCAGATAAGCAATTGATGTTTTGTTCCACAGTCTGCCCCTGCCCTTGTTTTGACTGATATTAAGCTTTTCCCACAAATGTAGTTAATTTGATTCCTCTGCATCCTATCTGGTGAGATCCATGTGTACAGTCACTTTTTATGTTGTTTAATTTCTATCACCAAAGCCCTATTTCCCAACAAATGATCCTTCCTCTTTGTTTCCAACTTTTGTATTTACTGGGCTGCAAACCACAATTTCGGAGGTTCAAACCCACCAGCTACTCTTCAAAAGCCCTGTATAGGATTGCTATCAATCAGAATTAACTCAACAGCATTTAACAACAAAGCTAGGTAGAATATTGATCTTTATGTGTTCCATTTCATTTTTACAATTTCCAATTTTCCTAGAGTCATACTTCAAACATTCCATATTCTGATCATTACTATTAGATGTTTATAACTATTTCTCCTCATGTTGACATGTGCCTTAAAAGCTAATGAAGGCCCTAAAAAGTTCTGCTCCATTCATGTCATTATGGTCAATTCTACTTTGAGTAGGCAGCTCTTCCCAGGAATTATTTTCAACGCCTTCTGCCTGAGGGACTAATTTTCCAGCACTAAATCTGCCATAATGTTTTCATCTTCCAGCACTGTATCTGACAATGTTTCGCTGCTATTCATAAAGTTTTCAGTGGCTAACCATTCAAAGGTAGCCCACCTCTCCTTCCTAATGTGTTGTAGTCTGGAAGTTCTGCTGAATCTTGTCAACTATTGGTGGCCCTTTTGATATATAAAATATCAGTAGCATAGCTTCCAGCATCACAACAACATGCAAGTCACCAGAGTATGACAAACTGAAACTGACAAGAGGTGGCACTGATCCAATAGGAAACATTAAACTCTTCCCATTAAGCCAAAGATTACTTTCTGGTAAGATTATCTATCCTCACAGATGTTTCCATTCTCATGTGAGTTCCTAGATATCTGAGGATGGTTCCCTCATAAATCAAACTTTGAGTCATATACATTGGTCCCTCAATTTTAACCCCTAAAATTTTACATACTCAAACATACATCTTCTGATCCACATTGCTATTTCACATAGAATATTCATGAAATTGAATGCCTCACTAGATACACTAATTTTAGAGTCAACATTCTCACACTCTTTCCACCTGTCAAAGGCACACAGAAGAATAAAGTAAGCATATCTACTATAATTTTATGCAAAAAAGTACCTTATCTATGTTTGTTTGCCAATGATGTCCTCCCCAACTAAGATATAATGGTGCCTCAAAAAGTTCATGGAAAAATGGAATGAAAAGATGGAATTTTTCCAGGAACTTTTCGAACACCCTCATATTTTCTTAAGTGGGGTATGACAATTGTTTCTGCATGTTTCTGGGAAACAAACAAAAAAAAGCAGTCTGTTCACAAAAATACAGCAAGGAAGAAGGTGCCCTTTTGGTGGTGTAAATTATTATATATGCCTGAGTATTTAAAAAAAAAAAAATTAAATAGAGAGAAACAGTGTTAACTGACGGTATACACAGGGGACTGTAATCATTGTGATGAAACAAGTTGTATGATTTGTTGAATGTAAAACTGATGATCTGTCCTGTGAACTTTCACTCAATCCACAATAAAAACATAAAGAAGGAAAGAAAAAGAAAAAGAAAAAGAAAACGCAGTAAGGAGGGATTTACGTGGGTAGACAGTTGATAAGCATAAAGCAGGTATGTCCTTTGTATAACCTTGCAGTTATAAACTGACCTTTTGGTTGAATGCTTATTCTAGAGCATCACACCAGGAACTACTTCTGCCACATTAAACAATAGGCAAAGGACCATTACTCTAACAGGGAGCTGCCTTGCTAAAACTCTAAACAGAAAATTGATTTGGGTAACAAGTGAACTACCAAGAACAAAGGTATAAGAACTTATTTTCTGAGACTTCTCTCCCTTCCCCCAACCCCCAGCTTTTGCTTTCACTGGCTATCAGCTATGAAATGGACTTCAAAGTTGGATTATAATCTACATACCAAAGCTATATGGCTAAAGGCAAATAAGGAGCAAAACCAGAATTATCAACAGAGTCATCAACGTAATTTAACTTCTAGAAACTTCCCACTTTCCAGTGCGTTACTGGCTCCTGTCACAGAGAACATCTCGCGCTGCCTAACAGTAGTTCCAGCTATGGCTCAGCCACCATCTGTGGCTGTCTTTCACAATTCCAATCATCAAGGAGAAGCAATGCTTCAGTCTGTGTGGTTTGGCTAGGCGCCTCGAGACATCAGCTAAGTGCACTCATTTTTATTTTCTGGCGGTTAGGACCCAGCAACAGTATTTGAAACGTGACATGCAAAATATCTTTAGTAGATGACAAGGTAGACCTGCATTCTCTAATAGTCTAAATAATATTGGTTGTAAGATTTGGGTTGGTACTGATACAACCTAATAATATCTGTCCTTTAAAAAAAAAAAAAATCCTTCTATCATGCTCAAAATTCATTTCTTCTATAAAACTAACACCATAGCTATCAACTCAAAACAACAAACTAGACCAGAACCAGGCAAGTAGTATACTCGACACCTCAAGCAAAAAATATAAGAGGGTATCATAAACAAAACAAAACCCCAAATAATCAACCTAAATAATGTTTTTAAGCAATCTTTTAAAGTATCAAAATTAGTGTAAAAAACCTCCAATGAAAAATACTGAAATCATAAATAATGACAAAATCCACTTACACATTTGCTCTCACTCCTCTTGTCCTCAACCTCATCTTCTGTGGATCTGGTCTTTATTCAACACTTTGGTGTTTTGTTCATTTTTATTGCATAAAATTTGATTTATCTAGATTGGCTCAGTTTGGCAGCTCCTTAAAGTTTTCATTCCAGTAGACTGTCTCATTCTTCTCACCCTAGTTTCAGCCCTGCCAGCAACAATGAACTTGTTTAATACTAGCAAGGAAACTCTACAAGCTAGTTTCCAGTGTTGTCGTTAGGTGCTGCTGAGTCGGTTCCAAGTCATAGCAACCCTGTAATACAGTTTCCGATAAGCACCTGGTGGGTTTGAACCACCAACCTTGCAGCTAGTAGTCCAGGATTGCAGTTACCATTACTCTCATTTACAAACAAAGTTGGCTATCTTACTCAAACGACTCCTGGTGTAGCTCTATAGGATCAGTACTGGACTGGAAACTACAAGGTTGGCAGTTCAAATCCACCAGCTGTTCCTCAGAAACCCTATAAAGTGTTGCTATGAGTTGGAGTCGACTCAACAGCACTTAATAGCAACATCTTACTCAAAGCAAAGAGATCTTAAAATACTTACTGATGAAAATCGAAGACCACAGCCTTAAGTATAGCTTGCACATTAATGTAAAGAAAACAAAAATCCTCACAACTGAATTTATAAATAACATCCATATAAATGGAGAAAAGATTGAAGTTGTCAAAGACTTCCTTTTGCTTGGGTCCACCATCAACATTCATGGAAGTAACAGTCAAGAAATCAAATGACATATTGCATTGGGTAAATCTGCTGTACACGACCTCTTCAAGGTGTTCAAGAGCAAAGACATCAGTTGTGAAGATGAGGGTGCACCTGACCCAAGCCATGGTACTTTCAATAGCCTCATATGCATGTGAAAGTTGGACAATAGATAAGGAAGACCATATAAGAATTGATGTGTTTGAGCTATGTTGTTGGAAGAGAATATTAAAAGTACCATGGACTGCTAAATGAACAAATCAATCTATGTTGGAACAAGTACAGCCAGAATAGCCACACTTCATCTCTCATACTTCAAACATATTTTCAAGAGGGACCAATACCTAGAGAAGGACATGATGCACAGTAAAAAGGAAGGTCAAGAAAAAAGAGGAAGATCTCCAAGGCGATGGATTGGCACAGTGGCGGCAGGAACGAACTCAAGAGTAATAATTGTGAGGCTAGTGCAGGATCAGGCAGTGTTCTGTTGTGCATAAGGTCGGTAAGCATCAGTGCCAACTGGATGGCAGCTAACAATAACAACAACAATCTTACTAGGTCCTAGAGCTAAGGTGGTTAAGTCAGATCTCAAATCAAGCTATCTAGCTCCATAGCCCACACTCTTAAAGACACCCACACTACCACTCAGGACTTCATATCACTAAGAAACTTAGCATAAACCAATGTAGTCCTGGATTTTAGAAAACATAAATATATGGAAAGCAATCCAAATAAACTATATTTACAGACAGTTTAGACAAATTTAGTCACAAGTTGTTCATCACTAATCAGTGTCCTGCAATGTTTCAGCTTTTAAAGCATGAATTCCCCGATGCTCCCTATGCTTGTCTAATTAGTCTTGTCACAAATTCTATACAGTCCTGCTAATTTTCAGAAGGAGTCAGAGGAGAGGATCTCCATTCCCTGATAACAGATTTGAGTAGCCGATGTCTCCACCTAGGCTATGAGATGATGCTGATTGTTGCTGTTGTTTTGTTGGGTGTTGACAATTTGATTCTAACTCATAGTAACCCCATGAGAGTTGCCCCCTATGGTTTTCTCAGCGGCAATCTTTACAGAAGCAAGAATTCCAGGTCTTTCTCCCACAGAGCCTCTGGATGAGTTCAAACTGCCAGCCTTTCAGTTAGTAGTCAAGTCTCTGCCCTTCGAGAGTCGAATCAAGCTACAATGTAAAGCAAGCCTCAGGAGGCCTTAATAACACAATTGATTCTTCTTAGGGCACTGTTCCAAAATAATGTGTTCATTTACCAAGGGAATGAAATATGGAGAGTAAACCCACCTGAGCTACACTGGTCCCACCACAGTCCATCAGCAGCAGTAAGTAGTAGCCAGCACCATTTAAAAGGTGACAGTTGAAGTTTATTCAGAAACCAAGTAGAAAAGAATCTAGTAATAATATCATGGGAATAATGGACATTTTTTTTTTAAGAAACTAGGGCTATTTTCCTTGGGGGGACAAAATAGTAACTTAGTTGTGGAAGTGGTACTTAGCAACTATGTTCCATTATCTGAAGAGCCAGTGGATTTAATTTAAGTGACACCAAGAGACTGAAATTGGACAAATGGATTAAAGTTTACCGATGACAGTTTCAAGGAGTTTGCTTTCATCTTCCTATAAGCAAAGAACCCTCCCAACAATTAGACCTGCCGAGCAATGAAAGAGCCTGCCTCCAAGGAAGGAGAGTTGGCTGTCAGCTACAACAGAAGGGATCCAACACTGAATGGCTACTTGGACAGGATGACTTCTAAAATCCCTTCCAACTCTAAGACATTAAGAAATAGAGTAATTAAACATAACACATTCATTGTTATGCACAGTGCTTCATCCCTAAAAACCCTGGAAAACTAAAGCAAAACTCTTAAGCTCAATGAAAACAGTCTTCTTGCATTTTCATTCTGTTCCAAATCAGAGTCTTAATTTTTAAAAACTAAGCCACTTAGGTAATGGAAGTTAAAAAAAAATCAATCTGCTTTTTGGAGAAAACTAAATTGTATCCTGACACAGCACTTATAGTTACCAATTAAGGAAATGTGTGCTCATATATGCAATCAATAATTCACAGTTCTTGTGGAAACTAACATGGGCTATTCTTAAGAAGATCTATTGGGGTCATAGAAATGAAAACTACAAAAGGAGTGAGTTTTAAGCCAGAAACATAAGGGAAAAGTTGAATCATAAATATTAGCAAGTCAGTACCTTTAAAGATCCTGAAGAAATATATCTAACTAGACAAACAGGTAAACTTAGAAAAATGTCCATCCTAATGATGACAAAACTTCCAAGAATTAAGTAAGAGGTTTCAGGGATTCTTCTAAAAGAAGTGCACACGTAAGTTCAAAGCAGGTATTTTTATTTGGAAAAGGTTGGACAAAACAGAAGTTCAATAAGAAAATAAGAGGTTCACCACAATCCATAGGGATTTTCAAAACAATGAGTACTTGCAGCCTCTACTGGGTGGTCCATGCCCCCACTCCCCCTACTTGTATTACCTAAATCCCATTGAACTGAGCCAGTGATTCCATTCAAAGCTCCATTCACTGGGAGGATTTTAAATAAAAATGAAGCATTATGACTCCAGAGAAGAAAGGAACAGAGAAAAACCTGCTACTTGCCAGGTACTTTACATAGATTACCTCATCAGATCCTCCCAGTTGTCCTGCGAGGGTTTCCTCTTGCAAAGAGGAAACTGACTTGAACTAATATTCCCAAGTTTATAAAGCCAGTAAGAGACTGAGCCAGAGGTATGCCCAAATTCAAACTTCACAATCTTTCATCTCTATCATATGGCCAACTCCTGATCCCACTATGTGCGATGCCAAAGCCTACTGGACACCTCTACCTGGCACTTTCCATATACATTTCAAGCTCAGTAAATCCCAAAGTCAGAAACTCATTATCTTCCCCAAACCCTGGCCTTCCCTCCTTCCATGGGACAATATTTCCCAAATCACTGAAGCTAAACCTTCAAAGATTACACTCAACGGTGCCTTGGTGCACTGTTCCCATCCACAGCCATCTACCTGATATATATTATTTCTCACCCTCTCCAAACCCCCTTCTTTCCATTACTGTTATGCTACATTTCATCTCAATTGCTTTGACACTATCTCAGGTGTGCTCCAGTTTCTTCTACATTTTCTCTGTGAGATCTAAGTATGACCAAGTCATTGGGGTTCTGAGGAAGACATTGGCTCCTCAAAGCCTTCCTATTTCTGAACTCAATCAGGAACCACAAGAAACCCCAAAGGGCCTTTCTAGCTTCCTCAAACTCTAGGTTTCAAACAAAATACCTTTATTTTTTCGTAACTGACACCCAGATATAATCTTTTCATCAAAATGACACTGCTCCCAACTTTCCAACTATGAGGACCTACACACAGACATGATCCCTCCATCAAAAAAACCAGTTTCCACCTTTCTACCTGCAGGGAACTTACTCATTCTTAAGGCCCAGTTCCAATGCCTTTTCGTCTCTAAACCGCTCATTTACTCTTTCATGCAGAAGTGAAACAATGACTAAGCATGGACAATATGTTAGATAAGGTCTTTAAGTGACACAATCAGGTTATATTCACCTACTAACTAAAAGTTTGCTGGCTCAAATCCACCCAGCGATACCTGAGAAGAAAGGTCTAGTGATCTGCTTTCAACTCAATGGTAGGGATATGTTAGACACTGAAGAGACAGAAATGAACTCAATAAATGTGTACAGAAGGAAAGAAATACTCCTGCTACTGGTCTTACACAACTGTTTTTTTTTCACTTGTTTTTATGGAACACAATGTAATCTGAGTGCTAAACAATCAATTGAGTACATGGATTAATTACCTCAAGAATTCCTTCTTATTCCTATGAGGAGGAGGCTACTGGAATCCATTCATTCAACAAGCATTTACTTAAGTTGAAAGTCTGTCGCTACTGTAAGAGCCTCTTAGCTGTTTTTACTTTAGCACATTTTAATCTTTTCAAAATGTGAATGAGATGTAAGTCCCATGCTTAAAAATCAATGGCCTCACCTTGATCAGGCAATGTTTTTTTTAGATATGATACCAACACTATAAGTGACAAAAGAAAAAGCAAATAAACTGGGTTTCATCAACATTAAAAACTTCTGTGCATCAAAGGATATCATGAAGAAAGTGAAAGAAAATATTTGCAAATCATATATTTGATAAGGAACTTATACCCAAAACATTAAAAACTCTTACAATTCAACAACACAAAGACAAGTAACCATTTTTTTTGAATGAGCAAAGGATTAGCATTGACAAAGAAGGCATACAAATGGCCAATAAGCACATGAAAAGATGCTTAATATCATCAATCAGTAGAGATATGTAAAATAAAAATACAATGAGATACTAACTCCTATGTACTGTTCTTACTAATCTGTAAATGTGCCTTACTAATCTGTAAATGAAGTGAACAGCTCCACATTTATTTCTACCACACCTATAATGGTAAAACTGATGGAAAGCTATTCACTACGGATTAGCTTGTGCTTCCCCCTGCTTATTGAGAAATCTACTCCTGTATATATACCAAAGAGAAATGAAAACATACATCCACACATAATGTGTAAATAAATGTTCAGTTCGAAACTACCAGCTGTTCCACAAGAGAAATGTGAGGCTTTCTGCTGCCATAAAGATTTACAGCCTTGGGAACCCTAAACAGGGTCGCTATGATTTGAAACACACTTCATGGCACATAACTACCACCACCACCATGGTCCACTTTGTCCCAGAAGCCAGGGACAAAAAGTCACATATTGTTTGATTCCATTTAAATAACATATCCAGAATCAGTTCATCCATAGAAACAGAAAGTTGATTTGTGGTTGCCAGAGACTAGACAGAGGGAAAAATGGGGAGTGGATAGTAATGAATACAGGGCTTCTTTCTGGGTAATTAAAATTAGATCATGGTGATGGTTGTACCAATCAATGAGTATATAGAAAAACCACTGACTTACATGTTTAATAACTTTAAAAGTGGCTTTAATATGAGGGGGCTTCAAAAAGTTAGTGGAAAATGAAATTGAAAGATAATGGAATGCTTCAACAAACTTTCTGAAGCCCCTTTTTATATTTGGCCACATATATTTTAAATGATTTTACAGTTTAAATGGGTGAATTATGACATGCAAATTATATCAATTCAGAAGAGGATGTGGAATGAGGTATTTTGATATTGTTGGCATCAAATGAAACTTGGCTGAAAGCAGAAAATATCAGAAAGATGTTTACTTGTGCTTTATTGACTATGCATAGACTATGGATAATATTGCAGTGAAAGGGAATTCTAGAACACTTAATTGTGCACATGTAGAACCTATTTTAAGAACAAGAGGCAATGGTTCCGGAGTGGCTAGAGGAACAGAAGAAACTTCTTGAAAGAAAGACCAGCAGGAAGAAAAACCAAACAAAGCAGAATGGCTATTACAAGAACAAGCAAGCTGTTCGCCTGGGAGCTATCAAGGCAAGAAAAGTCAGCCCATCAAGATAAACGCCCTTCCAGGACTGAAATTCATGTGAAATCACATGAGCAGGCTTGTAAGTTTGCTGGTGACCATGCCACTGATCTACTTGTGAGTGGAAGTGGGGGAAAGGCAGCAATAAAGAAGACATGGACTGAGTTCAACCATGTTCCATTGACATCTGTCTACCTTAAGATGAGAGAGAAGAGGAAGAGCTGATTAGTATAAAGTTTGGGGAGGCTTGGGAAATCCTGAGCCCATGGACACTGGCCTAGTCACTGGGGACTAGAGCTGATAGTGAAGCATCCACCTGATATGAAATGGAGGGAGGCACACAAGAACACCCAAACTTGCAGACAGTACCCGTTTGACCTACCTTGGATGGCTTGATCAGAATTCAACTAGAGGAAGATAAGGAAGTTTGATACAGGAAGCAAGTGTAAATTGGTACAATTTGATGAACTTGAGCTTTACTTATGGATGATGGAGTTGCTCAAAATTCCAACTGAGAGAGAAGAAATCTTCACATCAAGGATCAAGCCTATCCCCTCAATGCACAGGGTTGATAGGAACGAGCAACTTAAACACTGGCTACCAAAAACTGGGGAGTGGGGGCTATAAAGACACAAAGTGGCTGGCTTAGAAGTTTTCAAGTATGTGCTTAGTTTCAGAGCAAGGAGAGTAAGGTAGAGTCCCTACTGAATAGTTTTCCTCTTGTCTATATGCGTCTAGTGAAAGATGACAGGGCAGGATGGGGATAGAATTCTTTTGATTCAACAGTAACTGTAATCATGACTAATTGTGAGTGTCAGCTGTAAAGGTACAGTTCATCTTTCATTGCAGGAACAGAGGATCCTTGGACCACCAAGAGGGAAGAGCATAAGCAGAGCATGGGATCCTAAACAGAGAAGTAGGGACACCAGAGACAGAAGCATAAGTAATGGCATGGAGAGATAGAGCAGCTGAGGTCTCTAGACCCATGGAATGAGAAAGGCTGTGTGTTGGCAGACAGGAAGCTGGCTTGTAAAATGTGCTTTTTGGTAATTTAGAGGATTATATATTTTCTGTACATAAAAAAATTTTTTTTTAAAAAAGAGCAAATAGAGGTAAAAACTGTTAACCAATGGTACATGGAGGAGATTGTAATCATTGCAATGAAACAAAATACAATTGGTTGACTGAAAAACTGATGATCTGCCCTGTAAACTATCGCTCAATTCACAATAAAAGCTTTAAAAATAAATAAGAACAAGAACAAGCAAGCTATTTGCCCAGGAGACATCAAGGCAAATGGTCAGGTCCCCTCAGTGTAAACCCCCTTCCAAGACTAAGACTCAATGGGAATACACGCTCTGATTGGTGACCACGGTCATCACTGATAAGGGGAAATGAGGGAAAAACAGCAATGAAGCTGCAAGCTAAGCCCTACAATGCTCAATAGACTCCTGTAAACCTGGATGGAGACCTGGTTGGCCAGCAGTGTGGCAAGACCTGGGGACTCTTGGGCCCAGAGTCAGTGGCATAGCCACAGAGGACTAGAATGGAGAATGAAGCATCCAGCTGATAAAGAAGAGAGGGCATATGCACAAGAACACCCACACTTGCAGATAATACTCACTTGACCTGGCTTCAATAACGGGATGATCAGAGCTCAACTAGAAAAAGAAAGAAGGGGACAAAAAGAGTAATCTGAAACAATCTGATGAACTTGACCTACACCTATGGATGCAGTAGCTCAAAGGAAGGAATAAATCTTTACAGCAAGGATCATTCCCACCCCCCTCCATACACAGAGTAGATAGGGATGGGCAACTTGGACATTGCTACCCAAAATAGGGGAGCTACAAAGGCAAGAAGGAGCTCTGGTAGCATAGTGGTTACGAATCCGGCTGCGAACCACAAGGTCAGTAGTTCAAAACTACCTGCTGCTCCATGGGAGAAAGTTGAGGCTTTCTGCTCCCATAAAGATTTACAGCCTCGGAAACCCTGTACAGGGTCACGATGGGCTGGAACCGATGGGCCGGAACCGACTCAATGGCACTTAACAACAACAACAACAAAAGCAAGAAGACAAGCTTTCAAGAGGGAACCTAGATCCAGAGGGTGTGGAGGAAGGTAGAATCTCCACTGAGCAGTATACAATCTGTCTAGGCGGGACTGATAAAATGAAATGCGGATACAATATTGTATCTTGTGATACAATAGTAAATAACTGTTATCAGGACTGATTGTGAGGGTTGGAAATGTAAAGGTAGATGTTTTGTAGCAAAGGGAGGAGAATGATTAACTTTGCAGTCTAGGAGCTGAGGTCCCTGGGACCATCAAGGGAGAAGAGTGGAGAGCGGGACCCTACCCAAAGAAGCAGTAATGCCTAAGACTGAGACAGAGACGACCAAGTGGAGAGATAGAGCAGCTGGGGACTTTAGACACAGAGAGGGAGAGGGGCTGTGTGTTGACGACCGGGGGGCAGGCTTGCAGGGTATACCCTTTGGTTGTCTGATGATGCATGGAGGGGATTGTAACCATGGCAATGAAACGATATACAATACGATGAATGTAAAACTAATGTTCTCCCATATAAACTATCACATAATTCACAATAAAAGATTTAAAAATATATATATATAAGAGGTAATAGTTCAAACAAAACAAGGGGATACTGAGTGATTTAAAGTCCAGAAAGGTTTGCATCAGGGCTGTATCCTTTTACCATAAACATTCAATCTGTATGCTGAGCAAATAATCTGAGAAACTGGACTATACACAGAAGAACGCAACATCAGGATTAGAGGACAACTCATTAACAAACAGTGATATGCAGATGACACAACCTTGCTTGCTGAAGGCAAAGAGGACTCGAAGCACATACTGATGTAGATCAAAGAATACAGCCTTCAGTATGGATTATACCTCAACATAAAGAAAACAAAAATCTTTACACTGAACCAGTAAAATAGGCTCCCATTTGACCTAGCCTGAATGGCTAGGGCGGAACTGACCAGAATCTGACAAAATGAAGAGAGATGTCTGATACTGCAAGCTTATATAAATCACAGTAATTTTAATGGCTTACTCTGGACTAGACTTTGCTTATGGATTCAAATGCTTCTATCATTAATTTCTCACACAAGAAAATGCTTGCCTCCTCCAAGTACTGGATTGATGGTTGTGAAGTTCCATCAAGTTGTTTCAGACCCATAGAGATCCTGTATAGAATTTTCAAGGAACAGCTGATGGGTTTGAACTGCTGACCTTGTGGTTCAAAGTCCATTGCTGATCCTATAAAGCCATACCAGGAGTGCACTGTGTTGATAAGGAAGGGCAATTTAGTAATTAGGTATCTAAAATGGGAGGAGATAAAGGTATGAAGTGGCTAGCTTACAAGTTCTCATGCATGTGCTTATAATTAAAATGGTTGCAAATGGGTAAAGTAAATCCTTCAAGTATGAAAGAGTTAATGGATAAAGAGGGAATGGGTGACCTGTGGTTTAGTGAATTGTTCAATATAACTTTTCTACTCTTGCTCTTTGTTAATGCTCACCAAAGGACCCTTTTCCTGATGGGTCTGGTCTGATTCAGCTGTGGATGCTACCAATTCATTGTAATTGTAAAAACTTGAAACTCTAGCATGGGTATAAAATAAGACTGAGGTCAGGGATTTCATTTTACTTGGATCCACAGTCAATGCCATGGAAGCATCAATCAAGAAATAAAATTAAATACTACATTAGGTAAATTTGCTGCAAAAGACCTCTTTAAATTATTTAAGAGCAAAGACACTTTGAAGACTAAGGTGCTCCTGACCCAAAGTCATACCAACTGCCCCATGGGAGAAAAATTATGCTCCCTTAAAGATTTACAGTCTTGTAAACCCTAAGGAGCAGTTCTACTCTGTCCAGTAGGGTTGCTGTGAGTCAGAAGTGACTCAACAGCAGTGGGTGAGTGGGACCTAAGCCCTGGCATTTCTAATCACCTCATATGCATATGAGGAGTCCTGGTGTGGCGCTGTGGGTTAATGTGCCAGACTGCAAGGTCAGTGGTTCAAGCTCACCAGCTGCTCCTCGGAAACCCTATACAGGGTCGCTATGGGTCGGAACCAACTCGATGGCACTTAACAAGACAACATATGCATGTGAAAGCTGAACAATGAATACGGAGGACCAGAAAAGAATTGATGTCTTTGAATTATGGTATTGGTGAAGAACATTAACTATAACACAGACTGCCAGAAAAATGAATAAATCTGTCTTAGAAGAACAGCCAGAACATTCTTTAAAAGCAAGGATGGCCAGACTTCATCTCATGAACTTTGGGAATGGAGAAAAGTAGCGAGTCTGAAAAAACAGGAAGAACCTCAACAAAATGGATTAACAGTGGCTGTAACAACTGATTCAAACAATTGTGAGGGTGGTGCAGGACCCAGAAGTGTGCTTCATTCTCTTATAAATATGGTCCCTATACACAATGGGCACTTAACAATGAGTCAGAATAGACTAGAGGTCACGTAACAACAGCATCAGCTAGAAACAACTCGCTGGCATCTAACAACAACAAAGCTGTTATGAAACAAAACTATTAACACTATCACCAAAAAAACCAAAGGCTTCTCATCTAATTAGGATAAGCTCAAACTGCTGGTCATGTCCTTGAGGTTCTATCTGACCAGGCCTCTGCCTCCCTTCTAGCTTCCCTTCTCTTCCCATCACAAGCTCATTTCAGCATGAGGGTCTTTCCACATGCTGTTCCCTCAGCCCACATATCTTAAACTGTCTAACACCTCTCTTTCAGAGTTCAACTTAAATTATCACCTCCTCAGAAAAGGCTTCTCCAATGTCAAGATGTAAACCAGTCTTCCCCAGTACTCCCCCTCATTACAACTCTTCTTCATGGATTGTATACAAGTTGTAGAATAAGCACTGGACTGCTAACCTCAAGGAGTCCTGGTGTGGTGACGTAGGATAAGCACTCGACCTCAATGTCAGTTTGAACCAGCTGCTCCTTGAAATCCCTATACAGGATTGCTATGAGTCAGAATCAACTCGACAGCATTTAACAACAACAGCTAACCTCAAGGATGGTAATTCAAATCTACAAGTCATTCCTCAAAAACCATAAACAGGGTCACTATGAGTCAGAACTAACTCAACAGCACTTAGCAATAAATTAGCAAAGAAGCCACAAGGTATATTCAGTAACTTATTTTCCCCTTTTATAGTCTATCTCCCCTCCTGCCATAATAGGCTATCAAAACATTTGTTGAACTGAACATTAATGAATTGACTATTCAAACAGCAAGAGAACATAACTGAAGTTAATGAAATTGTTTGTTTTTTAATACATAAGAAAGCAAATGATGAATTCCATATCAGAGAAGAAAATAAGCAGTTGCTGCAACAAGTGGGGAAAAGTTTCATGGAACCAATGAGATTGGTAGATTTTAGGGACTAACAGAAAAATGTGCAAGGTACTACAGGTGAGGTTCATCTGAACAATGCCCTCCTCTCGTTTGTCCATAACACGAACACTTCACCCATACACATGTACCCTCTATTGAGTCTTACTGAAATACAATTTGGAACCAAGACTATACACCCTAGATTACAAGTGCCTCGAGGGCAGAGACCAGCTTTTGCTTTTGCTTATGCTCCCACACATCACACATACATAGTAACTTCTTGAATGACAAATAAAGGAACAGCAAATTCAGGCACTAATCTAGCAATCTACTAATGGCAGGTCTATAGTTTAGACTCTTTTTTTTTTTTTTTTTTGCTTTTGGATGGATATAAGGAGCTCTGGAAGCATAGTGGTTACGAATCAGGCTACTAACCTCAAGGTCAGCAGTTCAAAACTACCATCCATTCACTGGGAGAAAGATGAGGCTTTTTGCTCCCGTAAAGATTTGCAATCTCGGAAACCCTGTACAGGGTCCCTGTGAGTCAGAACCAACTCCACAGTACTTAACAACAACAACAACAACAAGAAAGAGGGATTCTGTATATCTTTTTTAGTTCTTTAGTGGGGAGGAGGAACATTAGAGACAGAACACAAAACCACATACTAACTCTTGTAGCCTATTCTTAAAGGCCTTGCTGAGTCTCAGTATATTGATGAAGAGCTAAGCTGAGCTGACTGCCCTGCCATCCACTGCCCAACATGGCATTTACTAGACCCCGCAAAGACATTTCCCTAGTTATTACCATATGTGGATGGCAGACTGATATCATGGGAAGGTTAGCTCTGGTTCTGGAGTCCCAAATGTGAATGCCAACTTCTCTAGTTAACTAGTTGTTTAACCTATGGCAAGTAACAACATTGTGAGGCCATTTCTTTATAAAATGAATACCAACTTACTCCATAGATTTGACCTGTTGCCACTGAATTGGTTCTGATTCACAATGACTCTATAGAATGAAGTAGAATGATCCTACAGGGTTTCCAAGGCTCCAGTTGCTATGGAAGCAAATCTCTGTATCTTTTCTCCCACTGGTAGGTTTGAACCACCAACCTTTTGGTAAGTGGACAAGAGTTGAAGTCACTGCACTACCAGGGCTTCTTGTAGAAGAGAGATACATGAATAAGTTAATCATCCCAGGGTCTGGTACAGGCTTAGCCCACTACAAAGGCCTAGTTATGATTATCAAGTCACAAGAATTACAAAATGTCAGGGCAACAGGTTGCTGCTGCCCAATCACGAAGTGCTGAGTGTCAGAAAAGAGTTGATTTCTTGCTTCTAGCGAATCTGATGAGCAGCAGTGACTCTGCATTATTTGGACACTTTCAATCACTTTGGCTAAGTAAGGAATGTTCGCTGCTGGACTCGGTGATGAACTAGTAAAAGAACTCTTGGAATCTGGAGGTGAGACTGTTAAAATATAACACCAGACACCTAAAATGGACTTCATGAAGTTGTACAAACGAGACCTTTGTACTAATCTTAAAGGTCAAACTGAGAACCAAACATCAAGTGGAGGGGTGAAAAAGCACAGAGTCATCCAAAAGCGTCTACTACTTACTCATCTTTAAAAAAAATCTAGTTTGCTAAAGGAAAGTTCATGGTTGAGATATCTGACCAATTGTGAACACACACTGTCTACAACTTTACAAAATAAATATAATTTCCAACCCTTAATTTTTATCACAATTTAGACAAATACACAGATTGTTAGAGTGATTCAAAAGGAAAAGAAAGAGAGAGATCAATATGGTGGTTTAGTTAAGACATACTGGGCCATCCCTCTATAGCCACGACCCAATAAAATAAGTGAAACATACACAGATCACAATCTTGGAACTCTAATCATCAAATGAGATCAAATACAAATTGGAAAATGATACTGATCAAATACAGTTAATGAGAAGAGATATAGAGTGGAGGCACCATGCCAGTCAGCCCAGCAAAGTTTGGCCATCTTGAGACAAAGCCAAAGTGATCCTAAGAGTAAGGAGCATAGAAAGGAGCATGAAATTCCCAAAAGGAGACAGAGAAAATATGTAGGCAGACACAGAATGAAGCAAGGTGACCAGGACATGAATCAGACTCTAAAAGAGAAAGTACAGGAAGAACGATGAAAGGGTCTGGGAATCCCAGTATTCACAGAGCTAGGAGGGAACCAGAGATAAGCTGATGAACATGTTGTAATAGGTCTATAAAATGTCAACAGGAAGTCCCATACACAACCTGCTTAAGTCTGCCCCAACCCACCAAGCAGCAGGAGTGTTCCACACTCCCACAGAGCACCTCAAACTCCTCCCAACACTGCAAAGCCATTTGAACTTCAAGGTCGGTGGTTCAAGCTCACCAGCTGCTCCTTAGAAACCCTATACAGGGTCGCTATGGGTTGGAATAGGCTTGACGGCACTTAACAACATGCTGAATGAAATAAGTCAACCACAAAATGACAAATATTGTATGAGACAACTATTACAAAAAAGTCGAGAAAAGGTTTTCACAGAGAAAGAAACATTCTTGGATAGTTACCAGGGAAGGGATGTTGATATTATTAAGTGCCATCAAGTCACTTCTGATTCATAGCAACTCTGTTTAGGGTTTCCAAGGAGAAGCAGGTGTGTTTGAAGTGCCACAACCTTATTGAAGCCACATAGAATATCTACATCTATATCTATCTATCTATCTATATATATAATAGAATACACAGGGGGTACAGTCAGGAAAACTTCTGAGCCATAATGAAACTCCTCACAGGACTGTTATTGAACTTGAGAGCTAGGGACCAAAGGCCTGGGGGACATCTAGGTCAATTGAGATAACATTGTCTCTCAATACAAATTCATACTTTGGTGAGTAAGGAGCTCTGGTAACATAGTGGTTACGAACAGGGCTGCTCACCTCAAGGTCGGCAGTTCGAAACTACCAGCCATTCCATGGGAGAAAGATGACGTTTTCTGCTCCCATAAAGATTTATAACCTCGGAACCTTGTGCAGGGTCACGATGAGTCAGAACCGACTCCACGGTACTTAACAACAACTTTGGTGAGTAGTGACTAGGGTCTTAAAAGCTTGCGGATGGCCATCTAAGTCATTTAAGATACAATTACTTGGCATCCAGAAAAAGATGGTGGATCGGGTGGCAGTGTAGTGTCGAGCTCTGCCGAGAACACCACAGAATACAGGACCAAGAAGGCTCAGGGAATGGTCCCAGTACTATGAACCACATATAAAGGAATATTTAGAAGGTAGGAAGACTTACAGCTGGGGAGTTTGTGGCAGAA
>NW_006408566.1:9429614-9448544 GCF_000296735.1 Chrysochloris asiatica
GGAAGATTCAGCAAAGTGGCAGGATATAAGATCAACATACAAAAATCAGTTGGATTCCTCTATACCAAAAAACGACAGCATTGAAAAGGACATTAGGAAAGCAATACCATTTACAATAGCCACCCAAAGGTTGGAAACCCTATACAGGATCACTATGATTTAGAACCAACTTGACGTCAAGGGTCATACCCGAACTCCGTATACATATCCTCAAGCCCTTCATTCATCTTTCTCCACCTCTACCAATCTAGTTTCAATCATGGTCCACTCACCTCATCCAAGATGGTCTCCATAGCACCACTTTTGCTCACCTGGAGTCATGCTCCACACAATATTCAAAAGGTCACCTTTTTTAAGGTAAGCCTGTTCATACCACTTCAGACTTTTTGTACCCCAAACTCAAAAAAATGTATAAAAGGAATGTAATGAGTCCTTTGAATCAAAAAGAGTGCAAAATTCTTCTAGGAAGTACTGAAGAGTTAGAAACATTTCAGAAGTGTATAGATCAAGATGGAGGATATTTCAAGAAACATACCTTTACATTTTAAATGTTTTTATTTTATAAAGGTTTCTATGATTTTAGAGTCCTATTTTTTCATTTACCTTCATATACAAAAAAGAGTGAACTAAAGAAGGAGCTCTGGTAGCGTAGTGGTTACGAATCGGGCTGTGAACCTTAAGGTCAGCGGTTCGAAACTACCAGCCGCTCCGCGGGAGAAAGATGAGGCTTTCTACTCCCGTAAGGATTTACACCCTCGGAAACCCTGTACAGGGTCGCTATGGGTCGGAACCGACTCGACGGCACTTAACAACAACAGTCTGGAAAGATACACTGTATATAATTAACAGTATTTTTTTTTCTTCCTCCAAGTTAGTGTAACTACATAGTTCAAGACATACTTCAAGAATTTAGGTGGTAGT
Source organism: Chrysochloris asiatica (assembly GCF_000296735.1). NCBI lineage: Eukaryota > Metazoa > Chordata > Mammalia > Afrosoricida > Chrysochloridae > Chrysochloris > Chrysochloris asiatica. The sequence goes on from NW_006408566.1 coordinate 9,430,536, forward strand.
ATAGGTTCTAGTGTGGTGCTGTAGGATCAGCACTAGAATGCTAACCACAAGGTTGGCAGTTCAAACCCACCAGTCACTCCTCAGAAATCCCCTATACAGGGTCACTGTGAATAGGAATCACCTGATGGCACTTAACAAAAACAGGTGATAGTAAGGGTAATTTTTATTCTCTTCTTTGTATATCTTTGCATCAAAATTCTCCATAAATCATGACTTTGATCAGAAAAGACTACTTTAATTTAAAAAATGCCGTCTGGACTCAGGGAGGAAGAGGGGGTGTGTGCTGACAGCCAGGGGGCAGGCCTATGGGGTATACCCTTTGGTTATTTGATGATGCATGGAGGGGATTGTAATCATTGCAATGAAATGAAATACAATAGGACGAATTTAAAACTGATGTTCTCCAATGTAAAAAAAAAACAACAACAAAAAAAAAAACAAAGAATAGAGCCTTGGGGGGCAGGAATGGCCATAACAGATGGATGTTCCAAGATTCATATGCAAGTGGAGAATGGCAGACTTCCTATCACGGTATGCTTTATTCAAGAATCAAATAGGATACCTATTTAAAGTTCAATGGATAAAAGTGACGTGATAGATACATGTACAACAGCACTCAAGAATCTGCTAAGGTTGCTTACATACAGCCAAACACTCACGGACTTGATGCATTGGTTTGGCGGTTTGGGGTCACAGTTTGGACATTCCAGTTAGCTGGCCTAATAGTATTCTGACTTATTTCCTAGTTCTCTGTATAATACCTGAGTTTTTAAACACTTGCAAGTGGCCATCCAAGGCACAAAAATACTCTTCTATATGCCTGAGCAACAGAAGAAGGAGAGTCAGGAATATAGGATATAGGATGTATGGCTAACTGCCTCCATGAACATCTGCTTCCCTTGCCATGTGACAAGAACTAGATGTTGCCTTGCTATCATTACCAAACATTTTGATCCAAGATAGTGGTGGTGGTCGTTGTATGCCTTGGAGTTGGTTTGGACACATTGTGACTCTATACAAGGTTTCCAAGGCTAACAATCTTTTAAGAGCAGAAAGCCTCATCTTTCTTAAGAGTGTCTGGTAGATTTGAACTGCTAACCCTGCAATTTTCAGCCCAACTCGTAATCCACTACACTTCCAAAGCTCCTTAAAGATTCTATAGAATTTTATTCAAAAGGGGGACTATGAAGAACAGGATTTCAAATTCTCATGAACTCCTGACTTTTTTTTAGAACCATGGAGGCTAGATAAACTCCCAAAACTACTGCCCTATGATAATCTTTAAACCTTAAACCAAAAATATCTCTTGAAGTCTTCCTAAAAATAAACCATACATTAGCTTAGCTGGTAAAAGGAATGTTGGCCTTGATTACTACAGGTGTATCTTGTTTTCTTGTGCATCTCTTTATTGGACTTCAGATGCTTTTTACACACTGAAGGTTTATGGCAGCCCTAGCAATAGCTTGAAGCCACTTTCCTAACAGTCCATGCTCACATTGTGTCTCTGTGAGAAGTTACAAAAGTCACGTTTTACTACTTCTCATGATACTTCAAACTTTGTTATAATCCTCTTATACACTTAGGAGTCCTGGTGTGGTGCTGTGGGATAAAGCACTGGACCGCAAGGTCAGTTGGAACCACAAGGTTGATGGTTCAAACTCACCAGTTGCTCCTTGGAAACTGCACAGTACACAAGGTTGCTATGAGTCAGAACCAGCTCTATGGCACTTAACAACAACATTACACACTTAACAGACGGCAGTATAGGCGGAACATAATTCTCATGTGCATTGGGAAAAAAAAAAATTGTGACTCACTTTTTGCAATATTTGCTTTGTTGCAGTGGTCTGGAATAAAACCCACAGCATCTCCAAGGTCTGCATGTATACTCCTTAAGGAACTATATGTTATTGTTAAGTATCATCAAGTTGGTTCTGGCTCAAAGTGAGCCTGTACAGTTACCAAGGAGCTGGTTTGAACTGCTGACCTTGTGGTTACCAGTCCAGTGCTTATCTTTTGGCACCAAACCAGGACTCCAAGGAATTATCTATATAGATCAAATTGACCACCTCCAGAGATTAGATAGAAATCTTAAGGGATAGTGAGTTTACGCTAAAGAGGGATGAACAACTCTGAGGATGAGGAGAACGCTTGCACAACCAAAAGAATGTAGCCAATGTTACTCAACAACACAGGTAGAAACTGTATGTTTTTCTATGTATATTCTCAACACCATCAACAAAATAAGTAAAACAATGTCGTTAGGGGCTGTCAGTCAAGTTGGTACAGACTTACAGTGCCCTATGTGGGAGAAAGATGAGGTGTTCTGCTCCCATAAAGATTTACAGCCTTGGAAACCCTGTGCAGAACCAACTCCATGGTACTTAACAACAACAACAACAATACACAGTAGAATGAAACACTGCCTGGTCCTGCACCAACCTCAAAATTGTTGCTATACTTGAGCTCCACCTCGTGGGGGGAGGGGGGCTTCCTCTGTTCACTGACCCTCCACTTTAGCAAGCATGGGGTTCTTCTACAGGGACTCTTCAAATACATGTGAAAATCCTCAAAGGAACCAGAAAAAAAGAGAGATGTAGAAAGGACTTTCCAACTGGCGAGAGACCTATCAGATCTGCGCAATGTTTCACCAGGCTAGGAAAGTCTGTGGCATAGTCTCAGAATCCTGTAACAAGCAAAGACCCCGCTGTTGTTGTTGAGTGCTGTCGAGTCGGTTCCGACACAGCAACCCGGTGTAAGGTTTCCGAGGAGCTATTGGTGAACTTAAATTGCCGATCTTGCAGTCCAATGCATTAAGCTACAACGCCACACCAGGACTACAAAGACCCTGTAGGAGCTACTAAAAGGTTAGCTATTTAAAATTGTTTTAGATGTACTGTTGAATTTTTTCAAGTCTCCCTCACAGAATCTCTCTAGCCTCCAATTCTCAATTTTTCACCCTTGCATTAAAAAAAGACACACATTTATGCTTAATATGTACCCAAAAACCCTGAGCCCTCTAAATTAGGTCACCTTTTCAGAGAAGAAAAAGCTCAGCCCATAGTATAATTTGAAATGCTAGTCCCATCTGTAAAACTCCACCAGGAGCTGCACTTAATATTAATTAAGAACAGAAACAGCTTTGTTCTTGAACAGCTTTTCTCTCAATCAAACCCAGGATGCTTCCAAATGGAAACTGGCCAATTTTCCTACACCTGAGATAGTAGATCCAGTACAGAATAATGGGATTTTTGTAAATACCACTATTTGTCAAAGTTCTTAAAGCAGAATCCTCGTATCCCTCAGAGGGAGGTTTCCACCACCCATCACCCAAGAAAAGAAGCTCTTAGTAAATATAAGAATCGGCAAGGAGGCTCACTCACCTGAATGCCAGCTCCACGCAAGTGAGTGTTTTTACACACATGCCCATGCGCACACAGAGTAAAGTTAGCATTCCTTATTTCAGTCTAGGGCCCAACTCCTGGCAGTCTATGCGAACTGCCTCTTCTATTTACTCAGGGAGTATGCTAAAGAGAATGTGTGCCAAAGATCTGAAAGATTTGGGGGTGGGTCATCAACTAAGGTATTTGATAAGCCTCAGCCTGCACTGCCCCAGGCAGTCTGCATGGGCCAATGGTGACAGCAATAATGAGGCTAATCTCAGATTCATATTAAGTATAAACTTTTACCATAAATTGGAGCTAATTAAGCAGAACAAACTCTACTACTGGAAGCTATTTAACTCTTTCTGAGAAAGATGTACACGGAATTTGTGACCTGTGCAGGAAAAGCACTGGACTGACCAAAAGGTCAGCCATTCAAACCCACCAGTCATTCCTCAAAAACTATACACAAGGTCACTATGAGTCAGAACTAAAGACACTTAAGAATACCAACACAAACTTGTTGGACTCCTTTTATGCATTTGATACTTTGCCAGATTTCTGTCCTCTGAGTCTCAATGGGAAATGGTAGCATGGGGAAGGAAAAAAGGATAAGAGTCAGAGAACTGCCTTGAAGTACTGCTTTAGCCCCAGCAGTACCTAAGAGTGTTTCTGATGGATGTTCGTTGTTGAGTGCTGTCGAGTTGATTCCAACCCATAGCAACCCTGTATAGGGTTTCCAAGGAGCAGCTGGTGAGTTTGAACCACGGACCTTACATTTCAAACAACTTTGCAGTCTGATGCATTAGCCCACAGCACCACACTGGGGCTCCGATGTATGTTGTTGTTGTTGTTGTTAAGTGCCATCGAGCCGGTTCTGACCCATAGCGACCATAGCTGCTGGTGAGCTTGAACTGCCAACCTTGCAGTTCAAATGGCTTTGCAGTCTGGCGCATTAACCCACAGCACCACACCAGGACTAGGTACTCAATAAATATCTACTGAATTAATTAGACAATTATTACACTGCATTATAACAGTATGTGACATCAGCAAAAGAATCAAAGGCCTATAGAGGAAAGATGAATTCTACCATGGCAGGTGACGGAAGACATCCCAGAAGCTGCGACATTAGAATGAACCTTCCTTAGAGGAGCAACTTTTCATCAGGCAGTGGCTGCTAGAGGAGGAAAGCCAAGTAGACACTCCATCAAGGTTGGAGCAAATGGCCTGGCCTCCTTCCCAATTCAAATCCTTACAACGGTTCTGTTTCTTAGATTTTGGTGCACTTCATCATCTCCTTCAAACCTTCAATGATAAAAAGCTACAGAGAGAGGAGTTGTTGTGTTTTTCTACCAGGAAATTAGCTGAAAGCAAACAGCAGGTTACAAACAGAAAGATATATTTTGCAGTGTGCTTTTTTATTTACCAGGCAGGCAGCCTGTAAAATTCCAACTTAGACTTCCTGGGAGAGAAAAATAACCTTGCCCCCAAATCCACTAGAACAAATTACTGCCTTTTACTATTCTTATTTCCCTGCTGAAAGTTTTATGGTACTGTAGGATAAGCACTAGACCACAAGGTCTGCAGTTCAAACTCACCAGCTGCTCCTCAGAAACCGTATACAGGGTCACTATAACTTGACAGCACTTAACAATGCAAAAACTGGAATCTTGGTATGACCCTGTGGGCTAAGAACTGGACTGCTTAAACCCACCAATCACTCCTAGGAAACCCAATACAGGATCATTATGAATCAGAACAGACTCAACAGCACTTAACAATATTATTCGATTCCTAGCAGAAAAAGAAAAGGAGATCATCTTAACATTTCATAGTCATTTCTTACTCCAAAAGGAAACACTTGAGGGGAAATGAAGACATTTAAAGGAGAACAGAAACTAAATTCAGAACAAAGTTAAATGAAAACAGAAAAAAGTGAGAAAAAAAATAATGGAAAGTTTTCAAAAGCCCTAAGAATGTGCAGAAATAATTCACTTCCTATCACACTCTCTTCAAAAATAGAAAGGACTGCTATCCAGCCCTAGGACACATAATGTAAAGGGCTTCATGTCAAAAGAAAGCAAGCTACCAAGTCAGGTACGGAGATACATAAGAAGAAATGGGCTCTTCTCACCCTAGCGGTTCACTTACCGGTCTCCTTTCCCCTACTGTTGGAAAAGTCAGACCTAAACCCAAAAACATTAGCTTGGAAGCTCTTTCATGAAACCACATACCAAACACAGAAAGATTAAAATGCTTTTGGCTATGGAATTAAAATTAAAATAGATCCAAATGAGGTAACGGTACCCACAAAAGAAAACCCTAGGTACAATCTAGTATACTTAACTCTTTCGCCTGAGATTGGATGTTCTTGAAAATCAAAATACAAGCTTCCTTTTCCAACCTGTTTAAGAGGTAATGACTAAAACTCTGCTTTTAAGCTTTCCTTCTGTTTCCTAGCACATTTCTCTGCCCACCTCTTCAAACCAGTTTGTGCTTCTGAAAGGGAGATCCCTGGATAATTATCCCATAATGGGCAATAACCACCTCGGACACCGATGAGAACAGCAGCGATGTTAAAATATCCGGTTTGCCTAACAAGTTTTCATAAAGGAATTGCTAATTATGAGCATCTGCATCCCAGAAGAGTAACCTACCTCCCAGCTGCACAACCGCTACCTCTCGCCTTTTAATGCCAACTCATTATGAACTGGTGTAAACTAAGGGTAGGAAAAGCAGGTTAAAAAACGTAAGGAATGCGGTCAGACTCAGACCAAGCGGTCTATGTCATCAACTTTACCACTCGAGCCAATCGAGGCTGAATTCAGAATGCAATGTAGTCGAAGGAGTCTCCTAGTCTCCTAACGGTCAGGCCCAGACTTGGGGCGGAGGGGAAGTTAGTGGCAAGAGTTTACCTTAGAAGGAGGCAGCGAACAGACAAGCCTTTCAGAGCTACCCAGGACTCTAGCCCCGAGGCCCAGGCGGCGCGAAGCGGGAGAAGTGCATGGTTAGAAGCCCCGCGGCGCCACAGGTTCCTCGGAGCGCAGTCGGGCCCGGTTCCCACAGGTGGGGAGCGCTCAACCTCAGGGGCTCGGGCGAGAAGAGAGGCGCTGCGATTCCCCAAAGACCTAGGGGGTAGGGGAAGCCTTGGAGCTGGCGAGGCCGTTTCGCCTTAAGGAAACAGGGTAAAGAGAAGCTTCGGGGTAGCCAGTAGCTTGGTTCTCGCTCCCTCCGCTGGGTGCTTATCCACTTGCGGCAAGCGTCCGGTGGAGAGATGAGCTGTGTGCACCACCATTCTCCCCGCGAGCCTCGGCCTCCTTCCCCGGCGCGGTTAATCCGCACAACCGCGGACCGCCCGCCTGGCTGTTGCATGCGCCCAGTCACGTACGTGCCTGCACAACCAAACGCGGGCGGGGGGAAGGGCGCCCGGGACCCGAAGAGACCTGGCCGCTTCTCTCCCCGGCCAGACCCACACCCCCTTCGGCTCACCCCCAAAGTCCCTCACCCGTGTTTGCCTTGATGTTTTCCCGCAAGAAGTGGCCGCTGGAGAGATGCTGGAGGCCGAAGTTCTGGGCGATCCTCTGGCACACGGTGCCCTTGCCCGAGCCGGGTGGCCCAAGGATGACCGCGCGAAGGAGTTTGGAAGCCATTGCCAACGCGAGGAAGGGTACGGCAAAAAAGACAGCGGCACGAGAGGGAGCCTCGGGAACTTTGTATCTTCTTCCCCTGTCCCTATCACCCGCCGCTCGCGCGTGGACTCACCAGCCACCCTACAGAGGGAAGGACAGACTTTTGAGACAACCCCTCCCCTCAGCCCCGCGCCCAGGAGGAGCAGCGCGCCACCTCCCCGCCCTCGTCAGCCTCCTCGCCCCCACGCAGAGACTCTGCAGCGCTCCAGAGCCCCCGCCCCTAGCGTGGTCAGCCTCACCCGGCAGAGGTCAGCCCCGCCAGCCCCACCTCCAGCCCTGCCTCTATCCTACGCCGCCTGGTTGAGGAGGGGGCTGGGAGGCCATACATCCCTACACTAGTCTCCGCCAAGTCTGGAAAGAGGGAGAATCAAGGCGCGCAACCCACTGCCCCACGCACCAGCGGGCCTCTAGGCTGAGCCCCTGCCCTGGTCCCTGCACGTGGGCAGCGTTTAGTCCGCGCCCTGGTCCCTCCCCCGCGGCTGTCACATCCTTCGGATTCGCAGCGGCAGTCGCTGCTAGTCGGTGGTACGGGCTCGTTGAGGCCAAGCGGGCGACCCAGCGCTCACCTCCGCCGAGGGCTGCCGGGTTGCTCCCCAGCCGCGGGGCTCGCCAGGAGCTGGAGCTCGGCGCCTCTCTACAAAGAGCAGTCAAATAAACACACACCTCAGCTGAGAAGCAGCGCGCCTAGTGGATTCCAGCCCGGATCCTGCTGGGCGGCGCCGCCTCCGCCCGCCCCCACTCTGCGCCCTGGCCGGCCGCGCGGGACTAGCGCCTTACGTAACCGGGGAGACCAGCTTCGCACAGCCACTGGCTGGTGCCCCCTCGTCTTCCCACAGTTCTGCTTCCCGGGACCCCTGGAGCCTGTGGGGGCGAATAGAGGTAGAAAAGACCTAAGGGAGAGAAACTCCTTTTGGGGTGTCTCTATGAATGGAATGGGCATGACGGATGTACTGTTAATGGAAAAGAAGACTTGTTTAGTTCCTACTGTGGGTCAAGTTCGGTGCTAGATGATTTCATTATGCAACAATCTTTCAAGGTAGGATATTTACAGATGAAAAGATGCTTGGAATGCAGCCATTCATTGATTCATTCATTCAACAAATGCTTATTGAGCACTTACTGTGTGCCAGATTCTATTCTAGGCCCCTGGGATATAGTGGTGAACAACAGAAAGCCAGCCCCACCCTCATGGGGGCTGAATTCCAAGAGGGCTTCAAAACACACTTCTACTTGACTCCAAAGTCCAGGTTCCTTGGGAAAGAGGAAGTAAGACAAAGTCTAGAGAGCCTGTGGGAAGGTGAAAGCATTAATCACAATACGTGCCCATTTTATAGTCTGTTTACTGTAAACAGACCACCCATAAGATTTCTGTATTTTACTTCCTTATACAGGACTCCTGGTGTGGTGATGTGAGTTAATGCACTGGAATGCAAAGTCGGTTTGAACTTTGCAGTCAAACTCAACCACCACAACTCGGAAACCCTATATAGGGTCGCTATGAGTCAGAACCGACTCCAGGACACTTAACAAGGGGATAATTGCACCAGTTCTGGTGTGACACTGTAGGACAAGCACTGGGCTGCTAAACACAAGTGGTTCAAATCCACCAGCTGCTCCTTGGAAACCCTATACGGGATCTCGCTGAATCCTGGTCAAAAGGGGAGAAATGGAGAACAGGATTTAAAATTCTCATGGACTCCAGACTTTCTGGATCCATGTAGACTGCATGAAACTACTGCCCTGTAATAATCCTTAAACCTTAAGCCAAAAATGCCCCCTGAACGCATCTTAAAACCAAACAATAATTTAGCTTAACTAGTTAAAATAAGGAGCTCTGGTAGCGTAGTGGTTACGAATTGGGCTGTGAACTGCAAGTTTAGCAGTTCGAAACCACCAGCTTTCCGCGGGAGAAAGATGAGGCTTTCTGCTCCCTTAAAGATTTACAGCCTCGGAAACCCTGTACAGGGTCGCTATGAGTCGGAACCGACTCCACGGCACATAACAACAACAAGTTAAAAAGAATGCTTGCTTTGAATATTGTGTTCTTTCAAGAACTATTTAGAATCAAATTGACAACTTAAAAGATTAAACAGTAGTAACCTTAAGGGGTTATGAGTTCATGGGGGAGGGACCACAAAAAATGAGTATGAGGAATAGTCACAGAACTCGAAAAATGTAATCAATGTCACTGAATTATACATGTTGAATTGGCATATGTTTTGCTCAACAACAATAAAATAATAAAAGGATTACAGTCAAGAAAACCTTATAGAACTGTTCTACTCAGCAACTCAGTGAGTCGCCATGAAATCATAATCCACTCATCTGTAACTAACAACAACAATTTCCCAGATGATGAGTCTGCAGCTCTGGAGTCCAATCCATTCAAATAGAGATATGAAAGATATGTGGGCTCTTGATTCCTCTGCCTACTCTGTGACCTTTGACCCTTAACTGTTCTCTTTGTAAAATGTGGAAGTTGAATTTAGAACATCCACATTGTTGTTGCTGCTGGGAGTCCTAGTAGGGTAAACACTGTTGTTGTTTTTGTTAAGGAGCAACTGGTGAGCTTGATCCACCGACCTTGTAGTTCAAACAGCTTTGCAGTTTGGTGCATTAACTCACAGCTCCACACCAGGACTCACTGTAGGATAAGCTACAAAGTCAGAGGTCCAAAACCAGCAGCCACTCCTCAGAAACCCTATACAGGGAACCTATGAGTCAGAACCAACTGGATGGCACATAACAACAATATTGTTGTTAAGTGCTATCCAGTCAATTCTGACTGTGAGCCATCACAAGTAAAACAGAGCAGACATCCTCATCTTTCTCTCGCGGAACAGCTGTGAGATTAGCAGCCCGATTCGTATCTATCAAAAAATTGATCAAAGTTCACACCCGGCAACACAGCTATTCACCCCCACAAACTGTAGCTCTACTTTGCCCTATCAGCTGATTTGTTTGTTTCTTTTGCCTACTTTTGAAATGCCTGGTAGCGTAGTGGTTACCAATCAGGCTGCGAACCGTAAGGTCAGCTGTTCGAAACTACCAGCTGTTCCGTGGGAGAAATATGAGGCTTTCTGCTCCCCTAAAGAAACCCTGTACAGGGTCGCTATGAGTTGAAGCTGACTCCACGGGCACATAATCACCACCATCATACCAGCATCAGTTTACAGAGTTACAGAAGAGTGCTTGTCACATATTTGACCCCACCCAGACCTTTATGATTGACTTCATTTTTTAGGAGCTTAGATTATGAAACAGAGGCATGGTGACAAGGTAAACTGGTTAGAGAAATCCAGCTGAGACTGGAACCTAAGAGTTCACTACAGAGTCCACAAATAAGTGTCTCCATGCACGGGCACCTCAGAGTGCCAAAGATCAGCTGCTGGAAGGACAGCAGAATAAGAAGAAATTAAATTGGAGTCAAACAGACCTGGTATCAAATTTCAATAACGCCAGTTATTAACTCTGCAAGCCTTTTGATGGCTGTGAGCCTTACTTAGCGTTCTTAACTGTAAAAGGGAAGACAATGCCCATTTCATAACCTTGTGATAAATCTGAAATGAGATAATGTATCATTTAAGGACTTAGCACAATGATGTCCGACTCACAGAGACCCTATATGGGATTTCCAAGGAGCAACTGGTGGGCTTGAGCCCCAGATTTTGCAGTCAGCAATCCAGTGCTTATCCTACAGCACCACACCAGGACCCCTGCACAATGCTGGGTATATAATAAGTATGCAATGAACAGCATTATCACCATTATTAACCATGGGACAATGATTTAGTCTTTCTGATCTGTTACTGAATGGTGAGGAATCAATGAGATACCAAAGCACATAGCAGGTTCCCTGATGCATGAAAGATACTCAGGAAGTAACAGCTGTTCTTATTAGAATCCTGGTGTGGTGCTGCAGGATAATGCGCTGGACCACAAGGTCGGTTTGAACTGCAGAGTTGACAGTTCAAACTCACCAGCTGCTCCTTAGAAACCATATACAAGGTCACTATGAGTACAACTGACTTGATGGCACTTAACAGCAACATTCTTATTAGAAAGGAGCCCTGCTAGTGTAATGGTTAAGGCACTTGACTGCTGGCCAAAAGGTCAGTGATTCAACTCATCAGCCACTCTGCAGGAGAAAGATAACGCCATTTGTTTCAGTAAAGATTTGTTGTTGTTGTTAGGTGCCATCAAGTCGGTATGACTCATAGAGACCCTATGCACAACAGAACAAAATACTGCCAGATCCTGGACCAACCTCACAAGTGTTGCCACGCTTGAGCCCATTGATGCTGCCACTTTGCCAATCCATCTCGTTGGAGGTCTTCCTCTTTTTCTCTGACCCTCCACCTTACTAAACATGATATCCTTCTCTAGCAACTGGTCCCTCCTGACAGTATGTCCAAAGTATGAGAGACAAAGTTTGGCCATCCTGGCCTCCAAGGAGCACTCTGGCTGCACTTCTTTCAACACAGATCTGTTTGTTCTTTTGGCAGCCCATGGCACTTTCAATAATCTCCTCCAACACCATAACTCAAAGAGCCTTGGAAACCCTATGGAGAATGTCTGCCCTGTCCTATGGGGTCACTATGACTTGGAGTAAAATCTGTGGCAGTGGAATGTTTTTATTGGAAGAAGCCCTGGTTAGAATTCAGTTGCTAATTGAAAGTTTGTCAGTTCAAACCTACTCAGCAGCTTCCGTAGGGATCACTCTTCATTCTGTCATGTGGAGTCAGTATGAGTTGGAATTGACTTGATGACACACAACAGCATTCTTATTGGACAGTGAGTGAAAACAAGTTGTTGTTTTGTTATTGAGTGCTATCGAGTCGATTCCAACTCATAGAGACCCTGTATAGGGTTTCTGAGGAACATCTGGTGGGTTTGAACTGCCGACCCTGTTGCAGACTGTGCAGAGGTTCGAGGCCCTATAGGCCTGAGTGTAATAGATCTAGCCACTTGGCAGTTAATAGCAAATTGTTTTTCATCAAATTGTTTAGTCATATTTATTTAAGTCCAAACATGAGCCCTGGATGTCCACAGAGAAATGCAATATTCCCCTAAATTTCTAAGGTCAAGATTTTCCCCCTAGAACCAAGGCAGTAAAACTTCCTCAGAGGACGAACAAGGAAAGGTTTACTGGGATTAAGCAGGGAGGCTCTGGAGAGGAACTGCCCGGGGTATATTCACTTGGGGTGGAGCGGTAAATTCTGGGAATACGGGATTAAGGACAATGGGGACAACGCCCTCGGACCACCCTGGGTTCAATCAGTTTGATCCAAGTGAAGGTTAAACCCAGTAAGGAAGAAAGGAATATTGGTTTAAGTAAGGTTTACTGGCTTAATTTATTTTAAAGATTGTCTTGTCTGAATAATACCATTCTTCTTCTGTAAAGATCCCTCCCCGCTTGGTGTGAAGCTCCTCCCCTGAATAAAGCAGAGGCCAAAGCCTCCCCAGGTGTGCATTACTGGTTGGAAGGCTTGCAGTAACAATTGCAGTGCATTACGGGTTGGAAGGCATGCAGTAAAGATTGCAGGGCAGTGAGTTGCTGCCTGCAGAGGCCACAATGCCTGTACTCCCAAGCCTGCCCACCAGTGATGCATCCACCCTGGCTTTGGGGTGCTTCACGACCCTGTGATTCCCAGTCCAGTGCTGATTTCACACCAGGAGTGAAAATGAGGGGAACCCTTAATGAGATGGAATGATGCAATAGCTTCAACAATGGACTCAAACACATCAAAGACCATGGAGATAATGCCGGATCTGCAACATTTCTTCTATTATACATAAGGAGTAAGAGTCAAGTCCATGGCAACTAACAACAACAACAACATTTTTATCAAAGAGGGCAGTGAGAATTCAATGCAGAATTCTAACTTCCATTCGATAAACCCTGTTTCCATTCTCAGCTAATGAGCCTCAAGCATAGCCACTGCCCTTCAGTCAGTGGAGGCTAGAGCATTGCCTCAATGCTCAACAAGTTTCATTGGAGCTTCCAGGCTAAGATGAACTACAAGAAAAGGGTTGGCTACCTATTTCTGAAAATTGGTCCAGTGAAAACCCTGAGTCAGGGGCCTAACCAACAGGAGCAAACAATAGTCCTTATCACATGCATTCAAGTAACTAACTCCATACTATTTCTTTTGCCTAGGGTTTTTAATCCATTTATAATATTTACCATGTTGTGGTTGTTAAAGGCTGTCCAGTATTTCTGAGGAGCAACTGGTTGTTTTGAACTGTGTTGTGGTTTGAAGTCCAGTGCTGATCCTGCAGTACCGCACGAGGAGTCTGTAGATATGCAGCAATTTGTTATGTGTCTACTATACTTTAACGTTATAAGCTCTGAGGCAGGGGCCCAGTTGTATTCTTCTTTATATCCTCAAAAATATATGGCAGTTTGCCTGTAATACCTACTCGGCTAATGTTGGTATATCTTCTGCTCCTAAGAAACTTAGCATCACGCCCTATTGCCTCTCAATAATCTAGATAGTAATTTATACATTCATTCATCAGATTCTGACATACTTACAAAGAATGTCAGTGCAAAGAGTCTTATTTGTGCTTTGCAGATGAAAAAACTAATGTTTTGAAAGGTTAGGTAAACTGTCCAAGGTCACAGAGCTAGTTGGTGGTGCACCTGGGACTCAACCCCAGATTCTCTAACTCCGAGGCCAGTGCTCTTATTGTCTAAACTTCAGCCGTTTCTGTACAACTTTCACAGTTTTGTCATAACCTTGTATCACCTTGGCTTTTATCTGCTTACCATGTTTCTTTATATCGACTCATTTTGTTTAAATAATTTATTTGAGAAAGAAACTGTGTATCACTCACTCACCATAAATAAATGAATGTAATAAAGCAAATGTAAATTTATAGAACAAGGCTACTAAATTCCAGCTATATTCAACTATATATCTGCTTGTTGAAATTCTAAGCTTAATGTTTGTTTTTTGTTTTGTTTTTTAAAAAGTAAGGAGGTTGTTTACTAAGTGTTAGAAAAGTATTCAAAATACTGCTTATATATAATCACATGGCTCAAAATAAAATCTACAAAAAGAATACTTTCTTATTATGCAGACCAACACCATTTAAAGCCAGGCCCATGTATCAGCTAGAATCAACTCTAGTAGCATAGCAAATTACCTCTTGTTATATTAGAGATATGTCTTACACACGCTAATGTCCCTCATAGTACACCATTGAAATTTATTTTAATGAGTCATCAGGATATTTTTTTCATAGTATCATCACTCCAACCATAGTTCCTGGATACCACACCAATCCCACTTCTGAAATTATACTCCCATTGTTTCAGCCATCACATCTCTCCAACATCTTCATTCTACTGTAATTTCAGGTTTACACCTATTGCATTTAATGGAAACATCTAGCTTCTTGAATATAGTGGCTTCATGATCTTGTTCATCATGACCTTCACACGGTTTGTATCATGTCCAGCATATGGAATGCAGCACAGTGGTTTCTCTTGTATGTGGCCTTTCTGACCTTGGGTTTATAATTCTGCCAGGAATCATTGGTTGGACCCTAACCTGCCCTTTCATTGGCCTATTTAATCTACCTTGCAGGGATACTACATAAAAGAGTTGATTAAAACCCTTACAGAGTTTGGTTTATTTGTATGTGAATTAGGTCCCTGTGAGCAATCTAAGCAGATTGGTCAGTTCATGATCTTAGTGAGAGGAGTAGACTTATTAAAGGGCCAACCTCACAAAACTTGTGAGGATCTCACTCTCATCAAGAAGAGTCTGGAGTGGAGCACATCGTTGGGGCCAGAGGTCCCTGTACTGAGAACCTTCTAGACCCTCGAGACTGAGAGAACTGTAATGCTGGAGATGATGCGAGGAGGCATGAAATGGTAGCAGCATCAGCAGAAGCAGGAGCAGCAGGAGCCAGGAGACCATTGCCTGGTGTCTGCAGTGAGCTTGTTCATTCATGAATCAAGAAAGACATCACAGCCTTTGGCCATGAGGATTGATGGTGAAGGGGATCCTTTGGGCACTTGTTGGTGGAGCTAACACTTGCCCAAGCTGGACAGAGGCTATGCCCAGCGAAACCTCAGAGAATGGGCCAGGTCAAGAATGAGGCTCAGCAGTGAAGGCCAGGTCAAAAACAAGACTATGCGTACACCTATGGAAGCAGTAGCTCAAAAGAGGGAACAAGTCCTTACAGCAAGAATCATTCCCACCCCCTCCACACACAGAGTAGACAGGGATGGGCAACTTGGACATTGGCTACCCAAAATAGGGGGTGGGGGCTACAAAGGCAAGAAGTGACTGGCTTACATGCTTTCAAGAGGGAACCTAGACCCAGAGGACCTGGAGGAAGGTAGAATCTCCAGTGAGTAGTATTTAATCTGACTAGGCAGAGCTGATGCAATGAAATGCAGATGGGTCTCTTGTGATACAATAGTGAATAATTGTTATCAGGACTGACTGTGAGGGTTGGAAATGTAAAGGTGGACGTTTTATAGCAAGGAGGGGAGTGATTGACTTTTCAGTCTAGGAGCGGAGGTCCCTAGGACCATCAAGGGAGAAGAGCAGAGAGCAGGACCCTACCCAGGGAAGCAGTGATGCCTGAAATGGAGCCAGAGATGATGATATGGAGCTATGGAGCAGCTGGAGACTCTAGACCCAGAGAGGGAGAGCGACTGTGTGCTGAAGACCTGGGGGGCATGAGGGAAGGATTGCATGAAGGGGATTGTAACCATGGCAATGAGACGATATACGATAGAATGAATGTAAAACTAATGTTCTCCCATGTATACTATCACATAATTCACAATAAAACATTAAAAAAAAAAAAAGACCATGGCCAAGAGAAGGACTGTCCTGAGGAGGCTGAGAGGAGGCCTGCATGCCCAAGAGGAAACCTGCATATGACCAAGCATGCACAGTAGAAAGAGAAGGGCTTGCTTGCTTGTGTAGTCAAAAGTAGATAAGAGAGAGCTTTCCTGCTCTGATAAAGAGAGAAATGTGTTCTCCACTTTGGGGAAGCCTTCCAGACTTTGCCTACGTACTTCCTAATCCTGATCCTGAGTCGTCGCCTCTTGATCCTAATCCTGACCCTAAATTGCACCCTATTAATTACTTAGGAAATCAGCATGGTCTGTGAATTCTGTGTAGTCATTGCATCTAATTATCAAACGTAGCAGAAAAGCAGAGCGTGCCCTGAGGAGAATGGTTGGTGCTTGAAATGGTGAAGACATTGGAGGGTGGCGGTATGTGGAACCACCACATCCTAGGAACCAGATCTTCGCTAGTCTGGTTCTATTCTATAAGGAATCTAGGTAATTACTGATGCTGCTGCAACACAAGGAATTAATTTTGTTGAATGACAAATTGGTTGTTGAATAAATAATAGATTTCTTTCTTTGTCTTCTTTGAAGCTTCTCTACACAGGCAGGAGAAAGGCTAGTGGCTTGAACATGCTAAGATCAGAAAGGAAAGCAAGAGACAAATGGGAAAAAGGAAAAAATGGTCAAAGTTTGTTCCACCTTGCCCTGCTCCCTATGGGTACTTGCTAAATACACAGAAACAAAAAGGTTGTATTGAGAGAAAAATAAATAATGGAATGGGCTAACATAGCTTTATTTATGACAATAGCATAGTCTCACAAGTGAAAAACTCTCATGTCCCCAAAATTTACTACTTCTCATGATTGTTGTTGTTGTCAGGTGCCATCAAGTCGGAACCGACTCATAGTGACCCCATGCACAGCAGAACGAAACAATGTCCAATCCTGGTTCAACCTCACTACCGCTGCCACACTTGACGCCATCAATGATGCCACCTGGCTGATCCATCTCATTGGGGGTCTTCCTCTTTTTCTCTGACCCTTCATCTTACCCAGCATGAAATCCTTCTCCAGCGACTGTTCCCTCCTGACAATATGTCCAAAGTATGGCCTCCAAGGAGCACTCTGGCTGCACTTCTTCCAAAACAGATCTATTGGTTCTTTTGGCAGTCCATGGCACTTTTAGTATTCTCCTCCAACACCA
This sequence comes from Chrysochloris asiatica, assembly GCF_000296735.1. NCBI lineage: Eukaryota > Metazoa > Chordata > Mammalia > Afrosoricida > Chrysochloridae > Chrysochloris > Chrysochloris asiatica. The sequence goes on from NW_006408566.1 coordinate 9,447,638, forward strand.
TAATTCAAAGGCATCAATTCTTCTACGATCTTCCTTATTCACTGTCCAGCTTTTTAACCTATAATATCTTAATGGTGTTTGATACCAGGCAGCCTTTATCTTAGAAACTTATTTTCTCACACCAATAATAATAATAATAATAATAATAAAAAGGTTTACACGTGGTTAAAAAAAGAACTAGGAGGCAAGAAATCAACATTCTTCATATTTAACTGAAATGACTCGTTATTCTTCATGAGCAACAGACTATTTACAAATTATTCCTGTAATAACTATATATGGTAGAGGAAGAAGTTCTCTTGGGAGATTATGTTGAACTCTCACCCTTGGAGTTTTCCCCATGTAACACTGAGAAACAAAATAGCAATCCATTATGCTTCACCCTCTAAATATAATGTTATAATGATGATGCCTTGCCCAGGATTTTGTTCTTGAGTTGTATTAGGCAGTAGGATGGACAGACTATGTCATTTCATCACTCAATCTTCTTAACCACCATCAATAGACATTGGATTTGAGTTAGTGGATATGCCTGGAGATTAGGCGAGTTTGGGTGCAACTTTTCTCTGTGAAAAGTTCCGTTTTCTTTGTGTAAATGCATACATACATATGGAGTCCTGGTACTGCTATAGGATAAGCACTGGACTGCTAACTACAGGTCAGCAGTTCAAACCCACCAGTTGCCCCTCAAAAAATTATATACAGAGCCACTATGAAGAGGAACTGACTGTGGCATTTAACAGCAGCAACAACATATATGTATATATAAGTATGTATGTATCTATCTATATGGAGTCCTGGTGTGGTGCTGTGGGCTAATGTGTCAGACTGCAAAGTCATTTGAACTGCAAGGTCGGTGGTTCAAGCTCACTAGCTGCTTCTTTGAAACCCTATATAGGATCTCTAT
>NW_006408566.1:9449756-9451078 GCF_000296735.1 Chrysochloris asiatica
TTATCTTTCAGATCCATTTTTCCATGAAATTTTTGAAGCCCTAGTATACATGTTGTTGTTGTTGTTGTTAGGGGCTCTCAAGTCAGTTCTGACTCATAGCAGTCTTATGCACAACAGAATGAAACCCTACCGGGCATGGCACCATCTTCACAATCATTGTTACATCTGAGCCCATTGCTGCTGCCACTGTGCCAGTCGACCTCATTGGGGTCATTCTCTTTTTTGCTGACACTCCCTTTTACCAAGCATGATGTCATTCTTCAGGGACTGGTCCCTCCTGACAATATGTACAAAGTATGAGAGACAAAGTCTGGTCATCTTGGCTTTTAAGGAATATTTTAACTGTACATCTTCCAACACAGATGAGTTTGTTCTTCTGGCAGTCCGTGGTACTTTTTAATTTTTTTTTTTTCCAACACCAGAACTCAAAATGCATCAATTCTTCTATGGTCTTCCTTATTCATTGTACAACTTTCACAGCCATGAGGCAATTGAAAATATCATGACTTGGGTCAGGCATACCTTAGTCCTCAAACTGAAATCTTTGCTCTTGAGTACTTTAAAGATGTTTTGCACAGCAGATTTGCCTAATGTAATATATTGTTTGCTTTCTCAACTACTGCTTCCATTAATATTGGTAGTGAATACATACATAGGAGGGTGAGTAAAAAATTATCTGTACTCCGTTTATGTTAAAACTCCCATCCATGTCCACAGCTGATGATGACACTGAGGGTGCATGTGAAATGATTTTGTTCAATAGATGAGTGATGGTGGCAAATCATTTGCAAATCAGCCATGGCTCTGCCTATGAAATAATCTACAATAGACTAAGGTTTCAAAAGGTTTGTATGACATGAGTGCAGAAAGAACTCATGGGAGAGCATAAAACAAATGGTTTGGACATCTGCAAACAAAATTTGGATCCATACCTGGAGGAAGGTAAAAAGGTTCTTTAAAAAAACACAAAACATTACTGGTGACGAGACATGGATTCATCACTACGATTCTGAGAGTAAATGTGAGAATATGGAATGGAAACATCCTGAATCACTGACCAAGAAAATTTCAAAAGTCAACCATCAGCTGGAAAATTGATGCTTACAGTTTTCTGGGATTACCAAGGGCCAGTATTGGAACACTATCAGGAAAAAGCCTCAACAATCAAGAGTACTTTTTATATTGAGATTCTCACTAAAGAGCTGAAGTCTAAATTTCGGTTTAAGCTCAGAGGCCTGCTAAGGACATTGTGATCTGGCATGACAATGCATGTCCTTACACGTCTGTCCACACTGTTGACACTCTGCAAAAACCTTCTTTTT
>NW_006408566.1:9453664-9454695 GCF_000296735.1 Chrysochloris asiatica
TGCACTTCTTCCAAAACAGATCTGTTGGTTCTTTTGGTCTTTGATGGGCACAAATATGGATCTCTTCCAATCAGTTGACCAGGTAGCTGTCTTCCAAATTTCTTGGCACAGATGAATGAGTGCCTCCAGTGCTGCCTCAATTTGTTGAAAGACTTGAATTTGTATTTTGTATTCCATCAATTCCTGGTGCCTTGTTCTTTGCTAATGCTTCAATGCACCTTGGACTTTTTCCTTCAGTATCTTTGGCTCTTGATCATACGCTACCTTTTGAAATGGTTTAATATTGACAGTTTCTTTTTGGTACAGTGACTCCATGTATCCCTTCCATCTTTGTTTGATGCTTTCTGCATCATTCAATATTTTGTCCATACAATCCTTCAATATTTCAAGTCAAGGCTTGAAGTTTTTCCTCAGGTCCCTCAGCTTGAGAAATGCTAAGCGTGTTCTTCCCTTTTGGTTTTCTAACTCTAGGTCTTTGCACATTTTATTATATATTTAACGTTGTCTTCTTCAGCTGCTCTTTGAAATTTTCTATTCAGCTCTTTGACGTCATTTCCTCCATTTGCGTTAACATTTCTACACTAGAAAGCAAGTTTCAGAGTCTCTTCTGACATCCATTTTGGTCATTTCCTTCTTTCTTGTCTTCTTAATGACCTTTTGCTTTCTTCCTGTATGATATTCTTGATGTCATTCCACAACTCATCTGGTCTTCGGTATTTAGTGTCTAATGTATCAAATCTGCTCTTCAGATAGATATCTAAATTCAGGTGGGATATGTTCAAGGTCATATTCAGCTCCTGTGGATTTGATTAAATTTTCTTCAGCTTCAGCCCGAAGTTGCATAGTAGCAATTGCAGATCTGTTCCACAGTCTGCTCCTGGCTTGTTTTGGCTGATAATATGGAGTTTTTCCTCTGTCTTTTTCCACAGATATAGTCAATCTGATATGTATTAATTCCATCTGATGAGGTCCATGTGGATAATCATCTTTTATGTTGTTTAAAAAGGTATTTGCAATGAAGAAGTTATTGG
>NW_006408566.1:9455915-9459902 GCF_000296735.1 Chrysochloris asiatica
GCTATAGCTTCCAGAATCACAGCAACATGCAAGCCACCACTGTACTACAAGCTGACAGATGAGTGGTGGATCCTTTGATGTAGGTGTCCTATCATTGTGTCTCTATTATAGACCTTAAAAGTGAAGTAAGACACCTGTAACTTGCCAGAGGTCCCACAGCCTTTAAGTGGCAGAGTACAGTCTTACTAGTATCCTGACTCCAGAGCCCATGTGCTTTCATCTTTGTGGTAAACTGATTTTTTTTTTAAATCTCTGAAATTGCATTGCTATATATTTATTTTATAAATGAGGAAACTAAGACACCAAAAGGTTAAGTAACCTATCTCCTCACACCACCACCCCTCAGTGTCATTGGGCCAGTAAGTGTCAGAGCTGGGATTTTAATCCATGCAGTATAGACAAGGGTCAAAGTAGTTAACCACTACAGCCTTCTGCTGGCCCAGTATTTGAGTACAAGTATTCTAAGGCTCTTTCAGGAAGGTTCTGTATCACATCACTAATTGAAAGAGAAATGCTGCCAGGATACTTGACTTGGCTTTTTCAACCATCAGAGAAGACAACTTGAGATCTATGAAATGTTCTTGCCCCTAGCCTTCCCACTCAGGAATCTCCATAGATTTGAATGTACTTCTGCCCTCCGTGGCCTTCTGATTCGTCTGTCAGTCTCTTATTGTCATCCTGTTGTCCAAACATTGATGTGGCCTGGGTTTTGATCTCATAGCCAAATCCCTTTGACCTGGTAGTTAGCTCACTATTGATCAGATTTTCAAATGGCATTACCCCTTTGTTCTTCCCTCCGTGACCACAGTCCAGACTAAAAATTCCAAACTTCAGAGACAACTTCCAGGTCTTCCTCCCTCTCCCTTCCCCCAACCCCCGTACCACATGAGTTCCAAAGGTGATTCCCAGATCCCCAATCCAGATCATAGCCCCCACTTGTCTAAGAGGACAATATAGACAATTCCTTGTTAGAGACAAACCAGAATGGTAGAAAAAGGAGGCTAAGTTAAAATGTCTATCTTGCTACAAAGGATCAGAAATGTGATTACTAGAGGTAAGACATGATACACTGATCAAAGAAGAGTTTACAAGTGATTTTTTTTGCCACGAGTTGTGTTTTATTTTCATTAATCATACAAATAATTTTCTATACTATCCCAGGGCAAACCGGAGGATTTGGTAGTCCCTTCAGAGACCCACAGACTGATGGGTGTCATTGATGTAGAGTGTCCGGGTTCACAGTGCAGCTTGTTGCTTGTGCCCATCTTGCAGGTGGCTTTTCCTCCACATTATGTCTGGGGTCTCGAAGATGATGGGGGTAGAGGTTGTATAGCATAGAGTTGATTCTTAGAGATATCTTGGCAGTTTCAACCCTTGGCTCTGCCACTTACTAAATATGCTACTTCAGCAATTCCTTAATCAATCTGTGCTTTGTCTTTCCCACCTGTGAAATGGGGATAGAAATAGTTTCTATTTTACAGTGTTGTTGTGAGCTTAACCAACTTAGTATATGTAAAAACTTGGACCAATGCCTGGCATGTAGCATTTACTATATGTGCATGTTATTAGTTCTTAATCAACTACAAAGCTCAACATGCTTCATGGCACTAAAAGCAGGTTCTTGGAAGAATTAACCGATGCCAGGTCAATTCATTACACTAGCCTAGACGATCTTCTAAGGATAAGTCACTTGTTTTCAGAGAAAGACTTTCATACAAAGGTAAGTAAAAAAAAAAAAATATTACTATTAAAGTTCCAGTTCATATATGCATAGGTTTATTCCAAACCAACTATGTTTAAATAGGTCTCTGTGGTGAATGAATGACTACAGACAAGTTCTCTAATAATACATTTGTCAGAACCTCCTTAGAGTCCCTTCAAAAAACACCTCCAGTCAAACCAGTGGCTTTCAAAGGGATCTTCGGGGCCAGTTCAATTCAAGGCAAAGATGTCAGCCCAGAAGGTCATGGAGACTGTTTTTGAGGGATTCCCAAGTGTGACACTGTAAGATAGATCAGCAGTAGACTGCAAACCACAAGGTCAACAGTTCAAACCCATCAGTTGCTCTTTAGAAACCCTATACAGGGTCATTATGAGTCGGAACCAACTGGATGACACTTAACAATAACAAGGTAGTAATCTGACCCAAGCAATAGTATGTTCAGTAATCTCATATGCATGTGAAAGTTGGACAGTAAATAAGGAAGACCATAGAAGAATTGATGCTTTTGAGTTATGGTGTTGGAGGAGATTATTGAAAGTGCCATGGGCTGCCCATAGAACCAACAGATCTGTGTTGGAAGAAGTGCAGCCAGAGTGCTCCTTGGAGGCCAAGACGGCCAAACTTCTTCTCTCATACTTCGGACATATTGTCAGGAGGATCCAGTTGCTGGAGAAAGGATATCATGTTTGGTAGGGTGGAGGGTCAGAGAAAAAGAGGAAGAACCCCAGTGAGATGGATTAACCATTTGGCAGCATCAGTAGGCTCAAGCGTGGCAACAATAGTGAGGTTGGCCCAGGATCAGGCAGTGTTATGTTCGGCTGTGCATAGGGTCGCTACGAGTCGGCACCGACTCGATGGCACCTAACAACAACAACAAAAATCTGGGTAGGTTTCCTGAAGGACATAGGACAATCATTTGGCCTTCATAGGAAGAAGTTTTAAGAATATTAAAAACTGCATTAGTGAGAAAAAGCAAGGTAAGCTGGGCTGAGGAATTTTTTCCCATCTTCCAGGGTCACAACGGTTCATTGAGAAACCTTACCCCATCTACCCTAGAGCCCTGATCTTGTCTTTTTGAGCTACTTTTTGCTTCCAAAAGTTTAAAAAAAAAAAAAAAAGAAAAGAAACACATTTAAGTCCCTCGAGGATACCAAAATTGCTATTTTGATGAGGTATAAATTAAAGAGCATAGAATTATTTGGGGAAAGTTAGAGAGCTGGAAACACTACCTTCAGAAGTGTATAGGCCTAGGTGAACAATATGTTGAGAAATAATAACTTAACCCTTTGGTACTTTTGCTTAATAAATTTTCTTTGATTTTGTAGCAGTACTTTTGGGCCTAACCTCATATATTTGAAAACAGTTTTCTTGTATCACCTCCAGCTTCTCTTCTTGCTAATTATTCTAAGTTACTCAATTAATACCTCATGTAATATGGTATCCTGCTGAGGACTAGCAATCCAATGTTTTGTTTTTTGCTACTTGAGCAAGAAGTACCAGAAAGTTCCCCTGTTCTTTTCAATGCAGATTTGTGCACATGTGAGAGGGTGTCCAGTAGTGATTGTTAGAGAGTTGGACCACTAGTGTGTGTTGCTAATTATCGACTGTAGTCCCAAAAAAAGCCTTGTGAAAATGTTATACCCTATGTAACAGCAGAGTAAACTATGTAGTATATATGGGACTCCTGGTGTGGCTGTAAGATAAGCACTAGACTGTGAACTACAAGGTCAGTGGTTCAAACCCACCAACTGCTCCTTGGAAACCCTACACAGAGTAGCTATGCGGAACCTACTCAACGGCACTTAACAACATCAACATAAAATACATTATATCTCAATCTATGAAATAGTCTGATTCCCCTCCCCTTACCACATCACTGACTTAGACAAATAAAAGGTGCCATGTCTGGCCAACAATCATATACCCAGCAAAGCAGTCCCTCAAATATGATGGTGAAATTAGGATACTTCCTGATAAACAGAAATTAAAGGAATTTGTAAGGACCACACCAACATTACAAAAATTGCTTAAGGGTGTTCTTTGGACTACGAACTAACAGCAGCAGACAACAATCTGAGATTACCATACATGACAACACCACCCAGAAATAGATCCAGATATAGAAGTTGAGTTCTAAGGAGCTCTGGTAGCATAGTGGTTACAAATCGGGCTGCTAACCTCAGGATCAGCAGTTCGAAACTACCAGTTGTTTTGAGGGAGAAAAATGAGGCTTTCTGCTCCCATAAAGATTTACAGCCTTGGAA
>NW_006408566.1:9460548-9464081 GCF_000296735.1 Chrysochloris asiatica
ATCGAGTTGTTTCCGACCCATAGCGACCTTGTATAGGGTTTCTGAGGAGCAGCTGGTGAGCTTGAACCGCCGACCTGGCAGTTCAAACAGCTTTGCAGTTTGGTGCATTAACCCACAGCGCCACATCAAGAAGTTGGTAGAACTCTTCGATTTCATCATCATGGTTTAAGTGGCTGGTGCTTAAATTTGAATAACAGTAGCATTAACTGGTCTTCCTTCTATCATATGGATATAATCTTATCACAGACAGTTTTTCCTTCAAGATGTATCTTGAAGTATTTGTTTTGATGATGACTGCAACACCATTCCTCTTAAATTTGTCATTCCTGGCATAGCAAACAATATAAATGTTGGATTCAAAATGGCTGTTATCTGTTCATTTCAGTTCACTAATGCCTAGGACATTGATCTTTGTATATTTCATTTAATTTTTGACATCTTCCCTTTTTCCTTAGATTAATACTATGCACATTCCACTTTTCAATTATTAATGAAAATTTGCAGCTGTTTCTACTCATTTGAGTTTTTCCCCATCAGTAAATGAAGATCCCAAAAGCTTTGCTCCATATACATCATGGTGGTCAATTCTACTTTAAGGAGGCAGCTCTTCCCCATTCACACTGATAATAGTAATGAAAATATTCTTGGACTGTCAAAAGAACAAACAAATCTGTCTTGGAATAAGTATAGTCAGAACTCCTTAGAAACAAGGATGGTAAGACTTAATCTCTTATACTTTGGACACATTGTCAGGAAGGACGAGTTACTGGAGAAGGACATCATGCTTGGTAAAGTGGAGGGTTAGTGAAAAAGTGGAAGACCCTCAACAAGATGGATTGACAGAGTGGCAGTAACATTGGCCTCAAATATAACAATATTCATGTGCAGGGTCAGGCAGTGTTTCGTTCTGTCTTATATAGGACTCTATGGATCAGAATTGACTTAATGACACCAAAAAACCATAATCCTAATTTATCAACTATCTCATTTTATTATAGCTCATGATTATGACAATTGTAAAAAAAAATCTATCATCTTAACTATTTTGCACATTAGCAACATACAGTAACAAGTCAGAGATGAGGAGCAAGACTGTGATGGTTGAGGTTATGAGTCAATTTGGCTGGGCCATGATTCCCAGTTGTTTGGCAGTTATGTAATGGTCTGATGTGGTAATCCTTAATTTGCACATAGTACTGATTTTCCCACAATCACCTGCTATTTCAAACCTAACCATGCCAGTAATTGAAGAATGAGTATATGAGTGGAAATTAATTTTGTTACTATCCTATCATTTTAAACGCTTCTCTTTTAAAAGTTCAAAATTTCAGAATTGAGTCTCAGAATTCTTAACAGTACACTAATGATCAAAATGACCAATGCATATTAATTTGATTTAAATTATTATACAAAAATATTGTTTGGCTACAAAGGCCTCTCGTACTGAGAAAGATGATAATTTTTTTTAATTAGCTTACATGAATATTATGGCTAGACTGAGATAGTATTCACATCAATTCCAGTCTATTTTTTAATTTTCTAGAAGAAAATGTTGAGAAGACTTGTTCAAATAAATCAGAGGATGGAAATAGAAGGAGTTTTGTTATAGAAATGTCACTCAATTCTTTGAACTCCTTCTAAATTATATTCCAAAAGCCACAGAATGATTCATCATGAAAATGCATTTTTAAGGATGCATTAGCTAAAGCTTGGTTTTACCTTCAATTCAGTTACAAAGAATTAGAAACCACCTAACTTACAAAAGGGTTTGTTATCCAATCATGAGAGTAGTTCACTTCGTCAGTTTCTGAGAAGTATATCAAAAAATACTTTACAAGAATTATCAAATGATTATTAAATTATACCTACTACTTTTCTACCTAGAGGCATTTGATTAACCTAATGTGTTCAAAAAAGATTATAAAATTGAAGTATTAATTTCAAAACATCTTGAGCAACAACCATTTAGACAAAGCATTACTATCTCATTATGTGATTTTACTTTAAATCTTGGTGCCGTGTTTTTAGTTCCTTTGATCTATGGAGAATATCCACCTAGCATCTAACTGGCAAAGTCTGTCTTCTCTGTCAAATCAACCAGTCAAATCGGACGTGGGTTTTTTTTTTATTCTGTCAGAATAGATCTGACTATATTTTTCTATTCAAATAAATATGTTACGAGATCTCCATGACAACCATCTCACTTTTGAATTCAAAGAGAAAGCGAGAGGGAGAGAGATCTTGGTGAGACTTTGCTCCTGAATGAAACAAGGTGTCACTCTCTTTAATATTTTTTTTTACCAATACTTTTTCTTTTGCTGTCCTGAGGTGCTCAGGCAGGAGTGATCCATTTTTTGACAATAGTCAGGGTTTGGAAAGGTTGAGGTTCTTTTTTAAAAATGTTATTATGTTCTTATCTTACCCTACAGTGTAAAAGGATTCAGAACCTTATTCAGAGGGGTCAAAATAGTCCATTCAAGACCCATGCTTCATTGCCCTTCACAGAGTAGGCATAAATCAGAGGAAAAACACTTTGGATACATGTTGCTTGGACTTAGAAGAGGCTTCACTATAAACCCACTCCAAGGTATCAGTAAAATGGGAAGACATAAGCCTTTTTATTTTATCAAATAGGAGTCCTGGCATGGCACTGTGGGATAAAGCACTGGACCCCAAGGTGGGTTTGAGCCATAAGGTCGGTGGTTCAAACTCACCAGCCCCTCCTTGGAAATACAATACAGGGTCACTATGAGCCAGAACCAACTCAGTGGCACTTAACAACAACAAATAGGATAAGGATGACTATGAAGGCAGTTGGGAAAGGAAAATTGGTGTAACATTTCAACCACCAGCCATTTTCTCAGAAAAACTATTGCAGCAAAAGTACATATCAAAGTTGAGATCCAGAAAGATATCCTTAAATTTATCTGTGCCATCATACCTCTTGGGAAGTCTTGGTATCCATCTTTGAAAAGCATTTGACTTGTATTGTTTATACCACTGAATCTTCATGATAGCTATTCAAGTTTGATACCTAGAGCAGTTATTAATATGACTCTCATTATGAGGAAACTAAGGGACAGAAACATTAGACTACTACTTACCCAAGGTCACTTGAACTGACGAAGTCCAGATCCTGGGCTTTCCAGCAAAGCAAGTCTTCTAAAGCACCATTTCCCTTCCTACCTATAATGCTACCCTTGAGGTGTTCAGCCTCCTGGTAGAGTGCTGAACCAAGCGACACTCAAGTTTCTATGAAATCTCTCATTGACCCCAGGTAGCATGTTTTCTCCTTGGCTCAGGCAGATTTTTCACAACATTTTATATATTTAAAAAATGCAAAACTACAGCTAAATTGCAAAAATTTAATATATTCACCACCTAGATTCTACCATTAATATTTTATTATACTTGTCAGGCAAATCTTTGGAAGTATATATATATGGAGCTCTGATAGCATAGTGGTTACGAATCAGGCTGCGAACCGCAAGGTCAACAGTTCGAAACTACCAGCTGTTCCGTGGGAGAAAGAT
>NW_006408566.1:9464316-9468832 GCF_000296735.1 Chrysochloris asiatica
AAAATAGAGTCTTGGTGTGGCGCTGTGGGTTAATGCACCAGCCTGCAAGACCATTTGAACTGCAAGGTTGGCAGTTCAAGCTCACCAGCTGCTCCTCAAAAACCCTATACAGGGTCACTATGGGTCAGAATCGACTCAATGGCACTTAACAACAACAAATATGTATTATTTATACCATTGACCTTGAAACACCGACCTTGTGGTTCAAAGAGACTTTGCAGTCCAACACATTAGCCCACTGCACCACACCAGAACTCCATATATATACCCACTGCCCGTGAGGCAATGGTGTGACAAAGCAGTTCAAGCCCACCAGTTGTTCCTTGGAAACGCTATACAGGGTCGCTATGAGTCAGAACTGACTTGACAGCACTTAACAATGACTGCACCCCTGTAAAACTGCTCCATAGGATTTCTGAAATTACACATCTTTAAGGAAGCAACTGATTGATTTGAACTGTTAACCCTTTAATTAACAACCCAACCCTTAACCCACTCTACTACCAAGACTCCTTCCTTTTTTCTTTTTTTTTTATATAGCATATATTTTATTAAAGTTTATACTAATATAGTCTCATATTAAAAATATAATTTAGTGGAAGAATCTTCCTTTTGAATCATCTGATAGCAGTTATACATTTTTTTTTGTTATTAAAAACATTTAATAACAAAAATGACAAAACAACAAAATTCTTTTCTTTTTTACAGGTGGACATTGAAGTGGACCTAATTCGATTTTCTTTTAAAAATCCAGAGGGAAAAGTGGATTCAAACCTAAATAAAATGAATTCTAAAATGCGCCAGACTGCAAAGCCGTTTGAACTGCAAGGTCGGCAGTTCAAGCTCACTGGCTGCTCCTTGGAAACCTTATACAGGGTCACTATGGGTCAGAACCGACTCGACAGCACTATACAACAACAACAACAACAACTGGTCTCCTGTACCATTTTCTGTTTTCTGTTGTTTTGATGCAGGTTCTTCTCTCTCTCTCTGGCTCTTCTCTTGCTCTTTTCACTAGTCCAGCTGCACCATTTTTATCACATTCATCATCACTATCAAATTTAGTTTTCTTTCCCTGAAACTGTATTTTTCCTTTAGCAGACCCAGCCTGGGCAACTTTATTTCCCTTTCCTTTTCCTTTAAATTTGCGACCTTTTGACTTCCATTTGTTTAGGGATTCTTGTTAATCTTCCATAATTTTTTTCAATACTGCTTTTTCTACCTCTCCTTCTAGTACTTCCCAGGTCACTTCTTTGTTCTTTAATTGTAGGTTACCATTACTTGCATCTTTGGCTTTATCCAATACTTCTTTAACTTTTTCTTTAAACAGAATTACTCCCTCTTTTGCTCCTCTGATAAAGTCTATCCACTTGATTTCTCCATGATTAGAGAATAGGCTGTGCAAATCTTCTCTACACGTCTGATCGTCTAAATCACCCAAAAATTTCAGTAAGCAGCCCATCTTTTCTTCTAGAGATTTCATGTCCGCATCTTCTGCTAACTTCTGTTTTTCTTCTTGCTCTTGTTTAGCTCGCAATTTAGCTTCCACTTTATTTTGCTTTCTTTCTTCATTCTTTTATGCAAAGTAATCTTCCTTGAAAAGTATTAGCAGGTCTGTCTCTTTGTACTTCTGGCCAGTGGTCTCTACAAACTTCTTAGCAGATTCAATGTTTTCAAACACAACAGATATTGATCCCTTAAATGTTCTGTGCAATGTTCTTCTCATCTGACTATTTAGTACTTGACCTTTATCTTCTAACCATTCTTTTATGTCATCAACGGTTGCATCAGTTGGGAAGCCTTTAATATAAACAGTTCTGTTTTTCACATCATTTTTATACTCATCAGTCACTTCAGGGAGGGGTTTGCTTGGAGATCTTCTGATTTTAGTCTTATCGTCACTTATTTCCATGAGTTCTACTTTTGATTTACTCATTGCTTCTATTATTATATATATTGAAGTCTGTTGTTAGACGGTTTAACCTGTTAAATTTTATCATTGTCTCCAAAGGTTCCCAGCCTTCATCGAGTTTAATTTGTTCCTTTAAAATTTTGTCCTGTGGCAAATTAAAGTAACCAAAATTATACTCAATTTGAAGACTGATTTTGGCCTCTAGCTCAGCCATCTTTTCACTATCACTATTTTCAGCCATTGTGGCGATCTGAAAATTGTCCAATCATTTCCAGCTTTAAAGAGATTACTGTCAGTATATATCATTGTGGATCTCAGTCCTATGTTAGTTGTGGGTCATAGTCTTTTAAAATTGTACACATGCTGACTTACCTTTATGGTTCCGGTCCTGCAGAAAAGCTCCACAGGAACCCGACTCCTTCCTTTTTATGTAGTACAGGTAAATACCACTATACCTTCATTTGAATTGTGATTTTAAGGAATAAGTCTTCTGACGCACTGAAAAATATGTTTTCTCATCTTTAGTCTAGTGGTGCTCAACCAGTCAGTACATTAGAATCACTTGGGAAAGTTTAGAAATAAATCAATGTCCAAGCTTTCCCAGACCAACTAAGTAGAATTTCTGGGGATAGACACAGGAATTTACCATTCAAATAAAAACAACAACAGTTAAACAGTTGCTGTTGACTCACTTCTGCCTCATGGAGAGCCCATGTGTGGGGAGTAGAACTGCTCCCTAGGATATATATAGCTACCATCTTTTGGAAGCAGCTCACCAGTGCTTTCTAGTCAGGTATCTCTCTATAGGTTCTAACCACCCAACTTTAAGTTAGTAGTCAAGCCCTTACCTGTGGGTACCACCTAGGGACACCTACCATTCAATTAGCCAACAAGTAATTTCTGAGTATCAGCTATTTACCAGGCACAGGGCTTGGAATGAATGAAGTTCCCACCTTCATGGAGTTTCACCCTCTCTTACCTCACAGTGTTGCTACCTGTACAGGAGATCTCATCCCTTTCCAGACTTCTGGATCTTTGTTCAGGCCTTGGGATCCTCTTCTTCTCCATAGCTGAAGAGAGACCGCCTACTCAGGACTCTTGTTGTTGTTGTTAAGTGCCGTCAAGTCGGTTCTGACCCATAGCAACCCTGAACAGGGTTTCCAAGGCTATAAATCTTTACAGGAACAGAAAGCCTAATCTTTCTCCCACAGAGCAGCTGGTAGTTTCGAACTGCTGACCTTGTGGTTGCATCCCAATTCATAACCACTATGCTACTCAGCACTCTAGGTTCTGCTTAAATATCGTCTCCTCTAGAGTTTCACGTGGCCCTAAAGCTGAGTGAATCACTTCTTCCTCAGGATTCTTATTGCTGGCTTTTTTAGATTGTCATTGTCACCGTGTCCTATAGATTCTTGTTCATGAGTGGATCTCCCCTAATTGTGACGTCCTCCAAGTTATAGACTTTTGTGTTTATATCTGGCATGATATTCTTAGGAAAATCCTGGATCACAGTGTTTGCTGTTGTGTGCTTTCCAGACAATTCTGACACATATTGGTCCTATAGGACAGGGTAGAACTATAATCTTTACTGGAACAGATCACCTCCTGTGGAACTGCTGAATGGATTCGAACCTACAACCTTTGGGTTAGTGTCAAAGCATTTAAACATTGTACTACCTGTACTCCTATTCTGGATCATGGTACAGCCTCAAAATTGAAAAGACACAAAAAGCAGTATATGTTGTTTAAATCTAAGGCAATGACCACTGCTTTGAACTACATGCTTTTCCAGATGATTTCTTGAATGGCTTGAGAGACACGATGCTTTATTCACAGGGACAGAAGCTAGATTTTTACAGTGGACACACCCGGGATAATGAAAGGCTCTGGGAGTTTGTAAGTTTTATTCTTGGATTTTTCTAAACCCTCAGTAAAAAATGTTTTAAAACTTTTTCTCCTACCAACAGCATGGGGCTATAATGAGGCTTATCCTTGAGAAGAAATGCCATCCACTCAGCTTGATGAAAGCAATGTAGGCTTTGAAGTCAGATGGAACAGAGAACAATCTCACCTTCATCCCTACTATCTACTTGACAAAGATAGTTTACCTAAACTAAAACTCAGATTCTTTACTTGTAGAAGGCAGACAAACATGCTTGCCTCCTTGTCTCTACTGACCTAAGAATAAGTTGCCTCAGAAAATACAACTAGGAAAAGTCTCAAAGCCTCCTGACTCCTCCATATTTGAAATCGTTAGATGTTTTTGCTCACATACCCCTAAAAAAAAAAAAAATGTGTATAATTTGTATCGCCATACATTTTTTAATATTGGCATCTGGAATCCTTAGCATAAGTTTAAGTAGTTTCAAAGTTGCCATTTTGAGGATTTTATAAGTACTGACATTTAAAAACCATTGCATCAATTTTTAAAGATTATATCCAGTGGAATTTAAAACCCAAAGTGAGTTGATATGTGTATGATCCACTTTAAAAATACATGTACATGTCACCGATAAGGGGAAGTGAGGGAAAAACAGCAATGAGGCTGCGAGCTAAGCCCTACAACGCTCAATAGACTCCTGTGAACCTGGATGGAGACCTGAT
>NW_006408566.1:9469442-9482916 GCF_000296735.1 Chrysochloris asiatica
CTTGCAGTCTAGGAGCTGAGGTCCCTGGGACCATCAAAGGAGAAGAGCGGAGAACGGAACCCTACCCAGAGAAGCAGTGATGCCAGGGATGGAGCAGCAGAAGACTTTGGACCCGGAGAGGGAAAGGGGATGTATGCAGACGACAGGGGGTTGGGCAGGCTTGCAGGTATACCCTTTGGTTGATAGATGATACATGGAAGGGATTGTAACCATGGCAAGGAGATGATCTACAACGGGATCAATGTGAAGCTGATGTCCTCCCATGTAAACTATCACATAATTCACAGTAAAGCATTAAAAAACAACAACACATGAACAGGTTCATAATAGTCAGAAATTTACATGGTTCTTGCTTCTCATTGGCCTCACATTTGTCTTTCACTTCCATCTCAAAATTATATTGTAATGTTACTCATTTTATGCATGAAGTTCATTTATTACCTTTACACAGAGCTCTATTTAAAATATACATTAAAATGTTTATAATTATTAAATATTGAAAGTAAATTTTCTGGAACTACATCTCTCAGTGACTTAGTTGTGTCTTTGTTTTGTTTTGTTTCAGCTGGTTCATGAATCCATAAATGAATACAGATTTACTCACATTATCTGAAAATAGAGCTTTCCTATGAAACCTTTTGTTAAACAAAATGGTATAAAGTGAAGGAGTAATTGCCATTAATTTATATAGAAACAAATTTTGAGCACACCCAAGCCCAAAAAATAACCTACCAAATCATACCTCATAATATGAAGTTTAAAATATCAAGATATAGTGTTTACAGACGCATTTCAAAGCTATTACAGCTTAATGCTGAAATGCTAAGTGTAGTTTTCAGGGAAATAGCTTGGTAATGCCATAACCAAACCTAGGGGTACACAATGCCTCTAAAGTCTCCATGCCAAACAAATGCAAGTTTTGCTTTTGTTCCGTAAAAGTGAAAATGCTCTGCAAATATCTTTTAGTTCCTGAGAAGAGGTACTTAACGTAGGTCTTTTGTAAAAGAAAAACACCATAAAGTAAACTTTTGAAAAATAGGGTATACCTGTATTAATTATTGCTAGAGTGGAGAACCCCACACATTTGTCAGTTTGTTGCACTGTGGTGGTTTTGCTTCTTCACTTTATACCATTTTGTCTTATGAAAGGTTTCTTACAAAAGTGCTACTTTCAGATAGCAGGGGGAAACCTGAATTAATTGATGGATTCACAAATCAGTTGAAATAAAACAAAAAAATTTTATGCTGCTGTGATGTTGGAAGCTATGCCCTGATGTTTTAAATACTGTCAAGATACCCATGGCAGACAGATTGCCACTGAGCTTCCAGAGTAAGAACAGACTTGTTGTTGTTGTTAAGTGTCATCAAGTCAGTACTGACTAAAGTGATCCTACCCATAGTGACTCTGTGTAGTGTTTCCGAGGAGCAGCTGGTGAGCTTGAACCGCCAACCTTGCAGTTCAAAGCAATTTTGTAATCCAGCATATTAACCCACAGCGCCATACCAGGACTCCATTAGAACAGACTAGGAAGAAGAAATGGTGGTTGATTATGTGCTGTGGAGTTGGTTCCAATTCATTGTGACCCTGTATAGGGTTTCTGAGTCTGTAAATCTTTACGGGTGCAGAAAGCCTCAACTTTCTCCTGCAGAGCAACAGATGGATTCGAACAGCTGACCTGGTGGTTAGCAACTCAGTTTGTAATCTACTACGCTATGAGAGCACTTTGGAAAAAGGAATAGTTGATCCTTCCCTGAGGGATTAGTGTATGAAAACCTTAAGAATAGAGGGCAAAACATTGTCTGATATTGTGTTGGAATATGAGCCACTCAGGTTGGAAGGCACTCAAAATATGACTGGGGAAGAGTTGTCTCCTCAAAGTAGAGTCAACCTTAATAACATGGACGGAGCAAAGCATTCAGGACCTTCACTTGCTGATGAAGCATGACTCAAAACAAGAAGAAACAGCTACAAACATCTGTTGATAATCGGAATGTGGAATGTATGAAGTGTGAATCTAGGAAAATTGAAGCCATCAAAAATGAAATGGATACATCCCAGATCTATAATGATTATCAGTAAGGAAAATCTTAAGGGCTCTAATATATGGCATACGTAGACTATCAAACATGGCAAAAATATACAAAGAGAACAAATTAGATGACTGGGACATACTAAAAATTAGAATTTTATGTGTACCAAAATAATTCACCAGAAGAGTGAAAAGAGAACCCACAGCCTGGGCAAAAATCTTTTGCAACGACACATCAGACAAGGGATTAATCTCTAAAATTTTTAGTAAACTACAACACATCTACAAGAAAAAGACACATAACCCAACTAAAAAATGGGCACAGAACATGAATAAACATTTCACAAAGGAAGCCATTCTGGCAGCAAACAAACATATAAAGAAATGATTTAGATCATTAGCCATCAATTCTTCTACAGTCTTCTTAATTCATTGTCCAACTTTCACGTGCATATGAGGTTATTGAAACTACCATGGCTTGGATCAGGTGTACTTTAGTCCTGAAACTAACATCTTTGCTCTTCAACAGTTTGAAGAGGTTTTTTGCAACAGATTTGTCAAATGTAATATGTCATTTAATTTCTTTACTGCTGCTTCCGTAAGTGTTGATGGTTGATCCAAGCAAAATGAAACCTTTGACAAATACAATCTTTTCTCTATTTATCATGTTATTTATCATTATTAAAAATTCAGTTGTGAGAATTTTTGTTTTCTTTACATTGAAGTGCAATCCATACTGCAGGCTATGGTCTTTGATCTTCATTAGTAAATATTTTAAGTGTAAAGTACTGGAGATCAACAGGGAAGAACACGTTCAACATTTCTCAAGCTGAAAGAACTAAAGAAAAACTTCAAGTCTTGGTTTGTAATATTGAAGGAGTCTGTAGGTAAAATATTGAATGATGCAGAAAGCATCCAAAGAAGATGGAAGTCCTAAATTTAGACTTCTAGTCTCCTAACCTGTATGGCGCTGTAGGTTAATGTACTGGACTGCAAGGTCGATTTGAACTGCAGGATCAATGGTTCAAGTTCACAGCTGCTCCTTGGAAACCTTCATCGAGTCAGAACCAACTTGACAGCACTTAACAACAACAACCTGTTAGAAAATAAATTTCTGTTTGTTAAAGCACCCACTTGTGGTATTTCTACTGTGTTGTTGTTGTTGTTGTTAAGTATTGTAGCTTTCAATAACTGAGATATCCCCTAAAATTTTTTTATATAGTATCGAACCCTCTGACTCACAGGAGTATACATACCTTAGTTTAAAGACAATTGTCTCTATACCCTATATGGAATTATCAGTAAGTAGATGTCTAATGCATAGAGTAAACACAAATAACATTTACCTATCATAATTTTTTGGAGTCCTGGTGTGGCTCTGTGGGTTAATGCACTGGATTGCAAAGTCAGTTTGAAACACAAGGACACCAGCTACTCCTTAGAAGCCCTATCTATACAGGGTCGCTACAGAACCGACTCTACGGCACTTAATAACAACATCATTATTTTTTTAATAGCCCAGTTACGTAGAGTAGTGATGAGTTGGCAGTTAGAGTCATCCAATGGGGAGGGCCAGTATTTAAGAAAATGGGCACAAATGCAGAGTCAGATGGAAGAAACTGGGTCTGTCCATCAAAAAATGTCCACAAGGATGAACAAGAGAAAGGATATAGTTAGGCTGGGGAAGATACATATCCCAGGACCAAGAGGCAAATGAGAAAGAAATAGAGAACGGGACTCTGGAGTGATGCTAACTTTGGAGAAGTCTGCCAAAGGGCACCGTGAAAATGAAATAAAATCTGAATCAGAAAGCTGAAGTTTCAGTCACACCTCTGCAACCTATTGCATGATTTTAACCCCAGTTGTCTTGAAGGTAGAGTAGTAATCATTTAAAGTTCAAGTTGTAGTTTGGATTAAATAAAATGGCAGCACAATGCCTAGCATATAGTAAGTGCTCAATAAATGGAAATCATTTCAATAGGAAATTCCTGAACTTCCTATGTCTCCCACACTCAACCTTAGGCCATTTTCCCTCTTTTCATTGGAAGACAATTAAATTAGTCCACCTCAACTCTGAATCCAATCCCCTCAATTATCTTCTCTTTCACATCTTCTACCTCTCCCTAGCCCCTGTTGCTTTCCCACTTGAATTATATGTGCCAAATCAAGTCCCACTTCTTAAGCTCGCTCCTTCCTAATTCTTTCTCTTCCTCTTCTACAAAGAATTATGTTCACTCACTGTCTCCTCTTCCCTGTCTGCCATTTGCACCTTGGCTTTCTGCAATCTAACTTCTGCCCCAAACATCCACTAATTATCCTCTTACCAAGACAGCCATTCAGTCATTTCCTCTTTTACCCATACTTTTCTAAGACTTAATCTTCTACTCCAAATCAATGCTAATTACAGCCTTAATTATGTCATGTCCTCATTAATCTCCATGCCATATGTAAGAGGGGCCTTCGAAAAGTTTATGGACAAAATGGAAGTACAAGGTAATGATTTCTCAATTACTATAAATTTCTAACTAGCATCTACTGAACGTTTACTACACATCATTTTCTAGATATGCACATTATGCATATTACCTTGTTGAATATTTAATAGAATAATACCATTCTTATTTATAAATTAGAGTCATAAAGCTGAGTGATGTGAAAAAAAGCGTTCTGATAATACTGTAAAAGAAACACTGTATTGTTAACCCTAAATTCAGAAGCTCAAAACTACCAGCCTTTTCATGACAAGATGAGACTTTCTGTTTCTATAAAGATTTACAGCCTCGGCCACCCCATACATGGTTACTGTGAGTCAGAATCAACTAGGTGGCACTAGGAAAATGTGGACAATATGAGTTATTGTTGAATTCCAAAATTCTTGCATACTAACTAGTATGCATATAATTATCATGCTAAATATACTTTACTGTTGTGATTTTAAAATAATTTAATCTATTTTAAATTATTTTCTAAACTATTGTATTGGAGACTGATGCATTTATTTGTACATATAAGTATTCACATATTTATGTATATATATATATTCAGTTATGCATAAATCCACTCCTAATTAGTGTTGGAAAGATAACAAACTAGTCTATGGAAATGTTGGACAAATGAATTTGTTTTCAAGCTCTAAAAAAAAAAAAAAAGGTAATGATTTCTTTCCATAAACTTTTTGTAGCCCCCTCATACTGCATCTTCTGATTGTGATATTCAATTCTTATCTTCAATGTTGGCAAAATTCTCTTCTATCTTAAAACCTTAGTTTATCTCGAAAGCCCCTTCTCATTGCTCACGTTCCCTGGCTGTTACTGTGTTCTCTGTTGCCTTGCTACTTGTACACATCAGTGCCATTCCTTCATATTTTTATATCTGTCTATTTGTTTTCCACTTATCTGTAAGCTCTCGGGGACCAGGGTCTATGTCTTTTCTCATTATCCCCAGATTAACTTATAGGTGTCTAACACATAGGAAGCATTTAACAAATGTTCATTTGAGGGCTATGGAAGAAAGAAAGCATCAAGCACACTGTATGAAGGAGGAATGTAGAAATTAGGAACAGGAATGGAGCAGACAGAAAAGGACAGCAGACCAGATGACCCAAGGGTCCTTTCAGTCTTGAGCTTTGATGAGTCTCTGGAGTGTGAAAACTGAAAAATAAAAATGAAGGGGGACTTTTATTGTGATCTCAGCTGGCTCCCTCTCTCCTCCGGTCTGCAAAGAGAAGAAAGATGTATTCAGACACCAAAAAAAAAAGGGGATAAATCAGTATTTCACAGGTATCATCATTTAGCTATTTGCCTATTAAAGCCTGGTAATGAACAACCCCATCTTTCTTTACCTCCTTTTCCTCATTATCTGTCTTTTCATGAAGGGAGGAAAAAAACAAAACAAAACACAACAACAAAAGATTTGCTAGGGGAATATTTGGTTGCTTCATTTGAGCTTCTCTCTTGTATCATCTAATAACCAAGCAAACTGGCAATTCTTATTCCTTGCTGAATTACAAAGGATATTTTATCCCTGCCCATTCTCCTGCAAGAGAATAATGGTGTGGGGAAGGAAGAGAAAGGGACATTATTTTCCCTGGCTTTTTTCCAAATTAAGAGGAGAGAGCTATTGCCAAGAAGGTATATGCTTTGCTAAGACATTGAATATTGAAAATCCTTAGGTGAACCCAGAAGTTCCACTCTTGGAAACCTCTCCTGCCCAACAAAAAGCGTGAATAAGTAAGAGCCTAAATACACAGATCTTTATTACAACATAATTGGAAGTGGCAAAAGACAAAATACAAAAAAAAACCACTGTAGCGTAGTGGTTAAGAGTTGGGCTGCTAACTTCAAGGTCAGCAGTTCAAAACTACCAGCCATTTCACAGGAGAAAGATGAGACTTTCTGCTTCCCTAAAGATTTACAGCCTAGGAAACCCTATACAGGGTCAGTATGAGTCAGACCTGACTCCTAGGTACATACATAGCCACCGCCACCATTGTTGATAGGGGACTATATGAATAAAGGTATAAGGAGCCATGATGGTGCTGTAGAATTAGCACTGGACTGCTAACCACAAGGTCAGAAGTTCAAATCTACCAGTGGCTCCAAAGAAGAAAGGAGATGCTGTCTGCTCCTATAAATATTTACAATCTTAGAAACACGATTTAGGGGTTCTATGAATTAGAATCAGCTGGATAGCAAAGGGTTTGGTTTGAATAAAGTGTGGTAACTCCAAATTACAGATATTATTACTCTATTATTTTATTATTAACCTGGAGGGTTTTCAATGAAATATAAGTGAAAAAATCAAGCTATCTTTATGAGTATAAAATAGTCCTACTTTAAATGATTATGATAAAAGACTTTATATCGGTAAATATATATGTATACACTCACACTATTTGCTTATTAAAAATATGTATGTATACACACGCTGTTTATTAAATCAGCATAAAGATGTGAAAATCTATATACTAAAATGTTCACATTGGTTATGGTGCAGAGGGAGATTAAGCAGAAGGGGATATTGCTGACTGGTTCATAAAATGCTATTGTTTGTTGTCTCAAATTGGTATTGTTTTTGTACTTCAAAAGAACAACCCAAATTTTAAAACCACACACATATACATGCATGTTTTTTTATATCTAAAAATCAATCAAACATGCTGGATCCCTTTGATTCTACCAAGAGTTCTGGTGTGGTGCTGTAGGATAAGCACTGGATCCTAAGGTCAATTTGAACTGCAAAGTCAGTGGTTCAAACCCACCAGCCACCCCTCAGAAACCCTGTATGGGGTGGCTATGAGTCAGAACTGACTTGACAGCACTTAACACCAACCACAACAAAGGCTGTTTGGTTAGCTTGTTATAATAGTACCTCTGGAGGAAAGAAAGGTGGGCGTGAGGGGAAAGGAGGTGAAAACCCTGTGGCCTAGCTGCATACACCTTTTCCTAAACTGTTGAGCCTGCTGAGAGACAGTAGTGGGGCTGGGGTAGACCAAGCTCTGCAACGGGCCCCTGGAACTCTGTGTTCTGGGGAAGGAGAAAGTAGAAAAGGCAGCCTGATTGTCTCTTGGCTTTTAGCCAAAGGAGTTGCTCATGGTGGGAGTGGAATTTTTCCATGGCAAAGGAAGAGGAAAAATCAGATCATATTTCCCACAGGCAGAGACCTATTTATTCAGGAAGATCCTGGGGCCCTTGCTGTTCATAACAGGAGCGTGGTCATTGGGTCGTGCCGTGATTTTGTACCAGTAGAAATATTTTCTCTTTTTTATTCCCTTCAAGTTTGAAGGTGTTTCTCCTTAAAATGCAAATGACCCGGAGAAGTGCTGCACATAGTAATATAAAGTAAAGTAAAACTAGTTCAGGACAGAGCATCTGTGGGAAAATACAGATCCATCAAGGAAAGTCATATGCTCCAGAAGAATTACATTTCTCTATTTCCCTCACACAACCAACTACCTCAGCAGCTTTTGGGGGACTTGAGAACCACAAGAGGAGGTTCCTCTTCTGTATCTTCCCTTGTACCCTTCCACAAACAGAAAATTTGAATAGGAATCATGGATCTTCAGGATATTCTATAAAATTTCACTTGGGAGCAGAGAGGTTAAAAGTAGGCTTACAGAATCATAAAATTGTGTACTTAAAAGATACTTAGTGGTCATCTTCCCTCACCCTCTCACAACTGGACCAATAAAGAATATTATGATAAATAGAAAATGAATTCATTCTACTGGGATTAACGATCAATGCAACAGTCAAGAAATCAAATGCATTGGTCATATCTGCTGCAAAGACTTCTTTAATGTTATAAAAAGCAAAGAGGTAACTTTGATGACTAAGGGGTCCCAAGCCATGGCCTTTCCTATCACCTCATATGCTTGTGAATTCTGATCAATGACAGAAGAATTAATGCATTTGAATTGTAGTGTTGCTGAAGAATATTGAATATACCATAGACTGCCAGAAGAATGAACAAATTGGTCTTAGGAAAAAAAAGTATATACAACCAGAATGCTCTTTCGAAGTGAGAACTATGAGACTTTGTTGTGCTATCAAGTTACCAGGAAAGCCCAATCCCTAGAAAAGAACACCATGTTTGGTAAAGCAAAAATGAGGGGAAACTTAAATGGGATGAATTGATACATAGTCACAACAGTGGGCTCCAACATGTCAAAGATCATGGAAATGGCATATAACTGGGCAATGTATAGTTCTGATGCACATATGTATCCCATGAGTCTGCACCAACTTGATGATCACTGACAAGAATTTCATCTTCTACCAATATACTAATAATACTGGACATCATTTTCTGGGGCTAAATGTTTGCTATATGCTCTTTCATTTCACCTAAAACCAATAGCATCCCTGTGAGGAAGGGGGACACTATTCTCCCCCTTTACAGTGAAGAACTAGGCTAAGTAGCCTGCTTGACCTCACATAGTCAACAAGTTATGGTGACTAGGCCATCGACCTCTAGAGTCCATGGTCTTTACCTCGAGGACAGTACCTCTCCTAATGTCACTCAAAAGTGATTGAAATATCTGTTTGAAATACCTACAGTAATAGGAGTTCACCATTATAAGTTAAGTCCAGTGATAATTATGAGTGTTTTGTTTTATAAATATTGCTATCCAGAAAATAACTAATATAATCTCTGGTCAAGTCTAGACATTCAAGGCTACTCAGAATACATTCAATTCCTAAATTTTCTCTGTTGTATGTTCTTAGTTCTTTACATTATTACTTCCTGTGTTTCTCACCATCCTGGTCCTACCACTTTTTCCACTCACCAGTTTATAAACATTCCGATTTAACTGTCATGGCCAGAAGTGAAGACAATAGCTACCCAGATGTAATTTCTATGACTACAGAGAATGTCTGTCTTGTCCACCAAATTCATAGTGATTGGCCTGGAATAAAGTAGGCATTTGATACATTTGCTGAATAAATGAATCACCGTTTGAGTTATGCATGGTTCAGTAGAACTACAGGACAATATTCTAACCTCTTCATTCAGGATACTTTATTGTCTGTCAGTTAATACAGTCTACCTCCACCTGCTGGTCAGACTGTGGTGGCTTGTGTGTTGCTGTGATGCTGGAAGCTATGCCACCAGTATCTCGAATATCAGCAGGCTCACCCATGGTGACCAAGTTTCAGTAGAGCTTTCAGACTAAGATAGACTAGGAAGAACAGCCTGGCCATCTGCTTCTGACAGCTGATGAAAACCTAATGTGTCAAAATAGAACACTGTCCAATTGGCTTGCTTTGGATACATCATCAGAAGGAATCAGTCATTGAAGGAAGACAGCGTGTGTGGTGAAGTAACAGAGAGGGTGAGGGAGACCCTCAGTGAGACAGATTGGCACAATAGTATCAGTGATGGACTTGAAGTTATGGCAATTGTGAGGATGATGCAGAACCAAGCAACACTTCTAATAAGGTTACCGTGAGACAGAGGTGACTGGCCACCAGCTATCTATCTCTCCAATGCAGTCTACCTAGCTGTTTGCTCTATTGACAGTCCTTGTTTATTAGTCAGGGTTCTCCAGAAAAAAGAACCAGTAGGACTTATATACATATTTAAAGATTTATTTCAAGAAATTGGCTTGCATAATTGTGAGGGGTGACAAGCCTGAAATCTGCAGGGCACACCAGAAGATTGGAAATGCTCAGGCAAGCGCTACCTACTGCTGCATTTTGAGGCAGAATTTCTTATTCCTCGGGGAAATCTCAGTATGCTTCTTAAGACCTTCAATTTTATAAAAGATAATCTTCTATACTTAAAGTCAACTGATTGTTAACCATTGTCTTTATTAAGTGCCCTTGAGTTGTTTTTGCTTACAGCAACCCTGTAGAGGGTTCCAAGGAGTGGCTGGTGGGTTTGAGCTGCCAACCTTGCTGTTCAAACTGACCTTGCAGTCCAGTGCTGACCCTACAGCGCCACACAAGAACTCCACAAAATACCTTCTCAGCAACACTGAGAACAGTGTTTAGTTTAGTAACTGTGTACTGGAGCCGAGCCAGGACTCCTAGCCAGGTGTGGTACTGTAGGATCAGCACTGGACTGTGAACCACAAGGTTGGCAGTTCAAACCCATCAGCTGCTTCTTGAAAACCTTAACAGAATCACTATGGTTCACAATCGACTCGACAGCACTTAACAACAACAACAACCGAGCCTAGCCAAATTGACAGAAGACTATCCATCACACCCTTAACACTGACAACTTACCCAGAGTTCACTAACACTCAAACGCTAAGACTTTCTAACTGGTACGAGACTACTGGTACATAGTCCTGCAGGTCATCTCCATGCTATTTTTTGTAAAATAGGCTTTTTATGTATATATTTGTATACAACAGTATGCACTAGTGGAAAGACCACTATCTTTGGCCACATGTACTCGGATAAGAATCTTGGCTCTTCCATTTATTAGGTTTATAACCCTAACCTTGGATCAGTCAGTCACTTAGACTTTCTGAGCCTCCATTTTCAGCATCTGTGAAAGAGGCATAATCAAGCCTCTCGCATTGGGATGTCTTAAGGATTAAATGAAATAATGGATGCAAGGTATTTGGCAAATAAGAAATGTTTAATAAATTGGAAGACAAATATATGGCCAACTGATTGGAAGAGATCCATATTTGTGACCATTCCAAAGAGAGGTGACCCAACAGAATGTGGAAATCATTGGACATTATCTTTGATATATTATGCGAGTAAAGTTTTACTAAAGGTAATACAGAAATGACTGCAAGCATACATTGACAGAGAACTTCCAGAAGTTTAAGCTGAATTAAAAAGAGAACATGGAACAAGGTATATCATTGCTGATGTCCAATGGATCTTGGCTGAAAACAGAGAATACCAGAAAGATGTTTACCTGTGCTTTATTGACTACACAAAAACCTTCAATTTTGCGGATCATGACAAGCTATGGTCAACATTGCAAAGTATGAGTATTGCAGAACACTTAATTGTGCTCATGAGGAACCTGTACATAGACCAAGAGGCAGTTGTTTGAACTGAACAGGGGAACACTGGATGGTTTAAAACTAAGAAAGGTGTGTGACAGGGTTGTATTCTTTCACCATACTTATTCAATCTGTATGCTGAGCATATAATCCGAGAAGCTGGGTTACATGAAGAAATATGTGGCATCAGGATTGGAGAAAAACTCATTAACAACCTGTGATATGCAGATAATACAACCTTGATTGCTGACAGTGAAGAGGACTTAAAATACTTACTGATGAAGATTAAAAACCATAGCCTTAGGTATGGATATCATTTCAATTTAAAGTAAACAGAAATCCTTACCACTGGACCAATAAACAACATTCTTATCAATGGAGAAAATATTTAAGTTGTCAAAGACTTCATTTTTCTTGGATCAAGTATCAACACTCATGGAAGCAGCAGTCAAGAAATCAAAGGACGTATTGCATTAGGCAAATTTGTTGCAGAAGATCTTTTTAAAGTGTTGAAGAGTAAAGATGTCAGCTTGAGGACTAAGGTACATCTGACCCAAGCCATGGTATTTTCAATAACCTCATATGCATGGGAAAGTTGGACAGTGAATAAGGAAGATCGTAGAAGAATTGATGCATTTGAGTTATGGTATTGGAGGAGAATATCGAAAGTACCACAGGCTGCCAAAAGAACAAACAGATCTGTGTTGGAAGAAATGCAGCCAGCCAGAGTGCTCCTTGGAGGCCAGGATGGCCAGACTTCGTCTCTCATACTTCAGACATATTGTCAGAAGGGACCAGTCGCTGGAGGACATCATGTTTGGACTGGTACCTAACAAGAACAAGCCAAATAAAATGAAGTGTTGTCTTAAATTCTTATGCTATATGCATTCTACATACTCAGGGCCATTTCAGACATTTTGATAAACAGAGACAAAGGATGAATGTCTTATGTAAAGAAAATACGACTTTGTTATTGTTGTTGTCAGGTGCCATCAAGTCGATACTGACTCATAGTGATCCTGTACGCAACAGAACAAAACACTGCCCAATCTTGGGCCACCCTCACAATTGTTGTTATTCTTGAGCCCCAAACACAACTGACAGGACCTAAGAAAACTGGAGAAATAGGAAATCAAGGCAGCTCTGCAGAAGACTGCTCTGTGAGACATCTCCCTGGTATAAGTGCCAAGCCCAGAACAAGTAACACACAGCCAATAGTGATGAAACATTGATGACACAGAGCATCATTGGGTAGGGCAAGTACCATCTGACACCTCCAGGTCTCCTTGATGATGTTCTTGCTAAGTGCTGTCGAGTAGGTCCCAACCCACAGAGACCCTATATAGGGTTTCCAAGAAGCAGCTGGTGAGTTTGAACCTCTGACCTTACAGTGAGCAGTCCAGTGTTAATCCTATAACGCTACTCCAGGCTTACTTTGGTATCAGATAATTCCAATGCAACAAAGCACCAACAGTCAAGAAAAAAATCAGATGTTAGGATTTAATTCATTCAGTCGTTCAATAAGCATAATGAAGTACCTAGTATATTTCAGTCCTGGTGTGGTGTTATAGGATAAGCACTAGACTACTCACCACAAGGAGTCCTGGTGTGGCACTGTGTGTTAATGTGTCAGACTGCAAAGTCGTTTAAACTGCAAGGTTGTCACCAGCTGCTCCTTGGAAACCCTATACAGGGTCGCTGTGGGTCGGAATCGACTCAATGGCACTTAAGGACAACAACAGCTCACCACAGATCTGAATGGTCAGAAGTTCAAACCTACCAGGAGTGGCTGGTAGTTTTGAACTGTCAGTTCAAATCTACCAGGAATGACTGGTAGTTTCGAACTCCAACTTTAGTGTTCATCGACCCTGTGTATGTATAACCCCTGTTGTGGCACTATAGGATAAGCACTACACTGGTAACCAAAAGGTTGCCTAGCCAAATTGACAGAAGACTATCCATCACACCCT
>NW_006408566.1:9483438-9485954 GCF_000296735.1 Chrysochloris asiatica
CTATGAGTCAGAACCAACTTCACAACACTTAACAATAACAACAATACATATATATGTATGTGTGTGTGTATGTATACATGGATTCCTGGCGTGACACTGTATGATAAGCATTGGACTGTTAACCACAAGGTTGGTGGTTCAAACCCACAATTGTTCCTCAGAAACCCTAGACAGGATCGCTATTAGTTGAAACAAACTCGACAGGACTTAACAATAACATACATACTTATACATACTCTGGTGTAGTGCTATAGAGTAAGCACTGGACTAGTAATCACAAGTTCAGCAGTTCACACCCACCAGCCACTCTCAGAAACCCTATAATGGATCATTATGTGTCAGAATTGACTCTATGGCACACAACAATAATATATATCTTTATATATATGTATATGGAGCTCTGGTAGCATAGTGGTTTCGAGTTGGACTGCTAACCTCAATGTCAGCAGTTCGAAACAACCAGCAGTTCTGCGGGGGAATGATGAGGCTTTCTGCTCCTGTAAAGATTTATAGCCTCGGAGTAGGAACCAACTCCACAGCACACTACCACCAACATATATGTCTATAGAGTTCTGTGGGTTAATGCGCTGGACTTCAAGGTTGATTTAAAGTGCAACTGAACAACAGAAATATATATCTCTATGTATACATTTACTATGATAGGGGTCTAGGCAGGAGCCTAGGAGAATACAAAGGAAACACACCTCACTAAGCTGAGGAAGTCAGGGAAGATATATTAGAGACAGTGACATCCAACTTGAATCCTAATCCCTTGAGTCTCAGTTTACCCATTCTTCCTCTAGGAAATCTTCTCAGATGTTACTGAACTAGGTCGAGGGATGCTTTCTTTCACAGGAATTAGACTGGCAAAGAGGCAAGGAAACATATTTTAACTTTGGGAGCAGCATATGCAAAAGTTTACAAGTTAAAAATATTATGGAGCCCTTGGAGACTCATTACATTTGACTTAGTTACCAAAATGTCACTATGTTCACAAGTTCTTTGTGAAGGACCATTTGGAGTAGAGAACAGACCAGCTACTTCTAATGGTGTGATCAACAGGTGTTTATCAGTCTCAGAAGAAACAGGACAGGGAGGAGTAGAACAGCACACAGCATTATCAGTCAAGGGTCCCCAAAGTTAGGATCCCATGCACAAGGTTAGATTGCATTCAAGCACATCCCAGTTCACATCTTGGAAAGAAAATACCTAAACTCTTCTCACCTAGGATTAGATAGTAATTGGACAACCATGTTGTTATGCCAAATAGCCAGAGAGCAAGTAGAGGAAGAGACAATGAAAGAGGGCAATAAAAGGCAATAGGGGCTATTAACAGTGGAAGGCCCCCTGCAGGAAATTGGACATCCTTTACTGCCCCTGTTCAGACTTTTGAGTAGCCTTGTTGGCACAACGGTTAAAGCATTCCGCTGCTAACGGAACACTCAGTGGTTCAAACCCATTATTGGCTGTTCAGACGGCTTCTGTAAAGATTTACAGATTCAGAAACCCTATGGGCAGTTCTACTCTGTACTCTAGGGTTGTTATGAGTCTGAATCCACTCAGGAGGTAGGTTTTGGTTTGGGTTCAGGCTACAGGGTCATTATGAGTTGGAAACACTTAATGGCACTTAATAACAGCAATTCAAGATTTATTGGTACCAGAGCATAGCCCTTCCCTTTTTAATTCTCTAAGATAGAAATCTGTTTTTGTTTTTGTTTTCAGAGGGCTATCTCCTCCCTTCCACCACTCATCTGTCAGTTTGTCATACTGTGGTGGCTTGTGAGTTGCCACTGGTATTTTAAATAACCAGCAGGGTCACCCATTGTGGACAGGTTTCAGATGAGCTTCCAGACAAAGACAGACTAGGAAGAAAGAGTGATGAACTACTTCCGAACTACTTCACTGAAAACCTTATGAATACCAGAGAAACACTGTCAGATATAGTGCCAGAAAATGAGCCCCTCAGGTTGGAAGGCACTCAAAATGCGACTGAGAAAGAGCTGTCTCCCCAAAGTAGAGCTGACCATGATGATGCAAATGGAGTAAAGCCTGTGGGAGAAAAGCCCGTGGGACCTTCAACCAGGAGAGTTGTGGGATGACATCAAGAACATCATACATGAAGAAAGCAAAAAGTCATTGAGAAAACAAAAAAGAAGGAAAAGGTCAAAATGGATGCCAGAAGAGACAATGAAACTTGCTCTCCAGCGTAGAGATGCTAAAGCAAATGGAAAAAATGAGGAGGTCCAAGAGCTGAACAGAAAATTTCAAAGATTAGCTCGAGAAGATAAAGCCAAATAATTACAACAAAATGTGCAAAGATCTGGAATCAGAAAACCAAAAAAGAAGAACACAGTCAGCATTTCTCAAGCTGGGGGAACTAAAGAAAAAATTTAAGCCATGACTTTCATTATTGAAAGATTCTCTGGGCAAATTACTGAATGATGCAGAAAGCATCAAGAGAAAATGGAAGGAGTATGAAGAGTCACTGTACCAAAAGGAAATGATTGATGTTCAAC
>NW_006408566.1:9487554-9494776 GCF_000296735.1 Chrysochloris asiatica
GTCAAGTGTGGCAGTGGTAGTGAAGTTGGCCCAGGATCGGACATTGTTTCATTCTGCTGTGCATGGGGTCGCTATGAGTCGGTTCTGACTCTATGGCACCTGACAACAGCAACAAGGAAGTACTTCAGCAGAAAGATGAAGTGAAGAAAGAGGTAAGAACCCTACCTTACATGAGCGTATCAGTACAGTATTAGCTATGTGTCAGGTGCTCTTGTCAGTACTGTTGTTTATTGTTGCTACGTGTCATCAAATCAGTTCCGACTCACGCACAAAAGAATGAAACACTGCCTGGTCCTGTGCCAACCTCACAATTTCTGTTACACTTGAGCCTATTGTTGCTGCCACTGTGCCAGTCCATCTTGCTGAGGGTCTTCCTCTTTTCGCTGACCCTTCACTTTACCAAGCATAATGTCTTTTTCCAGGAACTGGTTCCTCCTGACAACAAGTCTAAAGTATGACCAAGTCTTACTAACCTGGCTTCTAAGGAGCACACTGGTTGTACTTCTTCCAACACCAGACCTGTTTGTTCTTCTGGCAGTCTATGGCATCTTCAATAATCTTCTCAAACACCACAACTCAAATGCATCAATTCTTCTATGGTCTTCCTTATTCACTGTACAACTTTCACATGCTTATGAAGCAATTGAAAATACCATAACTTGGGTCAGGTGCACCTTAGTCCTCAAACTACTATCTTTGTTCTTGAACATGATAAAGGGGCTTTGTGTAGCAGATTTGCCTAATGCAATACATTATTTGATTTCTTGGCCGCTGCCTCCATGAGTGCTGATTGTGGATCCAAGCAAAATGAAGTCTTTGACAAATGCAATCCTTTTTTTCATTTATCATGATGTTGTAAGTAATATTTCTGCCTGAATTTCAAGCCTTCAGTAACCTGGCCACATTTGTTTTCTCCAGCCTTTGAATTCTCATTAAGGGTGATATCATCCTCAAGAGGCAAATATTGGTTCCTGATGGGTCAAAAAAGCTTGCGCCTTTAATGTATGTAGCATATAAATGGATCTATAATACAAAAATAGATAAACAGTGCATCTGCAGTATAGTATGATTGCATTAGTGTGCAGTAGAAAAAAGTGTCTAAAAAGGCTATGCAAGGGCAATAATGAACGCAGTTTGAGAAACAGTTCAGTAGTCTGGTTTTCTTCCGACGAAAGGATGCTTCATAAAGAGTCGAGGACATTGGTTCATATTTTCTTTGGCTCTCAGTTTCCTCAGAAGTAAAAGGAAAGGTGTTTGTTTGCCTGTGATCTCTAAGGGCCTTTTGGCAGCTGATCCTCCCAAGACTCTGGTAGTCACCAAGATCACATGTATGCACACACACAGAGCCTTTTCCCTTTTCACACATGAATTTTATTCCAACCCATAAGCCTTTATTTCCTCTTGTCATCTCTTGCCTGCACACTTCCGGAACTTCTGTCTTATAGACCCCCACCTCCTTCACATGAAAATCTATTACCACTGAGACAGTTTCGACTCCTGGCAGCCCATATGTGTCAGACTAGGACTGTATTCCTTAGGGGTTTTCAATGATTGATTCTCCAGAAGTAGATCACCAGAACTTTCTTCCATGTTTTGTCTGTGTGAACTTGGAGTTCTGTTGTGGTGCTGTGGGATAAAGCACTGAACCACAAGGTCAGTTTGAGCCATAAGGACAACTCTTTAAACCTACCAGCTGCTCCTCGAAAACTCTATACAGGGTCACTATGAGTCAGAACCAACTCGATGGCACTTAACAACGACAACTGTGTGAACTCAAACTTTCAACCTTTTAATTAACACCCAAGCATGTTAACTATTTTCATTACCCAGAGTCTCCCCTTCTTATGAAAAACAAGCCATACCAAATCAATTGCCATTAAGTCCTTCCCAATTCGTGGTGTCTTAAAGTGTTGTGAGCAGAACTGGTTTCATACAGAAGAAGACCACCAGTCTTTTCTTCCCAGGTGGATGATCTTTATCTCTGCTCCAGGGATAGTGTAGTCTTGTTATAACTGTCTACTCCTCTGGTTCCTTCCTGTCTGGTAAGATTGACCAAACCTGAGCCACTCCTGTCCCTTGTAATGTTCTATAAACACAGAATTAAAAGTGAGGAAACACAGCTGATTTCATCCAGGGGCCCTCTGCCATTCCATCTCCTTCTGAATGGGGAAGCAAAGGCCCTGAGCTTTAGACTCCACTCTGCCGCTTACTTCCCGTGACATTTTAGCCAAGTCATTTATCCTTTCTAAAGGCCTTACCTATGAAATGGTTAAACTTCCCTGTTGGACCTTGTAAAGTAAGGTACAAGAAAGTATTTTGTCCAGCTGTAAAACAACATAGAAACAGAGGACTCCATTATTGTTATCAATCATGTCTCCTTTCTCTGAACTCAAATAAGAACCACACCATAGCACTCACATGTCTTCGGCTCATCGCATTTCAAACGCATTGTCAGGCCTTGCAGAGTCTCCCTACCCTTCCTTGCTTGGCATTTCCATCAGCCTCTGCTCATGCATTTTCCTGGTGACCTCACTCATCCTTCAGGACTCAGGCTCAGTACCACTTTTTTAGACATTTTGTCCTCTAGTCTGACTCACATGTGTGATTCCACCTCTGTACCGCTAGTTCCCTGGACTTCCTTGGTTATCTATTCCTTTCTTTGTCCCCCACTAAAACTATAAACTCTTGCAAAACTGTTGGAGCTGGCTTTATCTCCAGCAGACAAATACATACTGGCACATAGACAATGCAACCTAAGTACTTGTTAACGGTGTGAATGAATAAATATGAATTCTCTGTTTCATCAATCAGAGAAGAAACTACTTGGGGGCAATGAAAGAATGTTAGTTACACTTGGAGTTGGGAGACTGGCTTATTGTTCCCTTGCTTCATGTTGGTATTGGAGATCTTTGAGCAGCAGCATCGAAAGATGTCTACTCTGAAAGCCGTTAGACATTTGGAGCATTTAGTCTCACAAAAGCTCCAGCATATGCTCCAAAGTTCAGTAAAATTCCAGATCAGAAGTTCCTACAATTTCAATTGCTGATTTATTGTTTGCCTGCGTTTGCCTGTTACATTCTCTTTACAGTGAAAAACTATGTTTTCCTGTTGGGTAAGTGGTTCTTCCTTAGACACTTAGTAATCACTGGAGAAGCCTTTGTTATTACTATTATGTCTTGATTAGTCATTAGTGCTTATTATTAAGCCTAAATGTCCCAAATAAAGCACACGAGTCACAGCATTTTGGAATTAGAAGAAACCTTAGAAATCATGAGTTTTTCAGCTTTTAGAACCTGAATTTGGATCTGATTCTTAGGACAAGGCTTCATTTTCTCATCTGTCATATGGGAGTAATTTATTATCACAGGGTTATTCAGAGTATTAAACAGGATAATGAGTATATTGCATTTTAAAGCAACTGTGCCCTCACTCTTGTCAGATATTTTCCTAAGTGTACTATGTCAAACATTTTTACATGTTATTTTAAAAGAAATTAGCATAGCATGCTTATGAAAATACCTGATAGGGGCAGTGGCAAATAAACTTAGAATGTGCCATGCTATTTTCATTAAAATGTGGTATATTCATTTGGACGTAAGATAACTGAATAATTGTTAGTTTCCTCCCTCCATGGTGGAATGAGGATTGGTGTCACTCAATGCAGTACCTTATGTGTCACACAGCCTCTGCCCTGGCTCCTGTCCCCATAGATCTCCTCTGATAGCAGACCATACAGGATCCTTATTGTTGCTAAGAGCCATCAAGTCAGTTCTGACTCATAGGAGCCCTCTATAGGGTTTCGAGGAGCAGCTGGTGAGTTTGAACCACCAACCTTGTGGTTAGTACTCCACTGCTGATCCTACAGTGCAACACCAGAAGCCCACTTCTTCCTAAGCAATGTATATTATAAACTCTAATAGAGAATAATATGTGATAGAGTTATAAATTGCTCAAATGTAATATTTCTTAGATCATATGAATACCAACAACAAAATTGCTTTGTAAAGTCACTCTGTCCTGAATTACATTAATAGTTACTTAGTAATAACTGAATGGAAGACTTTTTGAGTTTTCTGTGCTTTTTTTCTCCTTCTTTTTCTTTAATTATCAAGAAAGTTTTTGATCTAGGTTCACAAACATTACTTACCACAATATTGTAGCTAAAACGCCAGAAATTGGATTAAATCATGACTCACCCACCAGCAGTGACAAAAACAACACAGTGCATGTGCATGCTGTGTGCTGATGAAACCATGTGGTTCAAAGAAAGCATTATTGTAATTGGCTTATAATGACAGCTCTGACCAGAGTTCACTGTTGTTAAGTGTCCTCACTTCGGTTCCAACTCATTGCAGCCCTGTATAGGATTTATAAGGAGTGGCTTGTGGATTTGAACTGCCATTCATGCAGTTCAAATGGACCTTGCAGTCCAGTGCTTATCCTACAGTGCCACACCAGGAGAATTCATTGTTGTTGTTGTTAAGTGCCATTGAGTCGGTTCCGACCCATAATGACCCTGAACAGGTTTTCTGAGGCTGTAAATCTTTATGGGAGCGTAAAGCCTCATCTTTCTCCCATGGAGCAGCTGGTAGTTTCGAACTGCTGACCTTGCAGTTCTCAGACCGATTTGTAACTACTACGCTACCAGAGCTCCTTGGAGAATTCATTAGAAGTTTCAAAAAGTGAATCAGCATAGAGTTTTAGCCTTGCTATATACTGATGCATGTAGTATGAGTTTATGAAAAATGTTTTTGTTGTTATAATAACTACACAGGAGTATTTAAATAATAATAATAAATTTCAGCAGAAACATCCCATTAAAACTTTTATAGTCATTTTGGTGTCAAGACCTCTGGCAGTGTCACTGGGTACAGTTCACATCTCTATATTCCCTTAGTATAATGCCACTGCCTCCCTCTCATCCTTTTCTGAAAGAGCAAATCAAGCCCAGAAGGATGAAAAACCATGGATGGCCTATATCAAATCACTAGACTCCTGGTTTGGCACTGTAGGATAAGCACAGGACCACAAACCGACAGTTGGAACCCACCAACTGCTCCTTGGAAACCCTATACAGGTTCCCTATGAGTCGGAACTGACTCAACAGCACTTAGCTGAAACATCAAACCACTGGTCTGCAAAGCAGTCAAAGTTAGAACTCTGATGTCTTGATTTCAAGTCCACACTATTTCTTTTGCCCACTCTGGGTTCACTGAAGATCTATCAACTACCTCCTAACTATCAACACTCATGGAAGCAGCCGTCAAGAAATCAAACAATGTATTGCATTAGGCCAATCTGCTGCACAAGACCTTTTTAAAGTGTTGAAGAGCAAAGATGTCAGCTTGAGGACTAAGGTGCTCCTGACCCAAGCCATGGTATTTTCAGTAACTTCAGATGCATGCAAAAGTTGGACAGTGAATAAGGAAGACCATAGAAGAATTAATGCATTTGAGTTATGGTGTTAGAGGAGAATATTGAAAGTGCCATGGGCTGCCAAAAGAATCAACAGATCTGTGTTGGAAGAAGTGCAGCCAGAGTGCTCCTTGGAGGCCAGGGTGGCCAAACTTCATCTCTCATACTTTGGACATATTGTCAGGAGGGAGCAGTTGCTAGAGAAGGATATCATGTCTGGTAAAGTGGAGGGTCAGAGAAAAGAGGAAGACCCCCAGCGAGATGGATTGGCCGAGTGGCAGCATCAATGGGCTCAAGCATGGCAACAATTGTGATGTTGGCTCATGACCTGGCAGTGTTTCGTTCTGTTGTGCATAGGGTTGCTATGAGTCAGTACTGACTCGATGGCACCTAACAACAACAACAACAAAGAAGCAATGAAAGAGCCCTAGTGGCACAGTGGTTAAATGCTGGACTCTGTCTTTTTTTTCAAGCTTTTAATGTAGAATTCATCTACATGGCAGAACATCAGTTTTGCACTCAATCATACCTTGTTTCATTGTAATGATTACAATTCTCCATTTTGATGTACACAAAAACACACAGGAATACATAATCATTTAAATACCCAAAGGACATATTTTGCAAAAAGAAAGCCTTTTTCTTTCTGTAATCCTCAAATGCTCTGTCTCTCCATGCCATCCTCTCTTCCTCTGTCACGGGTGTTGCTGCTTCTCTGGTTAGGATCCCATGTTCTACTCACATGGAAGACCACCCTCTTGCTGGTCCTAGGGTCCTCTGTTCCTGGAACGTAAGATTAACTAGTCTCCCCTTTTTGTTGCCCAACTTCTACCTTTACAATGGTGACAGTCGCAAGTAGTCATGATAACAATTACTATTAAATTAAAAGAATCCTATCCCCATCTCCTTTCATCTGACCCATCTAAACAAGATGGAAACTATTCATTTAGGGGTTCTATCTTCCCCCATTCACTCTGAAACTAAACTCCCTCTTGAAAATTTGTAAGCTAGTCACTTCATGCCTTTGGAGCCCCACCTCCAGCCCCATATCAGCTGGACATTTCACTCTCAGCTCTATTCCCCAGTGGCCATGTCAGTGTCCATGGGCTCAATGGTTTCCAAGTCTCCCCAAACTTAGGACCAGCCAGCTCATCCTCCTCTTGCTGTCTTCTCAAGTCAACAGGAGTCCATGGAACATATTCAAGCTCAGCCCATGGCTTCGTTACTGTCGTTACCTCAATTCCAATCACAAGTACACCAACATAGTCATCAGGGAGTTTACAAACCTGCTCATGGGTTCCCTTTGAGTTTCAGTCTTGGGGGGGGGAGTTGTCCTGAAGGGATTTGAGGGCTTGCCTTGATGGCTCCCAGGCAAAATAGGCCTCTTGTAGAGGGTCTGTAGAATATGGGGCCTTGGATGGAATCCTGGATGCCAGAAAGAACCTTCTATGTAGGACATTCCCACTTGAAAAGACATGCAGACCATTTCTTCCGCCTTTTTTTTTTTGATGCTTTCTGCATCATTCAATATATTGCATGTACAAATAGGGAAATTTTTATCCTTTCTTTGCCAGTTTGGTTATCTTTAATATCCCTTTCTTGCTTTAGAGTTCTTTCCAAGACTTGCAGCACTGTATTATTGAATAGAAGTTGTGATAAGGGGCATCCTTGTCTGGTTCCTCTTCCCAAAGGTAACGCCTTCAGTTTTATCGCTGTTCAGAGTTAGCCATAATTATGCTGAGGAATTTCTCTATTCCTATTTGTTGAGTGTTTTTATCAGGAATGAATATTGGATATTGTCAAATGC
>NW_006408566.1:9496095-9497339 GCF_000296735.1 Chrysochloris asiatica
CTATGAGTCGGAACCGACTCCACGGCACATAGCAACAACAATATTCTCTTGTTTGTAGTCAATAGCCTTGGAGGACAAGCCTATGGTCTTTTCTGTCTGAATCCATTTCTTCCTGGCCTCCATATTATCCTTGTATTTCAAAGCCAAAATCTTCCCAAGGCCTGTTCATTCAGGACAGAAGCAGAAGAATCAGGCAGAGCAATGGCCCCAGCGTCAATAAAGGGCCTATCTTAAAATTCTGGCACAGGGTCAATTGAAAGTTACTTCATGTCCAGATGGATCTCTGCTGTCCCTGTCCGGGGTGACTTGTTCTTAACTCATTATGAAACTCCCTCTTGTTCACATGCATGCAGGACCAGCCGCTCCTTGGAAACTTTATATCTGGCTCATAACATCAAATGTATAGTGTTCCCAACTAAAGTTGAAGTTCACACTCCCCGAACCCTTAATTGAGAGGTCGTCTGTTGGAACCCGCCAGCTGCCCTATGGAAGAAAGATGTCCGGTGGGAGAAAGATGTGGCAGTCTGCTTCATAAAGATTCCAGCCTTAGAAACCCTACAGGGAAGTTCAACTCAGTCCTATAGGGTCGCTGTGAGTCAGAATCTACTCAGTAGCAATGACTTTAAGGAAGCAGTTTTTCCTAAACGAATACCTCACTTGACAAATCACCCTGTAAAGACAACAAATATTTGAAAAAGGAATGTGGTAGCTCTCAGAGATGAACATTCAGCACCCACAGATCTGGACAGATAACTTCAGCTTTCTGCCCCAACTGCTCTGCCATCCACCAAAGCTTATCTAACTTGTGATGAAAGTTTAAAATTCAGATCTTTGGATAAGATTGTGTAAAATGCGTTTCTCCATAATACACTCACTTAGAACCTCTGCCTTCAGCATTCTCAGCATTGCTCTTTAGATGTTGCTGGGACTTGGACAGGGCATTGGTGTCTGTATTAGAAAAGAGCAGCTTTCTGAGTATTATTCCTGCTGGCTAAACTCTCCATCTTTCCAATCTGTCCTGGTTAACATTACAATTCTCTTTCTACAACACAGATCTGATTCTGCCACTCTTCTACTTAAACTCAATAGCCCCTGATTTCTACAGGATAGAGTACAGACTTTTTAACACAAGGAAAACAAGAGGACCTTTTAAAATGTATGTATACACTGGACCAAATTGCATGTGTGTACAAGACCTCTTTAAGGTATTCAAGAGTAAGGATGTCTGTTTGAGGACTAAGGTG
>NW_006408566.1:9499929-9506229 GCF_000296735.1 Chrysochloris asiatica
AATTTCTGCTCTGATTTTGTAAAAACAATCAAACAAACAAAAACACTGCTGTGTGTGTGTGTTTTTTCATTGTGATTTCAGTGGAAGTTTACAGAACAAATTTGGTTTGTTGAATTGTCCATTCAATAGCTCATACAAATTTTAATTCATAACTTTGTTTGCAATTTTTGCAAAGTTAACGGCACTCTTATTCCTGTCTGCATTTGTGGTTTCCCTTTGTCCTTCTCTCCTATTTCTTCCTACCTTCTGAGCTTTGTTGTTCCTGTTGAGTGCCATTGAGTTGATTCTGACTCATAGTGACCCTGTAAATGGTTTCCAAGGAACAGCTGGTGAGTGTGAATGGCCAACCTTGTGGTTTGCAGTTCAGTACTGTCCCTACAGCACCATACCAGAAGTCCTTTTGAGCTTTATCCCTGGGCAAATACTGCCCTTTTGCTCTTGAATGGTTCGTTGTTCTAAGGAATTCTGTGACTCCCTGACTATTGTTCACCTTATAGACCTATTTACTGTTAGGCTGAAAGTTGAGTTTCGTTCTAGGCCTGAACCATGTCAAGGGGCCATAGTGTTGGGGGTTCCACCTGTCTCTGTCATCTGGTGTTGTTTATAATTAAGTGGATTTCCATATTTTTCTTGTACTACAATCTAGGACCTCCCATTGTGATCCCTTTCAGAACAGTCTGCAGTGGTAGTCAGACACTATTCAGTCTCAGGGTTGTGGAAACTGGGGTTCAAGTGGTCCTTTGGACTAATCATTTTCTTTGTCTTTGATTTTCTTTGCTGTAGATGGGGAGAGGCCAGTTGATGGGTTATAACCTCTTAGTTTTTCATTGTGGAAAAAAAACAATATATATATATATAAACATTTGCCACTTCACCCATTTTTGTGTGTACACCTCAGTGACAATAATTATGTTCACCGTGTTCTGCAGTCATTACCATAATCCAAATTCAGCCCTTTCCATTAGGCTTAACAAGAACTCAGTGTTCCTTAAGTAATAGCTTCTTCAATCCCTCTCCTTTCCTTCCCCCCACCACTAATAAACGTTGGTCTCCATATATTTACTTACTCTTGATGATTCACATGAAAGAATCCAACAATATTTGTTCTTTTATGTCTGACTTATTTTACTCAGCGTCATGTTCCCAAGTGCAAAACGAATGCATCAACCATTCTTCCCCACAGTCCTCTCTACTTCACATCTGGGTTCAATAAGCCATTGCAATGGCCACACAGAACTCAGACACTGTACTCATAGTTACAGGGTTTATTGGGGAAGTTAACAGGTTATAAATCAGGGTCAGAAATGTCCAGGACACAGTTCTTTCAGTCAGGAGAGTGTCTCCTTTACTGAGCCCACAATCAGTCAAATCTCTGGCCTTTGGTCATTGGCCTGGCCTCTACCCTGTGCCAACAATGTTACAAAGCTCTTTTAGAGCTGCTGGTAAATGCCTAAAGGCCCACTATTCCACCGTAAGCCTCAGCCTGAAGACACTTGGCTCTAGCTCCATGGGTCAGCAAGCTTGACTTCCCCAATTAAGTGCCTGAAGGTACCACACACTGCAAAGAAGCCTCTTGTCCGAAGGCACTAAGCTCTCCTTGCTTCCTAGGCTTGGAAGCCCACTGCTCTATCTCATGCTCTGACAGGTGGTTTTGCTGCTGTTCCTTTGCCATTCCTCTCTTATCACGGCTTTCTGTCCCAGAGTCAAGGAGGTTCAATGCACAAGGATCTCAGAACCCAAAAGACATGCTCCACTCCTAACTCTTCTTCTTTGACAATAGTGAAATTGCCCCTCCTGCTTCTGAGATGCCTTATTTTATACCAAAGTTAGAGTTCCAAGTTTTTACAATCACAATGAGCCCTGTTAATAATCACAACTGAATTGCATAATCTGATCAGCTTCTTCCCCTACCTTTTCTTACTGAGACCTACCAGGAAAAAGTAGTTTGTGGGAGTTACAAAAACTATGGGTAGAAAAGACATATGAAACAGATTATCGTACTGATCCAAGGCCTATATATATATCATAGCACATTCCATTGTAAGGTTAGACCACATTTTGTTTTTCCATTTCTCTGTTGATGAACATATGGGTTGTTTCCATCTTTGGGCTATTGTGAATAATGCTTCAATGATCACACATACAAGTATCTGTGTCCCTTCTAATTTTTTGTTATGTTTTATCCAGACTTATTTTTCACCTTTTATTGCAAATAGAGTGAAGGCTTAAGGTGAAATCCAAACCACTTTTCCATTCAACAATTTATCCAAATTTTGTTTTAAGTCATTGATCGCAATCCCCACAACGAAATATCTATCATTCTGCTTCCGCCCTGTGTTTCAAATTTCCATTTCTCTTTCTTTCATTCCGTACTCTTCTGAACTTTGTCCTGGAGTAAATACTGCTTTTTAACAAATCTCAAATGGTTGATTATTTTAAGGTGTGCTTGCCTCCCTAGTGTTACTGTTCACTTTATGATGGTGATTATATGCCGCAGAGTCTATTTCAATGCATAGTGACCCTGTATAGGGTTACCAAGGCTGTAAATCTTTATGGGAGCAGAAAGCCTCCTCATCTTTCTTCTTCTTAGCTGCTGGTAGATTTGAACTGCTGACCTTGAGGTTAACAGCCCAATTTGTAAGCTGCTATGCCACCAGAAAGGAGCTCTGGTAGCATAGTCGTTACAAATCGGGCTGCGTACCTCAGGGTCAGCAGTTTGAAATTACCAGCTGTTCTGTGGGAGAAAGATGAGGCTTCCTGCTCCCGTAAAGATTTACAGCCTCGGAAACCCTGTACAGGTTCTCTATGAATTGGAACCAACTCCATGGCACATAACAACAACAACATCATACCACCAGAATCCCTTTGTTACCCTTATAGACTTCTCTATTGCTTGACTGGAGTCCTGGTGTGGTGCTGTGGGTTGATGCGCCAGACTACAAAGCCGTTTCAACTGTAAGGTTGATGGTTCAATCTCACCTGGTACTCCTCAGAAACCCTATACAGGGTCATTATGAGTTGGAACTGACTTGAGGGCACTTAGCAACAACAATGGCCTGACTGAAAAATGAATCATAGGGTTGAGTTCAATTCCAGACCTGAAGCATAACTAAGAGCTATAGATAGTTTCAGGGGTTTCACTAGTCACTCTAACTACTGTTGTTGTTGTTATGTGCCGTGGAGTTGGTTCTGACTCATAGCGACCCTGTACAGGGTTTCTGAGGCTGGAAACCTTTACGGGAGCAGAAAGCCTCATCTTTCTACCACGGAACAGCTGGTAGTTTCGAACTGCTGACCTTGCAGTTCCCAGCCTAATTCATGACCACTACGCTACCAGAGCTCCTTACTTTATTAATCCTCGTTACATTTATTATTTTGAATTTTGTTTTACCTTTTTCTTCCACTCTATCCAGAATCTTCTAATGG
Organism: Chrysochloris asiatica; assembly: GCF_000296735.1. Taxonomy (NCBI): domain Eukaryota; kingdom Metazoa; phylum Chordata; class Mammalia; order Afrosoricida; family Chrysochloridae; genus Chrysochloris; species Chrysochloris asiatica. Next base: position 9,503,356 of record NW_006408566.1, read on the forward strand.
ATTCCTTTCAGAGAAGTTGATAGTGATAGTAGGGTGCCATCTAGATCTTCTGGTCTCAGGGTTGTGGAGTCTGAGGTCCATGTGGCCCATTAGTCCTTTGGACTAATTGTTTACATGTGTCTTTGATTTTCTTCACTCTCCTTTAATTAAGATGGGGAAAGACCAATAGCTCTGCTTTCAGTTCTTAGGGGAATATACTTAATAGTGGTATTGTTGGTTCATAGGGGTTCTGGGAGAAAGATAAGACTTTTAACCCCGCAAAGATGGACAGCCTCGAAAACCCTATAGAGGGTCGCTATGAGTCAGAATTAATTTGGTGGCTCTTAACAACAGGGGTCAACAATATGGACAGTGTCCATTGAGGAGTGGCTTCTGAGGAGTAGCTGGTTCAAACCCACCAGCTGCTCCTTGGAAACTCTATACAGCGTCGCTATGAGTTGGAACTTACGTGATGGTGCTTTACAGCAAAAATGGTAATTCTATGTTAAATCTTTTAAGGAAATTTGTTTTTTATAGTAGCTGCCCACTTTATGCATTCATGATAGTAAAACCTGGAAACAAACTTACTGTCCATCAACAAGAGAATAAATCAATTAATCATGATGTATTGCATGCTGCTGTTGATAAATGCCATGGAGTCTCTGTTCAGACTCATAGCGACCCTGTGTATGGTTTATGATCAGCACTGGACTGTGAACCACAAGGCTGGCAGTTCTAACCCACCAACTGCTCCTTGAAAAACGCAATACAGGGTCACTGTAAGTAGAACCCACTCCACAGCACTTCAACTACAAATCTTAACAGGAAAAGAAAGCCTCATCTTTCTCTTGCGGAGCAGCTGGCAGGCTCAAATAATGGACCTTGTAGTTTGTAGTCCAGTGCTTGTCATATGGAGCCACCATGCTCCTGATGTATTATAAAGACAAAATAGTAAGAAGGAATAGAAACTGTTGATATACATATCAACACTGAAGAATCTCAAGAATATAATTGTGAGTAAAAGTTGTCAGACACAAGTGAGTATATACTATTTTATTCAATTTATATGAATTTACAAAACAATCAGAACTAATCTATGGTGATAAAAATCAGAACACGGTTACCTGTGGTGTTGGATACTCGATTATAAACAATTGTCAAAACTCATTAAGCTGCACGGTTAAAATATGTGCTGTTTATTTTACATGTAAATCTACATACTTAAAAAAAAAAAAAACTCCAGCCCCTTCCCTTTCCCTAACCGCCTCTCCCAGCACTTCCTCCCCTAATCCTCTATCATCTTCCCGCCTGGTCTCAGAGGACCCAGTCCTAGCCTCTTGGAATCCATATCCATTGGTGCTGCTCTCCATCCATGTGGGCCCCCGCGGGCTGCCCACGCCTGTCCCCCAGCTTCCTGCTCCGTTGGGCTTTCCCCTCGCAGGTGGCTTTCTGAGACGCAGGCTCTGTGTCCCTCTTTGCAGCCTCTCCTGCCACTTGGACACCAGTACCCCCTCTCCCAGCGGGGGGGGACTGCCCCCCGGGGAGCTGGGTCACTGGGGCCCCTGGGCTGCCAGTGAAGAGGAAAATCCTGGTATTGGATCTGGATGAGAAACTTATTCACTCCTACCATGATGGGGTTCTGAGGTCCACAGTCCGACCTGGAACACCTCCTGACTTCATCCTTAAGGTGATAATAGACAAACATCCAGTCTGAGTTTTTGTACATAAGAGGCCTCATGTGAATTTCTTCTTACAAGTGGTGAGCCAGTTGCATGAGCTGGTGGTGTTCACAGCAAGCATGGAGGTTTAGGGCTCTGCTGTAGCAGACAAACTGGGCAATAGTAGAAGCATCCTTAAGAAGTGATACTATAGACAGCACTGCACTTTGGAGTTGGGCAGCTACATTAAGGACCGCTCTGTGGTCCACAGTGACCTCTCCAGCATTGTGATCCTGGATAACTCCCCAGAGGCTTACAGAAGCCATCTAGACAACGACATCCCCATCAAGTCCTGATTCAGTGATCCCAGTGATACCGCACTTCTTAACGTGATCCATGAGCCGCAGGCCAGATGCCCTCAAGTTTACCTCTGATGTTCCTTCTGTGCTGAGTCAAAACCTTCACCAACATAGGCTCTGGTGACAGCTGCTCCCTGTCTGCCAGTGTTGGGGTAGGAGGTGGGGGGTGAGGGAGAGGGTGAGAGGTGGGGGGTGAGGGAGAGGGATGGTGAGCCCTCAGAATGCCATCTGATCCCATCCAATGGTGAGAACTGCTTGGGCAGGGTCTGCCCCTCTTGCCCCTCCCACTCCTCGGTTCCTGGGAAGACAGGCACTCCACTTGGAGTGTGGATGGATACATGGGCCAGACTTTGAAGCAGCCTCACTCTAAGTTCGTGTTCACACTTCCTGAAAACCCAGACTGGGATATGGGCACAGGCATGGGAATGCTGAAGCAATGTCTGTGGTGGAGAGGCCGGACTGACCAGATTGAGGGAAACATACACACACACACACACGTTATTCTGGAGGCTCAAAGAGAAGCCAAGCCAGCTTTGTTATGGTTTTATTTAAAAAAACAAACAAACAAACAAACAAAACTCTTGTAAAAAACTGATCTAATTCTTTATTTACTTCTGCTCCGAGGACTGGGCTATGTGTGGGAGACTGGGATTTGGGGCCACTGGATTTTCCCCAAACTTGTCCCCACTTCTTTCTTCCTATGTTACTCTCTAGATTCCCTCAGACCTGTAACCAGCTTTCTCTCTTTTTTTCTTTCATCACTTTTAAACCATGCATTATAATTTTGAAAAACAAAACCAAAAAACTCCAATGTCCATACCATATCCTGTTGTTGTTGTTGTTGTTATGTGCCGTGGAGTTGGTTCCAACTCACAGCG
>NW_006408566.1:9507089-9507999 GCF_000296735.1 Chrysochloris asiatica
TTCAGAGTGAGTGGGGGAAGGTAGAATCCGTACTGAATAGTTTCCATCTTGTCTAGATGGCTCTGGGGAAAGGAGATGGGGACAGGATTCTTCTGATTCAATAGTGAATATTATTATGACAAATTGCAATGATCATAACTGTAAAGGTAGAAGTTGTGTAGCAAAAAGGGGGAAGGGGGGAGTAGTCAATTTTACATTCTAGTAAGAGAGGATCCTAGGACCGTCAAGAAGGAAGAGCATGAGTGCACATGGAGGGGATTACAATCATTGCAATGAAACAAAATACAATTGGTTGAGTGCAAAACCGATATTCTACCATGTAAACTATCATTCAATTCTCAATAAAAGTTTTTTTGTTTTTTTTTTAAAGGCAAAACCAACTTTCTCTTTGTATCTTTCAAAGAAGCCACTTCAAACTATTATTAAGTTTCTTTGAGTTGGTTCCAACTCACAGCTATCTTGTACAGGGTTTCCGAGAGTAACTGGTGGGTTTGAATTGTTAAACTTGGGATTACCAGTCTGATGCTTATCCTACAGTGCCAAACCAGACCTCAAACTATAAGCAGGTTTAAAACTAATTATTATTTCTCTAGGTCATTCATAATTTTTAATGGACCACAATGATAATGAGGAAGAAATTATTACACTAGCAATAGTGTGGAGGGTCAGAGAAAAAGAGGAAGACCCTCAACGAGATGGATTGGCCAAGTGGCAGCATCAATGGACTCAAGTGTGGCAACAATAGTGAGGTTGGCCCAGGATCAGGCAGTGTTTTGTTCGCTGTGCATAAGGTCACTATGGGTCAGTACTGACTTGATGGCACCTGACAACAACAGCAATAACAATATTTATCACCACCACTCGTCCATCAGTTTGTCGTACTGTGGTGGTTTGTGAGTTGCTCTGAAAG
>NW_006408566.1:9531889-9557823 GCF_000296735.1 Chrysochloris asiatica
AAATCCTTGGAGAAGGACATCATGCTTGGTAAAGTGAAGAGTCAGCAAAAAAGAGGAAGATCTCAACAAGATGGATTGGCACAGTGGCAGCCGCAAGGGTTCAAGTGATTATGAGGTTGTGGCAGGATCAGACTGTTTCGTTCTGTTGTGCATAGGACTGCTATGAGTTGATACCATCTCAAAGACACCTAAAAACAAGAACACACTTATTTTTGGTATTCTCTGCTTTCATCCAAGATTCATCTGACATCAGCAATGCTTTGCTAAAATTTCAAATCAGAAAGCCAAAATGAAGAAATAATTACATAAAGTGCATGGAGTAATTAAAAATTATTATAACTAAAGTCTATTGAGGATTATATCCCAAGTATTATGCTTGGTGCATTACATGTATTTTGTAAAATGTGTACTAAATCTCAACCTTACAAACTCCTGTTTGAACTAGGCATTATGTTCATTTTATGTATAAAGGAACTGAAAATTAGAGTTAAGTAAGGTGCCTTGGGTGAAACAGCTAACAGATTGTCAGAACTGCGAGTAGGACCTTATTGTTCACACATGAGAAATTGTCACTTTTCAAGTGTGTATTGGAGAGTTGGAAGAAGACTGCTGGAGTGCCTATAAGAGCACTCTTTCATCAGCCTCTATTTGATACCCCAGAGGACTGGAGTTTGTTCTTTATAACGCTGTGAGTGCACAGCTGTGAATGCATGTGAATGGGAGACAAGATATAGAAGAGTTTGGGTTACTTAGTGTTGCCCTAACAAAGTACAACCAGTGGGGTGGCTTGCCTTAAAGAACAGTGACTTATTTTATCACCATTGTGGAGGCTAATAGTACCAAGTAGAGTCTTGACCATGTAGATTCTTTCTCCAGATTTCTCCTAGTTTCTGATAACTGCAGGCAATCCTCCACATTCCTTTTTTTATAGACAATCTTCTGTGTGTGTTTCTGTGTCTATTCTGCTTATTTGTAAGACACTTCTTAAAAAAGTTATTAGATTTTGGTTGCACTCTAGTCTGATATGACCCTATTTTTAGCAAAAGAAAATCCCTGTTTCTAAACAGGATCATATTTGTAGGTTATAATTAGAGTACGGTTAAGACTTCAATATATCTTTTTGGGAAGATACAATGAAATCCACAACAGTGGGTATTTTCTCTAATTATGTTTTCTAGCTATGTCCTTTTTTCTCTGTTCAGTTTTGTGCTTAAGGGAGCAAATGACATATGATGTTGTTGTTAAGTGCCATTGAGTTGGTTCTGACTCATAGCAACCCTGTATAGGGTTTCCCAGGAGCAGCTGATGGTTTTGAACTGCTGACCTTGTGGTTACCAGTCCAGTGTTTATCCTACAGCTCCCCAGAAGGACTCTAAACCTAATTAGACTTTACTTCTCCCTTGTTTGAAGTTGATGCTATTACATATAAATTATGATCACACTGCTTTATCTGCGATGGAAATATATGGGCTTTAGATGTTATGATCAGTCATACCAACTTCATCCACCCTATCTAAAGAAATACATGCAGTTCGTGTGCCGATATGTAATAGAACTTCCTCTGTCCATATGTATATGAACTCATCTGTAAAATATGCAGTCCTCCCAGCTGTAAATCTAATTGAATTTCTCAAGTCTTTTTACTTTGGAAATCTACACTTTTTGTCTCAGTGTTACATTGGGTAAAAAATCACGCAGATATCTATCTTGTTGTTGTTAAGTTCTGTGGATAGTTGGCTCTGACTCCTAGCGACTTTGTATAGGGTTTCCAAGGAGAGGCTTATGAGTTTGAAATCACCAACCTTGCAGTTCAAACCCATCTTGCAGTCCAGAGCATTAACCTGCAGTGCCACACAGGGATTCTAAAAGAAAAAAGCCTACAGCACACAGTATTCCCAAGCGGTCTCCCAGCCAAGTATTAACCAGGTCCTTCCACAAGAGAAAGATGAGGCATTCTGCTCCCATAAAGATTTACAGCCTCGGAAACCCTGTACAGGGTCGCTATGAGTCAGAACCCACTCCATGGTACACAGCCACCACCACCCTGCTTAGCTTCCATGATACCTACAAACCCCTAAATTATCAGTATCTGGGCAAAGTATCAGTCAACCAAGTCATATTAATTATTCTTGAATATCAGATTTTGAGGTGTTTGGTGTGGCGCTGTGGGTTAACGCACCAGACTATAAATCCATTTGGACTGCAAGGTTGGCAGTTCAGCTCACCAGCTCCTCCTCAGAAACCCTATACAGGGTCACTATGGGTCAGAATTGACTCGACGGCACTTAATATGTGTTATCATAATCATCTTTCCCTTTGCCATTCTAGAGATTCTTCTAAAAGCCTCACCTTTTCTTGAAGAGTGCTTGTAAATATTGTTACAATCATCTTTCTTTCCTATATATTCCCAGACTTGTCATTGATGATTAAGGGTAGAATTCTTCCCTTCAATGCTAGAGATCAGAGTTTGATTTATGGCCAATACACTTCAAGTCCAGTTATTACACACTGTAAGTGGAGATTTGCATGTTGCTATGATGCTGAATGTAGCAACTTTTGTGAGGTTGGCGCAGGACTGGGCAGTGTTTCGTTCTATTGTGCATAAGGTCTCTATGAGTTGGTACTGACTCGATGGCACCTAACCACAACAACGATGATGCTGAAGAGGTTTCAGTGTGTCTTCCAGATGAAATCCAGCTAGGGAGAAAGCTTTGGCAATCTACTTCTGAAAATTAGCCAATGAAAACTATACATCACAATAGGCTGAACTGCAACCATTTATTTTTTTGCGTGGGTCAGAGTTGACTCACTAGGAAGAACAACATGCAGTCCCCAAATTCAGAAGTGTTTTTGCACTGATGCTCAGAACTTTGATTGCAGGATCAGAATCGGTCCTTTAAACTCCTCAGCCCTATTTTTTCAGCAGGTCCTTTTCAGCTCAACTGCTAACCTCCTTACTTAGTTTATCAATCCCAGGAAGAATCAGTTACAGAGTGAATGCAGCCTGTGATGATCTGACTGTAGGCTGAGAAGGAGAAGGATTAATCACCTCTGGAAACATGGGAGTTCATGAAACTAAAAGACAAAAGGAAACCTTTGATAACTAATTCATTGACTTGAATTAGAAGACATTTGAAAATGAATTAAATATGATATGTTGTTGTTGTTGTTAAGTGCCATCGAGTCGGTTCCGACCCATAGCGACCCTGTACAGGGTTTCCGAGGGTATAAATCTCTACGGGAGTAGAAAGCCTCATCTTTCTCCCGTGGAGCGGCTGGTAGTTTCGAACCGCTGACCTTAAGGTTCACAGCCCAATTGATATAGCAAAAAAAAAAAAGCACTTGGTTAAAAAAAATGAGAAAGCAAAATATGTTTTAATAGGATATATAAATGAGCCCTCAAAAAATGGTCAGAAAGGTAAGAATCAGGAATTCCCGAGAAAGGTCAGTATGGAATTAAGGGAAAGATCCTTTGCCATACTTTATTTGCTCACTCACTGTCAGACATAGTGATAAAAACTGGAGATACTTAATAAATTTTACATGGCCCTAGTCCTCAAAGTCTGTAGTCTAGTTGTTAGTAAGTGCCATGGGGACATCTAGTAGGGGGAGACATATCATGGCACAAGGCAAACTCAGCTACTTGAACAAGTGTCAAAGGTGCCATTGAAGAAATATAAAAGGGACATATTGGGCATGTAGAGGAATGGTCAAACTCATTATTCTAATAAAAAAAAATTCATAACATTCATGTGAGCATGCTCAGTGAGAAATGACAACCTCTTCCAGGGAAAGGTGAAGTGGAACCAGAATTCACATACATTTAGTTCAGATTTAAAGAAACTTGTGTTTTGAAGCTGCCCTCAATCTCACACCAATCCTAAGAAACAATGACCAGGTTCTTCATCTTTAATTGCTAGGATATGACTTTTAAAAGGCAGCATCACTAACGTATATCACTAAGCAACCCCCCTCTCTCCCTGCCACCACTAGCTTGTAAAAGACACTACCAGGTGAGAAGGGCTCAATTCACACTCGGAGCCCGCGACTCTCATCATTACACAAGGGCTTTGTTTTCTTAGCTGGTCAAGTGAGGGGATCCTAAACAAACAAACAACAAAAATCCCCACTGTCATCAAGTCGGTTCCAAGTCATAACACTATATAGGATTTCTGAGACTGTAAATATTTACCACAACAGACAGTTACAGCCTTACCTTTCTCCCAGAGTGACTGGTGGGTTTGAACCAAACTGTCAATGATTAGCAGCTCAGTTGACTCTAAAGTCTGTTTATGTTCTCAATTAAGAAATAGAGGCAAGAAATCAGAAAGAAAACTTAAGAAAAACAAAAGTGAAAGTGCCTGAAGCAAATACAGTAGTTAACAAGAGTACGAAATTTTTATCGCACTGAAAAACGTGGCAAAGCTCCCAAATACTGTTTTATTCAACAACTATGAACAGGAGACTTGGAGAAGAATGAATTATCTATCACACCCTTTGACTATAAGTAAGATCCTCGTAAGGCAAATTCACCTAGCTCCAAGCAACTGTCTTCTGAAACAAACTTCTGTGATTTCTTTCAATTTTCTTCCTTCAAAAATAAATTAAAAATAAATAAATAAATCAAAAGGTGAAAAGTGGCCCACCCCACTAAACATACCCCCATAGAACACCAAACATAACGGTGTGCCCGGCTTTGGGAAGAGGGAGAAAAGGGGTAGAGAAAAGAGAGCAATGATTTCAACCAATATTAGATTCTGCCTGGTGTTGCCACGCGGTTGTCATAAATAACAGCGTCAAAACAAACTATTTAGAAACTTAGGAAATACAGTGGCCTTTAAAACTTTGTTTATTCCTTCGTGGTAACAGTGAGACTTCTCTAAATGTAACTCAGAACGATAATCACCCCGGGAGTCAGAGCACGAGCTCTGGGGCGGGCAGACTGGTAGTGGAGGCGACAAGAGAAAGAGACCAGGCTGACAGTTTCACGCAGTATTTGCAGCGGGTATGGGGGGGTCAAGCCTGGCAACCGCCATGGGTAAAGCTTGAGATACAGAGATACTGAGGTCGGCTGGACTGCCCTGGGTGGGAGTTGAACCTTGCCCGCAGTTAAAGCCTCCTCCGAGCAGGGGTGGATAGGGCGCGCACGCGCGCGTGCACACACACGCACACACACATCTTTCCCCTGGAGTTGTGTCTAGTCTCTCTTTTGTTTTTCTCCCTTCCTGGTCATGAGACCCGGATGTTTTTTTTTTTTTTTTAATCCTGTCTCTCTCTCTCTCTTTTTCCCACTACCCCCCACCCCCAATCTATCACATGGCAGAGATAGAATAAAAACAGAAAAATGGCGACGGTCACGTTGTGGCGAGCCATGCTGCGTCATTAGATAATCTTCATGCAAATAGCGGGAAGAACAAAGGAAGGGGGGCCCAAGACCCCCCCCACCGGGGCGCAGGTGGGTGTGGGGGCGGCGCGTGGTGCGGGGGCAGTGGTGCGTGCGCGGGGCCCGGCGCCCGCGGGAGGCGTGCGGCCGCGCGGGGCTCTCGGGGCGGCTCTATGGACGTTCGTGTGCGCGCCCGTGCGCCGGTGTGGAGCGCAGGGCGTAGCGCTCCTGGCACGGTCTCGCGGAGCGCCGGAGCCAGGCCCGGGGCTCAGGAAGCAGTGGGGCCGAAAAGAGCCAGTCGCGGGAGGCGGGCAGCTGCGCGCGCGCAGAGGCACACGCAGTGGCGGGGCTCGGCCCGGTCGGCGCCCGTGCGGGGGACGGGCTGGGCGGCGGCGGGCGTAGAAGAGCGCGATTGCTGGGCGCCGACTTTCCGACGCCTCGAGAGATCGCACGTTGCTCGCCACCTCGGGGTAGGAAGCGGGTCGCCTGGGAGACGTCGGGAAGCAGGGGTTCTGCACTCTGGGACGGACTCCGAGGGTGTTGCTGGGCTGGTTTTGTTGTTGTGTGTGTGTTGCTGCGGGAGATGGAAACCTCACCCAGGGGCATTTCCGCGGTTTCCCTTGGCCCACGCCGGGGTGTCCGGAACGACGCAGGTTGGACAAGGGCACTGGGAGCCCCCCTGGCGCCCCGCTCCGGCCCCCTTGGGGTGGGGAACGACGCGAAGGGGCGGGGCGGGGTGTGTGTAAATGTTGCGCACTCGCTTTTCCCCCCTTACCCCCGCCTCTTTCCAGGGTGCTGGCGTGGGTCCCTTGCTGTCCGGCGGCGACTGTAAATAGAGCCTGGATGTTGTTTACACGAAGGATCCGGCAGGAGGAGTCTGCGAGAGCAGGAGGGAGGGAAGGGAGAGGAAGACCGGAGTCCCCGCGGCGTCGGCGTTCGGGGGTGAGGGCGAGCTTCGTTCGGCGCCGGGAGATCCGGCGCTACCACGAGGCCGGGATGCTGGACCAGGGGTAGGAGAGAGGATAGATGCGGGGCCGGGAGGGGGGGACTGTCCAACTGGCCTTTTTCACTAGTAACCTGCCACACAAATTCTTGGGAGGAGGAGGAGGGGAAGGGGTCTGGAGGGACAGCTGGGGAACCCTTGATTTCAATGCAGGTTCGGGACGTCCCTCCCCCCCTTCATTCTTTAATCCCCTGTCCTGGCCTGCAGTTCTTCGGGCTCACCTGTTTCCATCAACCGGAGCTCGCAGGATTTTTTGTTGTTGTTTTTGTTGTTGTTTCAATGTAGGCTTGAGTGACTGTTTCTTTTATTAGGAATATTATTGGGGAGGAGGGTGTCTTGTAATTTATGCTCGTCCAGGTCGGTTTTCAGGAAGGGGGAGGGGACTTGGCTGAGATCTCTTGCTCCTGGTCAAAGCTGACCCTAGGGCTTTTCCCAGCCTTATGGGATGGGAGTTAATTTTCCCTCGCTGACCCTCACACTAGCTGCCACCCCTTCCTTGAGGACCACACCTATGCTTATTCCCGCTTTGAAGGAGAGAGGTGAGTTGTTATTCCCCATAGCTATTTGCTTCCCCATTCCAGAACTGGCCAAAAAGGACGACTTTCACCTGCAGATTGCCCTTCGTAAATCCAAATTCCCCGCCCCCGTGCAAATTTTAGTGTACAGATGTTTTGGGTTTTTCTTTTTCTCTTACTTTTGGGCATGCATCCTATGGACCGGCAACTAACTGCTGGGCTTAGGTTAAGAGAGGTGACCCTTTAAGCCCAGTGCACGCTGGTCATTCCCGACCGAGTCTTCGAATCAAATCTTTGTCAGCTCTCCCCTCACTGTCTCTTCCAGGCTAAAAGCTTAGTACAGGACCAGGCCTATGCAGCCAGCCTCGGGCTCTCTTTCTTGATCTCCACCCTGGCCCTTCTTCTTAGCTCCCTAGAGCCAAAAGAAACGCCTCCCAAGCAGAAGGCACACCCACCCAGCCCTAAGTCTAACCACTCTAAATGGGAGGAGGAAACTGAAAGAGAAGGGACCATGCCATGCGTCTTTTTTTTTTTAAGTCCTGAGTAGCCTCTGCAGCATTCCCCTTTTTAAGCTTCCTAAATTTATAATCCCTTTATTCGTACCAGCTGCCCCTCACTCTTGCTTCTAGTCCTACGGTAGATAGAGGGGAAGAAGAGAAAAAAGCTTGTAACCTCACTTCCCTACTGTGAGGCATTTTCCTTCTTTCCTCGCTTTACATTTATGAAATATTTAACAAAGTGTAAATATATTTGCATGCTAATTTTTTTTACATTATATTAGAACTTGTTTTCTTGTTGACTAATGAATGATTGAGCCTCATCTTGGAGGGAGGGGAAAGCAATGACAAGTGAATACCCCTCCTGCTTTCTTCCATTTGATCATCTTTCCAAAGTTTCAGGAAGGAGCCTGGTTGTTCCTAAATAAGTTAAGCTTTCAGCTGCTAACCTTAAGTTTGGTGGTTGAAACCTATGAAGTAGCTCTGTGGAATAAAGATCCGGTGATCTAGTCCCCTGAAGATTACAGTTTATAAAACCCTTTGGGGGTAGTTCTCCTCTGTCACTCATGTGGCCACTCTGAGTTGGAATCTACTCAACAGCAACAACAGGAGTTGCAGAAGACCCTCTACGAGACAGCAATCTCCCTTCCATGACATCACCACCTAAGCCCTTCCAACTTTAGCTTCAGAACAGGAAGAAGGCTCAAAATAGAAATACCTTAGGAATCCAGCTCCTTTAGAAGATGAACTTTTAAATCAGCTGCAGGAGGGACACAGTGAACTTTGACATTAGGATTGAGAGAAAGCTGAAGTGTTTGTAATTGGTTCCTTTGGGGAAGGGTGGGGAATACTTTCCATGCATTTCAGAAACGCTTTCTGCAATATAGACTTTGGGCACCTAGGCCAATGAATGATTAATAATGATGGTTTGAGTTCATTTATTGAATTATTCATATGTTTCAGTATGTCAACAATAACAAGCACTTTTCAGAATAAATTCAAGAGTGGCTCCTGGAATGTGTGCGATAGAGTGTGCTGTAGGTAGAGAAGGGAGCACTTGAGGAAGGCAGAGAATCTGGGGATGCCGTGACAGCTGCTGCGAGTCTGTAAATTGAGACGCTCATTGTAAGCAATGATTCTAACTTCTGCAGGATGGCTGGATATCCTGGACAAAGAAATAACCATGTCATGATTTTTTTTTTCACCTTTATCATGGATATTAATTTCATATCTTTACATCGTGATGCTACCATTCTTTCCTTGAATGAAGGTGTGTCTTTCTCTCTGAGTTAAAAGAGTTATTTAGTCTTTAGGAAGAGCTGCATAATAAACAGTCATCATTGAAGCATTGACAATTTGAGGACTGGAAGTGGGGCAAAAAATACCTGGCATAATATTGGACCCCTGGTGGGTGCTATACCAAAAAAACTCAGTGCCATCGAGTTGACACTGGGCACCTAGGTCACTCATGGTGACCCCTATGTTGGATTTCCAAGACTGTAAATCTTGACAGGAGTGCACAGCCTCATCTTTCTTCTGCTGAGTGGCTAATGTATTTGAACCCTTGATTTCGTGGTTAGCAGTCCAGTGCTTATCCTACGGCACCACCAGGGCTCCTTGGTGGGTACTATGGTGGTTGGTGGTTATGTGCCGTGGAGTCGGTTCTGACTCATAGCAACCCTGTACAGGGTTTCTAAAGCTGTAAATCTTTATGGGAGCAGAAAGCTTCATCTTTCTCCCGTGGAACAGTTGGTAGTTTGGAACTGCTGATCTTACGGTTCGCAGCCCCATTTGTAACTACTATGCTACTAGAGCTCCTTGGTGGGTACTATAGAAATATAACTTTGACAAGGTGACATCTTTTACTTTGATTGAGTTTTTAAAGAACCTAGGAAATTGAAAGAGGATAATCTACATCATCATGGTCCAGTATTACAGCCACTTGTAACTATTGTTATTAAGTGCTGTCAAGTCGATTCTGATTTATAGAGATCCTGTATAGGGTTAATGAGAAGCAGCTGGTGGATTTGAACTGCTGAACCACCAACCTTTTGGTTCACAGTCCAATGCTTATAGCATCATACACATCTGAAATGTGTCTAGTGTTATGGGAAACTGAATTATAAATCTTAATTTTTTAAAAAACTGATAGTGGATTGAGTTCATTGGAAAACTTTAAAGTATGTTTGGAAAGGATTTGAGTCTATGCATCGATTTTTCAAACTGTTTTTGACATCTGAGGAGTCCTGGTGTTGGCACTATTAGGATAAACACGTCTGCAAACTGCAAATTCGGTGGCTCAAAGTTGCCAGTCGTTCCTCAAAAACCCTATACAGAGTTGCTGTGAGTCAGAACTGACTTGATGGCACTGAACCACAAGGCATACAGGTTAGGTTTTTCTGATGAAAATTTAGATATATATGTTTGAAAAGAGAAATGCTACAACTATAAAATATACACAAGATTTCAAAGAGTGTATTAGAACAAAAAAGGGAAGTAAAATAATTTATTGGCAACTTTTATATTAATTACATGTTCAAATGATGATTTATTTGGTTAAGTATATTGTTAAAATCAGTGTCACTTGATTTTTTTTTCTTTTAATGTAGCTATGGGAAATTTTAGAACTGCATGAGGGGACCTCAAAAAGTTCATAGGATAATTCCATTTTCTTTTAAGTCTACATTTCCAAAAACTTTCTGAAGATCCCTTGTATATGTGATTTGCATTATAGCTCTGTGAGATAATACTAGCTAATACTATCTGCTATTGTGTGTCCATGATTAATTTCCAAACAGGTTAACTGTATGAAATACTCCTTGTGTGTTTGCAAACCATCTACTGCCGTATTCTATATAGAGATTTGGGACTCCAAGAGGCACTGTTCCATGTGAGACCCCCTAGTGACTGCCTTATAGATTTTGATGCAGGAGCCATACCCTAGTCAGGGAGGTCTACAGAGAAGTAAAAAGTCCCAAAGTGTGCCTTTTTTTTTTCTTAATCAGGAGGGTTTGTAGGGGTGTCAAATATTCCTGGGCATACCACAGTATTATCAGAGAACAAGGTGTGGTGGCACAGTAGTAGTTGTGACTTCTGGTACCATCTTAGTGGTTCCACTTGTCTTTCATTTTCTCCTGCTGCTGCTTCCTTTTTTTTTTTCTTTCTTCTATGTCTCCTTCATCTACTTTCTGTCCCCACATCACAGCTGCACTGGTGGTAATTGAGCCCACAAGGTTGCTGACCTCTTTCCTCCAAAACAAAATTCAGTGCTGACATATGTAGTGATAATGCTGCCTTTGGGCTTTCATTTTGTCTAATGAGACTCAGTATTGGCACTGAAGGAGACTTGGGGCCAGTTAGTAGCATCCCCTTTTATTATCGATGACAAACCGTCATGTACCTTGCCTAAGACCATATAGTGAGAGGCTGGAAATAAATACGTTTTTGATAACCTACTTAGAGACTCTCTGATAAACCTAAGAGGTTCGTCATTAGTCAATCAGGTATTTCTTGAGTGTACGCTTTTTGGCAAGGACCTTATAAGGATTGTGAAAGGGTATGAAGCCAATAGTTCCTGACATGAGGAAATAAGACCTAAACAGTGGGAAATCAAATTACAGTACAAAATATGGTGCTTAACAGTGATTGTAATGCCACTGTGGCATATGGTACAAGTTAAGAATGTGTTCATTTTACAGATACAAGCTCCAAAACTGGTGAACTCAGTGGAAAAGCAGGATTGTAGTAATGTTTATGAAACTACCCAGAGCGCTTAGAATGCAAGGTCAGTGTAAATCTTTGGTATTTGCCCCCTTTAGCTTCCATTAAGGGAATTTGAAAACCTAAGAGCCAGCATTTTTAAATGACAGTGTTGTAGTAATGAGGAAATCATACATTAATTGGACATGGTTAGGGTTTTGGGAGATGATAGCTCATTCTGAAGTCATCTGGTGTGTCTTGACTAGTTATTTTCAAAGGGTGCAATCTATAGGAGAAATTGGAATAAAACTAACTTGTGAGCAGATTATAAAATGTAAACCCAGGTTGGAGTTAGGGGTGGGGATGGGGAATGGAATTAGAGAGCAAAATCAGAAAGCAAAAACAACTGCAGAGTAAATAATTGGACTAAAAATAATTATACTGAGTAAATGCATGTACTCAGATATGGACTAGTTGATTTACTTGTAAGTTTTTAGTCTGCTTGAGAATTTTGAGTTTCCAAAGATTAAAATTCTGGTTAACATAAGGGAGAGCGCTTTCCTCTTTTCTCTCTCTCTCTGCATTACTATGGGCACAACCTTCTAAGATTTGTTTTTTTTATTCCACGTGGGCCTGGTAAGGTTATACAGCATGAGACTGTGTTTAGAAACCAGTGCTTAAAGCAGGTCATCCAGTGACCCAAAACCCAAATCCACTGCCGTAAAGTAGATTCCTTCCCATAGTGACTGTATCGGGTTTCCAAGACTGCAAATCTTTATAGGAGCAGACAGCCGCCTCTTTCTCCTGAGGGAACAGCTGGTGGGTTTGAATTGCCTACCTTGTGGTTAGTACAGCACATCTCATACAGCGTCCCCAGTTGATGCTTTTCTGACCGAATAGAGGCTCAATTTACAGAGTAATGGTCCTTTACCTTTTGCAGCCAATATTTTTTTCCTCCTTAAAAGAGAAAAAACAACAACCTATAACATCCTCACACCTGGTTTTCTACTCATCTTTGATACAAATTAGTGAGTTTGCAATAAAATGTAAGTATACATCCTGTACACTTCGCACCAACAAGGTAGGAGTTGACATTTCAGCATCTTTTGTGTATAGAGCATTTTTATAACATCACAGTTTGACCAAATTTACATTTTTTATAATGTTTTATAATGTTGTCATTGAGTTGGATTATGATTTTTATGCCAGAAACAAAGTCACACTTTATAAAACACTACAGGATTTGCATCTTTAAAAACTCTTTTGGTTTAAAAGACATTTTGCATTGCCAATGGCTTATTTCATGGTAGTTCCAAGGCCATAATATATATATCACATGTTTCAATTAATGTGTTAAAATCATTATTTTCTTTTTGAGTCCACAGATGAGAGAACTGTGACATATTTGTTTGGTTTTGTTGGCATGTGTACTTCTGTATTCCACATTATATAAATGCAAATTCTTTGGTATACCAATTTACCAGAAGTACCTGATTTTCTAGACAATATCGGGCACAATCAGCTTGAAAACATGGTGTGCTTAGTTGTATCATTTATACCATGTTGTTGTTGTTAAGTGCCATCGAGTTGATTCCGACCCATATCAACCCTGTATAGGGTTTCCAAAGAGCAGCTGGTGAGCTTGAACTGCCGACCTTGCAGTTCAAACGGCTTTGCAGTCTGGCGCATTAACCCACAGCGCCACACCAGGACTCCATTTATACCGTAGATGAGCTGATTTTCAAATCCGTTTGATCTCTAGTGTTCCACCACTATTTTCTTTTTCCTTCTCTTACTCTTTTATATACGATCATATAGTAGCAAGAGCACCACAGTAACTTTTTTTTTAATTAAAACAATTCCTGTCAGCAAAGGCAATTTGTAAAGTTTCTGATGCATTTTTCCTAAAATGTACATTTATAAAAATAATTTCCATAAAAACACAAAACTCACATCTTTGAAGTGTTTGTTTAATATAATTTGTAAAATAAATTTCTGAAAGCCTTCATTTTCCTTCCTTGAAATTATTTTAAGAGAATAGTAATTTATTTATTGAATAAAGGAAATTTACCTGTTATTAATTGGGGGGCTTGGTTTTTTTTCAGTTTACATAGAAGAATTAGAGGAAAAATACAGGGAAACATATCCCTTCTTTTATATGCCAAAAATATCTTGTGTCTTTTTGGGATGATGGTTTAAAAACTTTGTTGTAAAATTACAAACAGTAAACTCAATCTTTGTATACCTAATGTTTGTACATTCAGTTTCACTAGTATAGAAGAGTTTAATAATCGTTAAGTATATTGTTATTAAGTGCCATCGAGTCAGTTCTGACTCATAGCAACCCTTTTTTAGGGTTTCTGAGGAGCAGCTGGTGAGTTTGAATCACCGGCCTTGTGGTTCAAACTGACCTAGAGGTCGAGTGCTTATCCTACAGCGCTGTCTTAGGACACCAAAAGTATGCTAGTATTACTTATTTCTTCCTGTACTTCACCAGCACCCAGTATTTCAGAGCGAGTCTTCATCCTTTCCAAAAATTGACAATTTGTGGCCACAAAATGTTAGTTGGTAATCCTTTTAACCTTCTTGATAAAGCAGCTATCTAAAAGTTATTATAAAATAATCATAATATCTTCATTCGCATAGCAGATGTTTGTAATTTGGGTAAAAATGTGCAACAATTAATTTCCAGGAACCTTAGGTTATGGGAGCCAACTTTTTTTTTTTTTTTTAATGTCTTCATTGCCCTCTCGTGTTTCAACTCTGTATTACACGAGTTGGCTAAGAACTAGCCAGTGACCTCCTTAACTTTTCAAGTATTTTTTGCCCTTTAGAGAATATTACTTTTAATTCATGTGTAGGTGGATGATTTCATTGGTTATTACTTTTCTGAAGATAAGGTCAGTTTCAGAGTATATAAAGTTAATTACTGAGCTAGACTTGCTGTACTTGTCTATTTTCTGAATTCTGGTCTAGAGAATTGATTCATCTGTCTGACTAATTTCGAGTACAGTGCTAATATCTAATGTGCACATAATGAATCTTTGAAATTGAGCAAAACCTAATTGAAAACATCATCATTTATCAAATAGCTGTCAAATTCAACTCTTATTGAGATAACTTGAGACCTTGTGGCTGACATGAAAAAGACTGGGTGACTCATGATTTTAATAAGTTGATATTCTGAAGCCCGCATTCCAATTTCAGACCTTTTTACACCTTTTATTGAAAGTAAGAATCATCCCTGAAATAACAAAGGGATATATGCAGCTCAAGGGACGGATCATTTCAGAATAAGTCATGTGTATATGTTGATTTTTTAAAAAAGGAATTCCAAAGGTTATCCATCATCCTTCTACTGCCGTAATTGTTAAAATTGGCATTTAACTATTGTGGAAAACACACCCACTGGTGTGCTAGTAAGTACTTTCTCCTCATCAGTGTTACCAATTTGAGCACATTCTTAAACTCTCAAATCAAGAGCAATGGCAATAAAAGTTATTTTGACTTAATGTTAACATTTTTCTTTCTAAAGCATAAAACCCAACTAGTTTCTACTTCATAGTCAAGGTACTAAGTAAACCAAACACCTTAGGCCAAAATTGATGTTTTCAGAAACTCTTCTGTTTGTGTAAACGATTTAAACTGAAAGTCTAGTTGTTACAGCGGAGCATCCAGAGTAGGTAGGCTACAGCAAAAAGCACTGAGCTCAGTTAGTAGGCATGGATTTGGTCAGGTGTATCATACCTTAAAAGATAGTCTCAGGAATATCACTTAACCTCTAATGTGTTTTGTTTTGCTTTCTCTTACCTGTAAAACAAGGTAATGATAATCTAACGAGAGTTGGTTTTTGTTTTGTTTTTTTTTTTTTTTGGACTAAATGAATAAACTGTCAACCTCTTAGGGTTCTTGTGAAAACTAAATGAGAAAGCACAAAGAAAATGATCACTTGTTAAACCAAACCAAACGCATTGCTGTGAAGTCAACTCTGACTCACTGCAACCCTGTAGGACAAAATAGAACTCCCCCATGGAATTTCCAAGGTATTAATCTTCATGGAATCATCCTGCCACATCTTTCTTACATGAGTGACTGGTAGGTTCGAATCACTGAAGGTTGTACCACCAGATGTTATTACCGTGTTTGACTGTGAGCATTTTGACCATGGCTTGTATTTCCTCAACGTCTAGAAGAGGTGCTGGAGTACAGTCCCTCAACTTTTATTGATTGCAGGAATGATTACCAGTCAATGTCTCTGTAAATGGAAGAGATACGTCTGTGAACCATAGCAGGAAAGTGTACTGCCTATTTGATGTATTACCAGAGCAAAAGCCTCCCTAATCATGTGGTTGCTCATGCTCATTAATATGTATAAACCACGTATTCATCTTTCCTTCTAATATAACTGAACCTTTTAATATTTTAGCCTCACCACCTTCTGGGCTCTTGCCTTTCTTTTTCTTCCGCCTTCCCATGTCTGGAACCAGAGGGGATCTGGCAGCCCTTCACCTGCTGGGGAGCCTTCGGAGGAAGTAGCACAGCCATGCTGACAGGATGCTGCCGGCTGCCACAGTGACTGACAGGCTGCCCTGGCTCAGTTATCACAGTGCTGATGCTGTCCATTCTGAAGGTACAGTACTGTGATAACTGAAGGATGGCAGCCATCTTGCCTTCCATCAAAGGAGTCTCAGCCTGCCCAGGAAAGGAGATATCTGGAGGTGGCCAGACCCAGAAACTCGCTTCCATCTTCTGTGCTGTGCCTGTCCTAGAATGTAAAGGATGTTATGCCAGCTCTCTCTGCCTTGCTTTCTTCCGTGGAAATAAAGAACAATTGGGTAGTTTTCACATCAGCATGAACACTGTTGTACTGAGCAAATGTGCATTAAGATCTTTGGAACCTTCCAGAGGTTAATATTATATAAGAACTCTTAAGTGTGAATGAATATTTCTAGGGGTGGCATCCAGAAATTTGTATCATTATTATAAGTGTAGATGTTATCCTGGTTTGGATAGCTTGACAACTGCACTCTTGGGTGCTCAAAATTAAATTAATCAGGGAAAAAATTCATCCTTACATTCAGAACATTACTGATACTGTTGCATGAATACAAATTTTATTTTTATGTTTAAGGAATGACTAGCTATGTCTTTTTATTTTGTTTAGAAACAAATATTTAGAATCATATCTAATTCAATAAGACACTGAATGTTCCTGTTTCTACTGCTATCTTTACATGAAAATAAAATGTAAATGATCTTAAATAATTTAGAACGGCTCTGTAGTGACATCTAAAATACATCTAAAACCAAGCCAACACATGGTTTGCATGAAAGATTAGGAAATTTTAAAGAAACCTGTATCCTACTACAGAGAATGGTGTGAAGAATGGAGTTTATTAGAGAACCTGGGTTTCCTCAATCCCCTATGCCAATCATCCTCTTCCCCCAAGACTCAGCAGAAAGCTGGACACATGGAGCAACAGCTAGCTAACAAGAATCCTGTTCTATGATTTTATTAGATCAATGTCTGCTATAAAGCTCATAATTTCATGTGGCATGTGTTGCTTTTTTGTTTTTAAAGTTTTTATTGTGAATTATGTGATAGCGTACATGGGCGAACACCAGCTTTATATTCATCCTACTGTGTTTCGTTTCATTGCAATGATTACAGCCTCCTCCGTGCATTTATCAAACAACCAAAGGGTACACCCTGCAAACCTGTCACCCGCCCCCGGATGTCACACAGCTCCTTTCCCTCCCTGAGTCCAGAGTCCCCAGCTGCTCCATCTCACCATGTCATTGTCTCTACCTCCATCTCTGGTATCATTGTTCCTCTGGGTGGGGTCCCGCACTCTGCTCTTCTCCCTTGATGGTCCCAGGGACCTCCGCTCCTGAGCTGCAAAATCAATCACTCCCCTCCTTTTGTTACAAAACATCTACCTTTACATTTCTGACCCTCACAGTCAATTCTGATGGCAATTATTCACTATTGTACCACAAGAGTATTATCTCTATCTCCTTTCATCAGCCCTGTCCCAACAGATGGGAAACCACTCAGTGGAGATTCTACTTTGCCCCACCTCCTCTGGAACTAAACTCCCTCTTGAAAGCTTGTAAGCCAATCACTTCCTGCCTTTGTAGCTTCCCCCCTCCCCATTTTGGGTAGCCAATGTCTTAAGTTGCCCATCTCTGTCAACCTTGTGTACTGATGGGGTGGGAGTGATCCTCACTGTAAAGATTAGTTCCCTCTTTTGAGCTTCTACATCCGTAAGTATAGGTCAAGTTCATCAAATTGTAGCAAATTACTCTTTCCTCTTGTTTCATTTAGTCAAGTTCTGATCAGCCATTGAAGTCAGGTCAAGTGGATACTATCTGGAAGTATGGGTGTTCTTGTGCATCTCCCCTAACTTCATATCAGCTGGACGCTTCACTCTCCGCGCTAGTTCTCTGTGGCCATGTCACTGTTTCTGGGCCCAGGAGTCCCCGTGCCTTGCCATACTGCTGGCCATCCAGGCCTCCACCCAGGTTCACAGGAGTCTATTGAACGAGGTCAGACTTAGCTCACAACTTCATTGCTGTTTTTCCCCCACTTCCCTTTATTCATGTGGCATATATTTTATGTTCAAGGCCTAGGCAGGAACCTCCTACCACTTCCTAGGGTCATGTACAAATCTGGGAACCTTGCCACCCTATGGCTGGGTAAGTGATGAAAGAACTTAAAGCAGTGACCCCTATATTTGGTCATAAAGAAAACATTGCGTATTGAGGTCAGATACTATTAAGACTAGACTAGCACGGGGAGAGAACTGCCAGGGAGGGAAAAAAAGATGTGGCCTTTCAACACAATGTCTTAAACATGGATTGTTTTTTTAAGAAAGTTTTCCACTGGGACAGAATGAGGAAGAAACAACTGGAAGAGAGAGTAGGATAGCAAAGCCTTGTCTGTACAGAGAGCTTAATTTCCATCCGTTGTACCAATCTTGGATATTCCTGGTCCCTGGTTGCTGTGGTCCATTATCAACTCGTTTTTACATAACGTCTCTTTCCCTTTCACCCAAAGACATCACTCCTAGTATTAACTCGACCTGCACCTGATTAGCCTTGAACCCTCTGGCAGTTCACTTACCGTCAACTCTTTTAAACTATAGACTGTTTTTCATTAATTTCAAGTACGAATGTCTACCCATTGCATATTTTCCTGTGAGCCTTGAAATTCTTTGGAGTTTTCTCTCAAACAGAAAAGGAATTTCTGATAGAAACCCTGGATGAACTTATAAGAAGGGAACGTTCTGGAGTTGGTAATTTCTAAAGTAATTTGAAACACTCCTAATTTTTAGTAGTGTAGCAGGTGGGAAAAAGTGCTTTAGGGTGTGTTGTGTTGTGCAATTGTTGGCCGTGGTGAGCCTCCATTGCACCACCTCCTCAGACCTTCCTGTTTTCCTTTGTTGCTAGTACCATAAAAACTCTTCAGGTTTTATACTACCCTTCTTTACCTTAAAATCTATATGTAAGTATGTTACAGAGCTCAGTGGTAGGTGTACTTTGTTGTCAACTTTGCTCTTGTCTAAAGATAAAACCATCCTGGGTTCTGTTTCTCATAAACAGAGAAGTTGGGCCTTGGTCTGTGGCATGAGCTGTAAGGCTTGCCTAGGCCTCGAGATCTTTGGCATCTTTGAGACAGTTGTTGATAGCTTCAGGGTGCTCCACTAGGGTAAGTGAGAGATGTAAGAAAGAATGATGGGCTTTTCCCACTGCCTTGATAAAAAACACATGCATACAATGTCTGATTGGTGTGTTCATTGTGTTCTACAATTCAGGTGTGTGGGAATAAGAATGGGAGGGGGTAATTACATTACTATGATCCTGCCCTGTTAAAAATAGACCTTTCAGAGTAAGGACACTATTTCAGCCAAGGACATGGTTTAGTGATTGCTCTTTTCTTAAGCTAATATGAAGATAATTGGTTTCAAGTAACCAGTTACAATGTAATTTCCATGACCATACACATTTAAAGTCTCTAATCTGGGGCACTGAGGGTTAGTGCTCTGAACTGCAAGGTCAGTTTGAATGGCAAGGTCAGTATAAGCTCACTAGCCATTCCTTGGAAACCCCATGCAAGGTTGCTATGAGTCGGAACCGATTTGATGGCAATTAATGTAGACCCTTGGACATATACCTTCGGTCTTTAACATAGCTAAGCAGTGGAGCGTTGTGGCTCTATACTGTAGGCACTACAGGGTCACTACTACTGCTCTGAGTTCCTTCATCACTTAACCATCCATAGGCTGCTAAGGGTCCCAGATTTGTACATGACCCTAGGAAGTGGTAGGAGGTTCCTGCCTAGGCCTTGAACCACAGGGTCAGTAGTTCGAGCCCACCAGCAACTCAGAGGAAGAAAGATGAGGCTTTCTGTTACTTCAAAGATATACAACCTCAGAAACCCTATACAGGGACACTATGAGTCGGAACTTATTGGCATTCACCAACAATTTGTGTATGTATGTTTTTAACATAGCTAATTGTGTGTGGCAACGTCCTGGTGTAGTGCTGTGGGTTAATGCGCTGGACTGCAAAGTCAGTTTGAACCACAAGGTGTGAGGTTCAAGCTCACTAACTGCTCCTCGGAAACCCTATACAGGGTCCCTGTGGGTCGGAACCGACTTGCATCACTTAACAAGTGTAGGGTACTAACTGGACTGCTAACCAAAAGGTCAGCAGTTCAAACCCACCAGTCACTCCTTGGAAGATCTATACAGGTTCACTATGAGACAGAACTGATACCTGGACAAGAAGTCAGAGGTGGTGGCATCTCTTGCTAGCTTCGTGGACTATTCTGGTGATGAGAAAGTCACCTTTCTAAAGTTTCCCATCTGTCTTCCGTGGAACTGTGGTAAAATCAAGATGGAGTACTGTACCTTACATACATGATGAGAGGCCTCATTGACGTGACTAAAGCCACATTCTAGTGTGACATTTCTTAGTGACCAATTGTAGACATGGATGTTATCACGACTAATTGCGACTGTCATCGCTATAAAAGTAAAAGTTTTGTAACAAAAACGGTGCAGTAGTTAATCTTAAAGTCCAGAATCAGAGGACCCTACAACCATTAAGGGAGAAGAGCACAAGCAGAATGTGGGACCCCATCCAGAGAAGCAACAACACCAGAGATGGTGGTAGAGATGAGTACATGGAGAGAGGGAGCAGCTGAGGACTCTGGACTTATGGAAAGAGAAGGACTGGGTGCTGGCGGCCAGGAGGCAGGCTTGCAGAATGTGCCCGTTGGTTGTTTAAATGATTATATATTTCTGACTATGTGAACATTCTCCCTACCCCCTACCCCCTACCCCCCCAAAAAAAGCCCAGAGGGAATACTGTTGAATGATGATGCATGGAGGAGATTGTAATCATTGCAATGAAACAGTGGTGTAACGCAGATGTTCTCCCATGTAAACTATCAGTTCACAATAAAAACTTAAAAAAAAAAAAAAAAATTGTAGCCATGGAGTCCTGGTATGGCAATGTAGAAAAAGAACTGGACTGCTAACCACAAGGTAGGCAGTTTGAATCTACCAACCACTCTTGGAAACCCTATACAGGGTCACTATGAGTCAGAACTGATTTTCGATGGCACTTAACAACAGCAACAACATCTGGAACAAATATTGATGTTAAGTGTCATCAAGTCGGTTCTGATTCATAGCCACCTTGTATTGGGTTTCCAAGGAGCAAATGGTGTGCTTGAACCACCTGCCTTGTAGTTAGCTGTCCAGTGCTTATCCTACAGCATATTTTTAAATCAAAGTTTTTAAAAACAGCCTAATTATTACCAACAGCCTCACTAAAGGGACATTCGATAACCTTTTATCTTGAAATAGCTTTCTGTTTGTTATTATATGTTTAAATCTGACAGTAAGGAAAGTAAAAGTATACAAACCATAAATAGACAATCATGAATTCTCTAAGGGGTCATAAGTTTTAATTAACCACAGATAAAATACATTCTCCTCTAGCACAAAGCTCTCATTTTGGGTCATGCTTTAGAAATCAGCTTTTAGACATGACAGTGTTGGACTGCTCCCACTAGAACTTACACAGTATTCAACTTTGATCATTCCATGTAGAGTTGGAGCAGAGCGGTAGCTCTTGACCCTGCTCTCAACACTGCTGCACCAATTTCAGAATACTTTCCTATGCCTAGAATATTTCCAGCTTCCCCAAATAACCAGCCAACAATTAAGTTACAATAAATTTGTATAAACCATCCATATATATGTAGTAAATTGAGTGATAGTTTAGATGGGAGAACGTGGGTTTCACACTCATCATTTCATTACAATGATTTCAATCTCCATGCATCATC
This sequence comes from Chrysochloris asiatica, assembly GCF_000296735.1. Lineage (NCBI taxonomy): Eukaryota > Metazoa > Chordata > Mammalia > Afrosoricida > Chrysochloridae > Chrysochloris > Chrysochloris asiatica. Next base: position 9,553,350 of record NW_006408566.1, read on the forward strand.
ATCCAACAGTATTTGCTTCTATTCCCTCTGTTTTTGTTGTTGTTGTTGTAGTTTTTTAAATTTTTGGTGGGGGTGTACACAAAAACACTAGGAATATATAATAATTTAAACAACCAAAGGACACATTCTGCAAGCCTGCCTCCTGGTTGCCAGCACACAGCCTTTCTCTTTCCATGAGTCCGGAGTCCTTAGCTGCTCCTTCTCTTCATGTCTCTCCATCTCTGCCTCCATCTCTAGTGTTGCTGCTTCTCTGGATAAGGTCCCACATTCTGCTCGTGCATTTCTCCTTTGATGGTCCTAGGATCTTCTGTTCCTGGACTGTAAGATTAACTACTCCCCCATTTTTGTCACAAAAACTTCTACCTTTATAGTTGTGACAGTCACAATTAGTCATGATAACAGTTATTCACTATTGAGTCATAAGTATCTTATCCCTTTCACCAGACTGGTCTAGACAAGATGAAAACTATTCAGTGGAGATTCTGCCTTCCCCCACACACTCTTAAACTAAACTCCCTCTTGAAAACTTGTAAGCCAGTCACTTCATGCCTTTATAGCCCCCTCATTTTAGGTAGCCAATGTCTAAATTGCTTGTTCCTGTCAACCCTGTATACAGAGAAGATAGGATTGATACTTGATGTGAAGATTCCTTCCCTCTCAGTATTTTGAGCTACTACATCCATAAGTATAAGTCAAGTTCATCAAATTGTAGCAATTTTGTGTAAACCATTTTTAAACTAACTTTTTCTTCCAGATCAATTACTTTCTGAGACAATAGAGCCTTAAATTTCTATCCCTTCATGTAGAGGAGGTTTTTGTTTTTCTAAAGCTGATTCCTTAAAAGTCTACATTCATTTTACATAGTACATCCTCTTCCAATGTAGTTTGTCTTCACCATGATCAGTCCAGTTAAGCTCACCAGCTGCCACATAAATCCTGTACTTTTATTTTCCAGGAGATCATGAAGACATGGATAATGAGGCTAAATACTGAGATGAAGCAGAGAACCATTCTGACTTGGTCCATTAGAAATTCACTTTCACGGTTTTGCTATTTGCAAATGAATTTCCAGACAAATTACTTAGACTTTCGTTGCCTTTTCCCCGCCACTTTCAAATAAGTTTCTAAACAAATAATCCAGAATCAATTAGGCATAGCTGCTGTGAGTGCTTTGCCAAAAAGACCTTACAGGCCACATCTGCTTTCTGCAGGAAGGAATCCTATGAGCAGTTATCAATGGATACCTGTGCTTAACTAGCAGTGTCTTCCATGGGCACAGTATGGAGAATCCGTGGCACATTTACCACAAGGTTTTTAGTACAGAGGTTTAGAATCTCTAGAAAGGCAATTCTAATCAGAATTTACTGATCTGACTGTTGTAGTTGTTGTTAACTGCTGTCGACTCGATTCTAACCCATAGCGACCCTGTATAGGGTTCCTGAGGAGAAGCTGGTGAGCTTGAACCGTTGACCTTGCAGTTCAAACGGCTTTGCAGTCTGGCGCATTAACCCATAACTCCATACCAGGACTCCACTGATCAGACTATCTGGAAACTTTTCTATTGGGGCTATAGATGACTTTTTTTTGGGGGGGGGACAGAGGGCATCATTTACTTAAAAAGATATATTAGTATAATGTATATTTAAACATAATTAACCTTTTTTCCCCCCACTCACTTTATTATTTAATAATTTCTGTTAGAGAAAAACAACTTACCTATCAGATCTCAAATGATTCGAATACTACTAATATCATATAACATTACATTCTTTAATTAGTACATTTTTGGCTAGTCTTTTGCATAATTTGATCTGTAAGAGTTTGCATAAGTCATTGTATCAATGATAGCTAGAAGAGATCTTCCCTTTATCCTTTTCTTTTTAATCGACAAGACTATTTGCCTGAGATGATGTACTGTTATTGAACACCTGTGTACCAAGATACTAATTCCATCATCATTCAGATCTTAAAAGAGTAGAAGAGTTACATTTCATAACTGAAGAAACGCACAGAGGTCCTCAAGTCAAACCGAATACGTGCTAGAGTAGGGTATAACTGTACAACATAAAACATAGAAGAAAACTAAGTTAGTATAATACAACTTTGCATTTGAATGTTGATAAGCAGATGAGGAATCCTGCTGTGGCACCGTAGGATAAGCACTGGTTTTCTAACCATAAGATCAGTGGTTCACATCCACTAGCACTTCTCGGAAAACTAATACAGGGTTGCTATGAGTCAGAACTGACTTCGACAGCACTTAACAGCAAGCAGATGAGGCTTTCAAACAGAATTAGACCTAGCATGCATGCTTTAAAAGACAAATTCCCATAAAAACAGCCTTTCACCTTCCACTAGTGCCCTCTTCACTTCCACTAGTGATACATTCTCCACTGTGCATGCAGTTTTTTAAGACGAACATTCAATCAGGGCAGCACTTTCCTTAAAAGCTCTGTAATGACTTCCTTTACTCTTGTGATCAAGAGTAACTGCCCATGAGGTCTCTGTAAATCTGGTTACCATCTTTTGCGCCCAGTTAACTAGTTGTCCTTTGTTTTTTTCCAGGAAATCAAGTTCCTTCCTAGCTCAGGTACATTTCATTTTGCCTGGAACATCATTCCGGTCTATTCCTAGTTACTGCTTATTCTCTAATCTCAGTTAAATGTTAATTTATCAGATAGCTCTTCTCTGGCACCCCCAACTAGGTCTAGTCTCATGGCACTCTGTCCTTTTCTTTCAGGGCATTTGTCACAAAGGAGTTACACAGGTGTACATGGTGTGTGTGTGTGTTTTAATGTGTTGTCAGATCGATAGTTGGCCAAGGGCTGGGACCATGGCTCTCCTATCCACTAGTGTATTGACATTGTCTGGCAAAGCATCTGGCATGTGGCTCTCAGGAACCTAACATGGTGTTTTGAGATACTGAGTAGAATCTGTTGTCTGGAAATGGATTGGGAACCGCAAGGTCAGTAGTTAGAATCCACCAGCCCCTCAGCAGGAGAAAGACGAGGCTTTCTGTTCCAGGAAAAGAAAAAAACCTCAGAATCTTATACAGTGTCACTATGAGTTGGAACAAACTTAACAACAACAAAGGCAAGAATGGATGAGAAGACCCCATAGCAAAGAACAAGGTGTTTAAAATCCCCACTTTCTATGGTAGAGAACTGCAGGTCTGGTTAGCATTTTCACATAGAGATTTTTAGAAAGATTGCCCTCTTTCTTTGCGCCCATAGAACAGATGGCTGGAAGAGGAAGAGAAGTCACTTTTGAGGGGTACCTCCCTCAACCAAGGTAACATTCAATTTAGAGATTATTTTTCCCCCGGAAAATTGTGAGTCACTATTCCAACAAGTGCCCCCCCATGCCTGTGGCCTGCAAAGCCAAGAGAAGGATCATGGAGAGAGAAGGAGGAGAGACAATTCTACATTTAGTGGGAAAAGTTTATGTGTTTCCTTGGACTCCATGGTTTGAAGTGAATCCCTGAAAGGAGACTTAATGCTTCCTTGCCAATGCCCCACTGGACCGCTGTTCTCCACGACTCATGAGAATTCCCCAGTAGTGTCTCTCAACAAAGAGCTAACAGATGTGCTCCCATATGTGCGTCAGAATATGAGGAGTGTCCCACAGGAGAAGTCCCCTGACCAGTCAGAAAATTCCCACCAAACTGGCATGGTTCACCCAACTGCTTTTTAATTTCTCAAAGAAGCGAGGCAGTTCACTGTAGATAATCTTAAAGGGAAACGACCAAAGGAATAAAACTCAGGGAGGAAGGACTCTGGGTGAGAGAGCAGACCACCTCACTCTCCCACCCCACCCCTACTCACTGAAACCTCCGGCCTCACCTCAGCTGGAGAATGATGGAGAGCATTGTATTGAATATGAGATTAAAATCATAAACAAAATGAGGCTTTTAGCAACTCAAATTGATGAAAGGTTAGCCTGAGATGCTCCCACTACTTAAGAGAAAAAGGGAATTACAGCATAGAGGTAGATGTTATTAGAAATAAAAATGTTTCATGTTTTAGTCTTCATTGAGTTGAAATTGTAACCAGTTAAGATAATTTGTGACGAGAAGAAAATGAACTGCAAAATAGCCCTTCACATAGAAGGTTGCATGTCAATTATAACTTCCTCAGATACGTCTCTTCACTCACTTTAAAAAAAAGATTTTTTTAAGGTTTTTATTGTAGATTAAGTGAAAGTTTACAGGGCATATCATCAGTTTTACAATGAACAAATCATATACCTTGTTTCATTGCATTGATTATAATCCCCTCCATGTACCATCGGTTAACAGTATTTCTCTCTATCCACTTTAGCTTTTTTTAAAAAACACACAAACGAAAAAACCCACTCAGGCATATATAATAATTTATATCTCCAAAGGGCACATTCTGTAAGTCTGCTCCTGGCCACCAGCTCTTAGTCCTTCTCTTAGTCCATGAATCTAGAGTCCTCAGCCGCTCCCCCTCTC
>NW_006408566.1:9560753-9572218 GCF_000296735.1 Chrysochloris asiatica
TTGGTCGGGTATTCTGTGTTGTTGCTGGCAGAGCTTCTTTACTGCAATTCCACCCGATCCACCATCTTGTTTGTTCTCTCTTCACTCGCTTTTGAAGGAATGGAAATATTAGTTGTAGCCTTCTAATACTTCCAGAGGCCCATGAATCCCGCTGCTTTCCCTTCTCCCTCCTCCAAGGAACAGAATGATAATTTAGTGAGACAGTCTTTGTTGTTGTTAAGTACATTGAGTTGGTTCCGACTCATAGCAACCCTGTGTAGAGTTTCCGAGGAGTGGCTGGTGAGCTTGAACTGCCGACCTTGCAGTATTGGATTCAGTAGAATCCAATAAAGAAATTTCTTCATAACCTATCTCCTGGCTCATTTGCCAGAAGGAAACTTCAGCTTGCATAAGAGACGCCCACTGAAGTCTGTACATTGGTGAGAGGGTAAGACACCCACATCTTGGTAATCAGTGTTGTTGCTGAGTGCTGTGAAGTCAGTTCTGACCCATAGTAATCCCCTATAGGGTTTCCGAGGAGCAGCTGGTGAGCTTTAACCGCTGACCTTGCAGTTTCAAACCAACTTTATAGTCTAGCGCATTAACCCATAGCACCACACCAGGATATTTTAAATAAATCAATTGTTGTTGTTTTTAAGAGTTGTTGAGTTGGTTCCAACGCAAATTGACCCTGTACAGGGTTTCTGAGGAGTGGCTGGTGGGCTTGAACCACTGATCTTGAGGTTCAAATGACTTTTCGGTCTAGCGCATTAACCCAAGTGCCACACTAGGGCTTATTTATAATATCCAAATGCAGAACCAGCTGACTTAGATAAAAACAAAACTAATAACTTTCAAAGGCACCTTCCTTTGACAATGTCAGTACTAACAGAAATTGTGTTGTAAATGACTGATGAGGAGCCTCCGACAACTTGTCAGTTCCATCAGGATTCTCTCTGGAGGGAAACTTAGGATTCATTTGCTTCAGTGTTTTTACAACAGCAGGTTCAGAACCAATTAAATGTGCCTTAACCAACATTTAAAAATGCAAAATATGATTGAAAATATCAGAGTATAGCGTAAGTATGTGGTTACTGGTGTGGCGCTGTAGGATCCGCACTGGACTGCTAACTGCAAGGTTGGTCTTTCAAATCCACCAGCTCTTCAGAAACTATACAGAGTTGCAATGAGTTGGAACCAACTCCATGGCACTTAACAACAATGGCAACTGTATGTGGTAAGGATGACAATACTTCATGAAATTTTGCAGTTGACTGCCAATGTGTCTGTGCAAGTTTGTGTACTGAGTTGTATTTTTCACTTGGTTTCCATTATGTTGATAAATCACTGGTGTATGTTTTAAATTCTAGAGTATCTCCATGTCAGGTAGTCAAGTTATGTACAGCAGGATGAAACGCTAACCAATCCTGCACCAGCCTCACAACAGTAGGTAGGTTTGAATCCATTGTTGCAGCCACTGTTATCCCACCTCATTGAGGTCTTCCTCTATTGCTGACCTTCTGCTTGACCAAGAATGAGGTCCTTCTCTAGAGGCTGGTCCCTTCTAATAATGTGTTCATCTCATTATGTATTTTAAATTATGGAACTAAAACCAAGAACTATGAAGACACTTTTCCAAGGTCAGTAGGAACAGAGCAGGAACTAAGACCCGGTCTCAGACTCCTGGTCAGTGTTCCCCCATCTCTTTTTGCTTGCTCTGAATAAATAGAAGCAGCTAGAATTTAGTCAACCACTGTGCTAAATATATTATTTGTGCTTTATTTCAATGAAATGTTCATGGTCAAACAGTGACCTCAATCAGCACCACAGTTTGTGACAAGATGTAAATAAACAGAAATTGTAAATGAACATTTAGAAACCATTAGAGCAATTTGACAAGGTAGCAGAGTGCATTATGAGCTGGGATGGTATCTGCAAGGTCAGCAGGTTTTTGTTTTTGTTTTTATAATGTCTTTTTGTGAATTATGTGATAGTTTACATGGGAGAACATTAGCTTTACATTCATCCTATCAGGTGTATTGTTTTATTGCCATGGTTACAGTCCCCTCCATGCATAATCAAACAACCAAAGCCTGCCCCTCTGTCATCTGCACACAGCCCCTCTCCCTCTCTGGGTCTAGAGTCCCCAGCCACTCCTTCTCTTCACGTCATTGTCTCTGCCTCCATCTCTCGCGTCACTGTTTCTCTGGGTAGGGTACTGCTCTCCGCTCTTCTCCTTTGATGGTCCCAGAGACACCCCAATCCTGGACTGCAAAGTCAATCACTCCCCTCCTTTTGCTACAAAACATCCACCTTTGCATTTCCAACCCTCATAGTCAGTCCTGATAGCGATTATTCACTATTGTACCACAAGAGTCCCATCCCCATGTCCTTTCATCAACCCCAGCCCGACATATTGGATACTACTCAATGGAGATTCTACCTTTGGATCTAGGCTCCCTATTGAAAGTTTGTAAGCCAGTAGTTACTTCTTGCCATTGTAGCCCCCTCTCCCCCCGCCCCATTTTGGATAGCCAGTGTCCAAGTTGCCCATTCCTGTCTACCCTATGCATCGAGAGGGTAATGTCAGCAGTTTGAATCTACCAGTTTTCTGTGGGAGAAAGATGAGGTTTTCTGCTCCTGTAAAGAATCACAACCTTGGAAACCCTATACAGGTTCTCTATGAGTCAGAACCTACTCAATGGCACATAACCACCACCATAGCAATTTGAAATAGTTATTTTATGTCTGTTGAATCTAATAACAAAAATAATGACTTGTCTTTTTATACTAAAACTTTTTTTTCTAGTAATCCATTATTAATATATTTTACAAAAAAACATTAGTCCCCCATGGATTGAAAATAAAGACAAACTGATTATTCACTGCACATAGCTTGAGAAGCACTGACTAAGACCCACTCTTGTTTCTTAATGCCTTTTAACTCTTTTCAAAGTGCAAGGTGGGCAGATGGCTGGGCCCAACTCCCTCCAACAACTGGGAAAGGGCTACTGTGCTATCTTCTCTAACAATTGTGGACTTCCAATTCTAGAAATAGCTCCCATTGCATGCAGGAGGGTAGTAAGGGAAGTCTAATGTTAGTATGCCAATAAACACCCCAAAACTGTCATTTACTATAGAACTTGCGGATGTGGAAGTGATAGTGTTATGATTTTTTATTTTTGCCTTCTGGGAAAGCAGATAGAGGGAGCTTCTTCTTTGTAAAGCTCCCTCATGAGTAAAGGTTCAACACGGAGCAAATTAAATTCTCATCTCCCAAGATACTTAATCACAACGGTAAGAACCAGAGGGATGGTGCTATTATCTCTGGGAAAATTGGGCTGATTGAACATAGCCTGTGATCTCCTTGACTTGCAGGCTCTGGAGCTTGCACTTGTAAATCCTTTTGGACTGTTTTTTTCTTTGTGAGATCCACAAATTTGTAGAACTACTTGAGTGAATCTCTGTTTGTATCTTTTTTAAATTCAGAAGACCACAGCCAAGAAGTTAGCAAGGCTGAACACTGATTGGATCGAGCATTTTAATCAGCTGAATGCTTCCTTATGTTTTCCTGGTTTGTTCTATTAACAGATGACTTCAGTCCAACTCCTAGCAACACATGATTGTGAAATGTTCCCTGCTGAGAAGTATTGCCTGGAATCTCCTTAGTTTTTCTTTTTGAACACACTGAAAATTCAAATAAGTTTGTCTATTACATTAAGTAAACACAAATAAAACATTATAATAATCTACCACCCAGACGTAGTGGCTTGTGTGTTGCTTTCATGCTGAAAGATATGCCACTGGTATTTCAAATACCAGCAGGGTCACTCATGGTAGGATTCAGTGAAGCTTCCAGACTAAGACAGACTAAGAAGAAAGGAAGGAGATTTACTTGTAAAATTCAGCCAATGAAAACCCTCTGGATCACAACAGAATAGTATTCGCTAAAATAATCAGAGGAGTTCTAGTATGGTGCTATGGGCTAAAGCACTAGATTGCAAGATTGGTTTGAACCACAAGGTCAACGGTTCAAACTCACCAGCCTTGGAAGCCCTATACAGGGTCACTATGAGTTAAATTCAACTGGATGGCACTTAACAACAACATAGTAATAATAATAATCAGAAGTGTTGGAAGATAAGTCCCTCTAGGTTGGAAGGCACTTCACAGTGGCTGAAACCATGGACTCAAACATGCCAATTATCATGAAGGTAGTGCAGGTCCAGGCAACAATCCATTATGCTGTTCACAGCACCGCCATGGAGCGGAGTCAACTAAGAACAACAACATCATAATAATGTATGCTGTTATCTGCTGTGTGCCTGGTATTTTATATATGTCATTACAAATTGTCACAACAGCCCTGGTCAAATGTTGGGAGGTGGGTGGAGGGGGACAGGGGCTGAGGCTTGAGAAGTTAGGTAACTTGTCTGATGTAACTCAGTTCAAAATCAGGTTTCAGCATTCGTGTACAAATGAGGCGATGCAAGAACCCCAAAGTCATGACATTTTCATTGATTACTTTCTCACGTGCAAATAGCAGACTCCACTTCCTTTAACCTTTGACTCTGAATCTGCATTATCTATTAAATCATTCAGGGGCTGGATGATGCACTTAGCTGTAGGTCCTGTAAGTTCAGAAGTCTCTGTGGTAATAATAGTTAATGTAGACTTAAGATTTTTTACTGAATCAGTCTATACATTTTTACCTATATTACTTCACTCATTCCTTTCAAAGAAACCACATCCCTCCCTATCTCCTTCCCTACTTTATTTCCCCATAGCACTTCCAACTAGTATGTTCACACTAACATTCTACAACTGACTAACTAGAATGCAAGCTGTATGAGGGTTCTATGTCTTTTTAGTTCAAAGACATAGAACTCCAGCAAGCAGAACCAGGTCTGGCACGTATAGATACTCAAACATTTGGTGAATTCATGAATGAGCTGTCCTTAGAGGTAACTATTCCTATCATTCCCATTTAACAGATAAGGAAACTAAGGTTTGTGAGATTGAATAATGTGCACAAATGTGGAAGCAGTTCTTTTCTTACTTCAAAAATCAGTTAATGGTGGAGTCCGGAGCAAAATGGCAGAATAAGTTGGCTGAGTGAAATAGATATAAATGATGATCCTGGAACCCTGAGTAACAGAAGATAGGACAGAGAGTTTGACTGAGTGCTGACTGGAAGAGGAAGCTAAGCAGGAGAACAGTATGAGAGAAGAAAGAAAAGGGGCAGACTGTGGGCTAGCATAGAGCAGTGCAAACATTTTGAGTTTTTCGAACTGCTGTTGATGCAGCCGACTGCAGGCACAGGACATAGCTGGAAGTTGGCAGCAAGGAATTGCACTTCTACCTTATTTCTGTGCCCTTCTGGTAGACAGGGACATGGTCAGTCATTACTTTCACCAATCCAGTGGCCAGTGGCACCCCTTCCTGCATAGCCTCTCTTTGCCTGGGATTGGGTGCCTAGCAAAGCACCCCTGCTTCTGGAGGTTCATAGAACTGCCCTGAAATAAGTTACACAAGCAGTGAACAGAGAGCTATCTGTGCTCACACATCCAGTGTCTACCACATCTACGATGAGTCAGGGTGTGTGCCTGAGAATACATTAATATACAATCATCAACTAAATATAAACACACCACCACAGTGTTGCAGAGTCCTGGTGTGGCAGTAAAAAGATAATACTGATAATACTGAAAGAGTAAAGAAACAGAATTGAATCAATGGAAAGCCAAATTACAGAGCTTGAAGAAAAATCATCTACTAGGTGTGGTGCTGTAGGATAAGCACTGGACTGCTAACTGCAAGGTCAGCAGTTCAAACTCACCAACTGCTCCTCAGAAACCCTATACGAGGTTGCTATGAGTTGGAATTTAAAAACTTAACGACAACATAGTAATAATAATAATTGGAAGTGTTGAAAGATGAGTCCCCTATGCTGGAAGGCACTTCACTTGAGAGAACTTAACAACACAACAGAGGAACAATCAGAAAAAAAGAACAAAACTATCTGAAGAAAGCCTAAGATTTATGTGGGGCACTATCAAGAGAAATAGCTTAAGTGTGCTGGAAATTCTAGAACAGGGAGAAGCAAATAAACTCAGAGAATATTGTCCAAGAGTTGTTGGAAGGAAAATTCCCTGACATCATGAAAGATGAGAAGATAGTCATTCAAGAAGTTGGACTAACGCTACACAGGATAGACCCCAAAAGAGAAACACCAAGCCATATTATAATCAAACTTTTCAAAACCAAAGATAAGGAAAGAATCTTGAGGACAGCACAAGAAAAACAATAAGTTACCTACCAAGGACTGCTCCTAAGATTCAGCTCTGATTTTTTCAGCAGAAATGCAGGCAAGAAGACAATGGAATGACATATATAAAACTCGGAGAGAAAGAACATGTTAACCAACAGTCATATATCAAATATGTCCACTGTCCACCAAATATGACCATGAAATTAGGTAATTTTCAAACGAATGCAAATGAAAGGAATTTGTAAAAACCAAACCAACATTATAAAAATACTAAAGCAAGTTCTTTGGACAGAGAACCAACAACAGCGAACAACAACCTGAGACTAACACACTTGGCAATATCACCTAAACTCAACCCAGATATAGAAGTATGCAAAGTGAAACAAACCTGTTGTTGAACACTGTTGACTCAGTTCTGGCTCATAACAACCCTGCACAGGATTTCTAAGGAGTGGCTGGTGAGTTCAAACCTCCAACATTGCAGTTCAAACTGACTTTGCAGTCTAGTGCTTATCCTACAGTGCTACACCAGGACTACAAAGTCAACCTATAAGACTAAAAATTGGAAACCAGATACAGTGCAACAACAAAAATCCAAAAGTAAAAAGAGGGAATAATGTAGTTACAGAACTTCCAAATGGAGAGGATATCAAATAGATTTCATAAAAAATAAACCAAACTATAACGCTAAAAACTAAACCAAGCTTTACTCCTAGGTCTACTTCAACCCTTACGCCTAACAATAAACAATGCCCTAGGCCTAGTCTAGAGTCCTGGTGTGGTGCTGTAGGATAAGAACTGGGCTACTAGCGTAGTGGTTACAAATAGGTCTGCAAACCGCAAGGTCAGCAGTTCGAAACTACCAGCTGTTCCGCGGGAGAAAGATGAGGCTTTCTGCTTCCATAAAGATTTACAGACTCAGAAACCTTGTATAAGGTCGCTATGAGTCGGAACCAACTCCATGGCACATAACAACAACAACTAACCAAAAAGTTGGCAGTTCAAATCCACCAGCTGTTCTCAGAAATCCTATACTCATAGAGTTGCTATGAGTTGGAATAGACTCAATGGCACTGGCACTTAACAACAAGACCTAGCCTAGGCCTAGCCACAGCTACAGCTACAGCTACAGCCCTAATCCTAATCCTCACTCCTTACTCCTACTCGTTGCCCACAAAAAATCAGTTAGTGGTCATAATAGTTGCCTACAGTAATTTTGCAATTAAAACTTAATCACCAAAGGAAAAAAAAGGCTGAATTGGCACTTCAGGTAGCCTCCTTAGAGTAGTGCAGATGAGCAGTGCCTTTTTGTTCAGCCACTACTAAGATAAATAAGATCTCTTCCCTGCTCCGTCCTACCAAGTTTATAGCCTTGTGGAGGAAAAGGTGAACATAATGTCGGCTAACACAAGACTGCTTCTGTTGGAGCAGCCATGGTCCTATCTGGATATAGAATGCCAAAGACATCTAGGTCACTTTTCCGCCTAGTACCATATTCTGGGACTCATGTCCTTCTTCACTGGACAACTTGTATGATTGGTGGATAGTTGTATTGTCATTGGATGGCTGCATTGTTAGAAAAGTCTTGTAGGAAACTGAAACCTGTTCTCAGGTAACTTCTACCAGTTGGTCTAAACTCTGCCCTCTTGGTTGTTGTTGTTAGGTGCCATCAAGTCAGTACTGATCCATGGCGACCTTATGCACAACAGAACAAAACACTGGCTAATCCTGGGCCAACTTCACAATTATTGCCACGCATGAGCCCATTGATGCTGCTATTTTGCCAATCTATCTCACTGGGGATCTTCCTCTTTCTTTCTGACCCTCCAACTTACCAAGCATGATATCCTTCTCCATCGACAGGGTCCCTCCTGACAATATGTCCGAAGTATGAGAGACAAAGTTTGGCCAACCCTGGCCTCCAAATAGCACTCTGGCTGCACTTTTTCAACCACAGATCTGTTGGTTCTTTTGGCAGCCCATGGCACTTGCAATATTCTCCTCCAACACCATAACTCAAAGGCATCAGTTCTTCTAGGGTCTTCCTTATTCACTGTCCAGCTTTCACATGCATATGAGGTTACTGAAAATACTATGGCTTGGGTCAGGCGCACCTTAGTCTTCACGGTGACATCTTTGCTCTTCAACACTTTAAAAAGGTCTTGTGCAGCAGATTTGCCCAATGCAGTATGTCATTTAATTTCTTGACTGCTGCTTCCATGAGTGTTGATAGTTGATCCAAGAAGAATGAAGTTCTTGACAACTTCAATCTTTTCTCCATTGATAAGAATGTTGTTTATTGGTCCAGTGGTGAGGACTTTTGTTTTCTTTACATTGAGATGCAATCCATACCGAAGGCTGTGCTCTTTGATCTTCATCAGTAAATGTTTTAAGTCCTCTTCACTTTTAGCAAGCAAGGTTGTATCATCTGCACATTGCAGGTTGTTAATGAGTCTTCCTCCAATCCTGGTGCCATGTTTTTCTTCATAGAACCCAGCTTCTCAGATTATTTGCTCAGTATACAGGTTGAATAAGTATGTTGAAAGAATACAACCTTGTCGCACACCTTCCTTAATTTTAAAACATTCAGTGTTCCCATGTTCTGTTCAAAGAACTGCCTCTTGGTCCAGGTACAGATTCCTCATAAGCACAATTAAGTGTTCTGGAATACTCATACTTTGCAATGCTGTCCATAGCTTGTCATGATCCACACAATCAAAAGCTTTTGAGTAGTCAATAAAGCACAGGTAAACATCTTTCTGGTATTCTCTTTCAGCCAAGATCCATCGGACATCAGTAATGATATCTCTTGTTCCCCGGCCTCTTCTGAATCCAGCTTGAACCTCTGGAAGTTCTCTGTCAATGTATGCTTACAGCGGTTTCTGTATTATGTTTAGTAAACTTTACTCACATGGGATATCAAAGAGATTGTCCAATGACTTCCACATTCCATTCTGAATAAATGAAGTCATCATTTCTCCAACCAAACCCTCAAGTATCCTTATGTATACCTACTCACTGGGAGCATAATTGGTTACAAATCAGCCTGCGAACCACAAAGGTCAGCAGTTGGAAACTACAGCTGTTCTGTGGGAGAAAGATGAGGCGTTCTGCTCCCGTACAGATTTACAGCCTCAGAAATGCTGTACAGGGTCACTATGAGTTGGAACCAACTCCACAGCACACAGCCACCACCACAGCCACACTCACTTAACGATTTCCCTTGTTCAGCTCCTCAAACACTCATGTAGTAACTTTCCCTCCATTTCCCCTGCTGCTTGCTCTCTTTTGTATACCTTCCACCTATACCATGACTTCAATGTGTTGCCTAATGCAATTTGAATGCATTCATTGTTTTTTTGACAATCGTATCACCCTGTTAGCTCGTTCACACCCTCAAAATCTTCTAGTGTGCGCTATGGTCAAATCCTGGTGTGGCAATGTAGGATGAGCACTGGATTGCTAACCATAGGGACAGTGGTTCAAACCCACCAGACACTCCTCATAAGCCCTAGACAGCACTTAACAATAATAGCAATATTGTCAAATACAAGGATTCCTGGTGCTGTCGTTAAATGTTCAGCTGTTAACTGAAAGGTCAGTGTTTCGAACCCCTCAGTCACTCCACAGGAGAAAGATGTGGCAGTCTGCTTCCATAAAGATTGCAGTCTTAGAAACCCTATGAGTCAGTCTCCCATGTCCTATGGATTCACTATAAGTTAAAATTGACTCGATAACAACTGTTCAACTGCAAGGATACTGGTGGCGTAGTGGTTAAGCACTCAGCTGCAAACTGAAAAGTCAGCAGTTCGAACCCATCAGCCCTTTCTGAGAAGAAAAAACCTGGCAATCTATTCCCACAATGATTATAGCCTTGCAAGCCTTATGGGCAGGTCTTCTCTGTTCTGCAGGTTTACTATGAGCTATAATTGACTTCATTGTACATAACAATTTTCAAACTCTAATGGGAAGAAGTACTGTAAAGATAGAACCAAGACTTCTAATGATTATAATGAATTACAGTGAACTTTGTGGGCACCTCTGCCTTCCATTTCTCTGATCACATCTTCTGTCACACCCAGGACACAGTTATAAATGCAATCCTAAAGCGTCAGACTGCAAAGGTGTTTCAACTGTAAGGTTGGAGGTTCAAGCTCACCAGCTGCTCCTCGGAAACCCTATACAGCATCATTATGGGTCGGAACTGACATGACAGCACTTAACAACAACAACAACACCCAAAGAACTAGATGGTGTCCAGCTACCAGTAGCAACTGCTCTGAAAGGGATCACATTAAAAGGTCCTGGATAGAGTTGAAGAAAAGTGTGGAGTGAAACTCAGAATCATATCAAGGGGAATGCTCAAAACTATGGCCCTTAATCATCCTTCAGTTCTGTAACTGAACTCACCCCCATTACTTAATTTTAAACCAAACAACAGACAGGTCTATAAGGAGAACAAAAACACTAGTGAGATATGCACAACTTAGAATAATCAACCATTTGAGATCAAAAGGACAACATTTACCTAAGGGCAAAGTTCAGAAGGCTTAAGAAAGTAGGATTAATGCAAACATGAAGCAGAGGGAAGAAGTTGGATGTGGAGGGAACTGTAATCAGTGAGATAATACTGCATTTAGTGGTCATCCAGTGCTTAGAAAAGCTATTCACTGAGTTCTGATGATGTGTCAGACTCTGTCATTTACAGTTTATATATCCTACCTTGTTTAATTTTTAAAACAATTATATTAAACAAACCATTTGCTTTCTAGTAAATTTCATCTCATTCCTATGTCTTTCAGAGTAGAACTGTACTTCATTGTGTTTTAAAGGGTGTGGCCTTGAAATGGAATCCACCCAGAGATGCTGGGTGGATTCCATTTGACAAACTTTCAGCTAGTAGTTGATTGTTTAACTATTCGTAATGCCTGTTGTTGTTGTTGTTGTAAAGTGCTGTTGAGTGGATTCTGATCCATAGCGACCCGGTGTATGATTTCCAAGGAGCTGCTGGTGAGCTTGAACCTCTGACTTTGCAGTTCAAACCGACTTTGAAGTCCAGTGCATTAACCCATAGTGCCACACCAGGACTCCTTATACCACCTAGGGACTCCTAAACAGCCACATTACTAAATGCAATTAAACTTTATTTTAAAATCGAAGAGACTGAGGATTTGTTGTTGTTAGGTGCCATCAAGTCAGTACTGATCCATGGCGA
>NW_006408566.1:9581047-9590277 GCF_000296735.1 Chrysochloris asiatica
TGAATTTATGATTCAAACTGACCTTGCGGTCCAGTGCTTTATTCTATAGTGCCACGTGCTCTGGTAGCATAGTGGTTATGAGTCGGGCTGTTAGCCTCATGGTCAGCACTTTGAAACTACCAGCTGTTCTGTGGGAGAAAAATGAGGCTTTCTGCTCCCGTAAAGATTTACAGTCTCAGAAACCCTGTAAGGGATCACTATGAGTTGGAACCGACTCCACGGCACATCACCACCACCACAACATGATATGTTGTTGTTGTTGTTAGGTACCACTGAGTCAGTACCGACTCATAGCAACCTTATGTACAGCAGAACGCAACACTGCCCGATCCTGGGCCAACCTCACTATTGTTGCCACACTTGAGCCTGTTGATGCTGCCACTTTGCCGATATAGAACACAATAAAACCAGCTAAGGGACAAAGCAAGTGGTAAGATTAGGATTACTATTTTATATAGGGTGGTGCTTTACCATAAATTCTCCCAAAAAGCAGAAAATTAAGCCAAGGTTTAAGTACTATTACTGTATTGGGAAAGGAGCTCTGGTAAGCGTAGTGGTTATGAATCGGGCTGCGAACTGCAAGGTCAGCAGTTTGAAACTACCAGCTGCTCCGTGGGAGAAAGATGAGGCTTTCTGCTCCCTTAAAGATTTACAGCCTCGGAAACCCTGTACAGGGTCACTATGAGTCAGAACCGACTCCATGGCACATAACAACAACAACTGTATTGGGGAGAACATTTCCAGGGAAGCAGAAATAAAGGAAAAGAAGGAGGCTGGAATGAAAGGAGATCCAAAGTGACTAAGCTTTAGTAGGCTGGCCACTGCTTGGTATCTTCTTGAGGGAACGTCTTACAAGAGGTCATATAGTTGTAAATGCAGGCATCTCCAGACAGTTCATCTGGGAATAAAGGAAGAAGGATTCATTTACCTGTATACTAATAGCCCAAAACTGTAACTTCTGCTTTCCCAGCCATTGCTGCTGATCTTGAATCATGGCACACATTAGCATCAGCAGGGAAACAGCTTTAGCCTTAAACCCAGGTAATAAGACCCCTGCCATGGATGCATGATTGTTGTTGTTAATTGCTGTTGAGTGGATTCTGACTCTGCATATCCAAAATCAATCTATTTCTCTCACACATACATACATGTACATGTACACACAAATGCACATATGTTGTGAAGTGCTGTTCTGGTTCCACCTCATAGCAACCCTATTCACAGCAGAACAAAACATTGCCAGGTCTTGCACGAGCCTCACAATTGTTGCTATGTTTGAGTCCATAGCTGCTGCCACTGTGTCAATCCATCTCACTGGGGGTCTTTCTCTTTTTATTGACCCTCCACTTTCCCAGCATTATGTTCCTCTCCAGAGACTGGTCCCTCCTGACAACATGTCCAAAGTACAAGAGACAAAGTCTCACCATCCTCACTGCTAAGGAGCATTCCAGCTGTAGTTCTTCTAAGACAGAATTTTTTGCTCTTTGGACAGTCCGAGGTACTTTCAATATTCTCCATCACCATTGTTTAAATGCATCAATTCTTCTAGGGTCTTCCTTATTTCACTGTCCAACTTACATATGCAAATGAGGCTATCGAAACTACTATGGCTTGGGTCAGGAGCATCTTTGTCTTCCAAGGGGCATCTTTACTCTTGAACACTTTAAAGAGGTCTTTCGCAGCAGTTTTGCCTAATGCAACACATCTTTTGATTTCTTGACTGCTGCTTCTATGAGTATTGGTTGTGGATTCAAGTAAAATGAAGTCTTGGACAATTTCTATCTTAGCTCTGTTTATCTTAGTTCTGTTCTTTATGTTAGCACTTAGCAGTCCAATGCTTACCCTACAGCACCTCCAGGGCTCCTTAAGCAATGCATATTCATCATAAATGTATGTATATAACAATCTAGACATAGTATATTGAACTGTGATAGAAATCCTTATATTGGCAGTTGAATACTAGGATTGCAAATAGTTTTATTTTGATAATAGATCTAACTAGATTAAATTAAAATTTCAAATTTTAAGCTAACTTTTTTAGAAATTACTTTTTATTTAAATATTGATTCATGATTGTTTGTATTTTCCTTTTTATTTTAATGTTATTATTGTTGTTAAGTGCCATTGAGTTGGTTCCGACTCATAGTAATCCATATAGGGTTTCCGAGGAACAACTGATGGGTTTCAACTGCTGACCTTGCGGTTCAAACCAACCTTGGGGTCCAGTGTTTATCCTACAACACCACACCAGAACTCCCTTTTATTTTGACAGGTTATGTAAAATATTTTAAAACAAAAATAAAAGTTTGAAACTGTATATGAAAAATAATTTTACTTAAAATTTTTTTGTAATTACTTAAATTGCAGTTTTTTGGTGAAAACATTTAAATTTTGTATGTTTTTAATACAATTACCAATTTTGTGTGTTTTTAATACAAATTGTATTTAAACAAGTTTTTAATACAATTTTGTTTTTAATCCACTAGATGATCACTATGAATTAAATATCAATGGCTTTAAAACATGAAAGTGTATTAAAAACACAAAATACAAAAAAGTTTTTACCAAAACACTGAAATTTGTTAATCCATTAGATAATTACTATAAATAAAACACTGAGACATGTTTTGGTGCTGCAGGATAAGCACTGGACCACAAGGTCGATGTTCAAACCCACCAGTTGCTGCTCAGAAACATTATGCAGGGCTGCTGGGACCGACTCAGTAGCCCTTAACAACATAAATAAAACACAGATTATATGACAATTTTTAAAAACTTTTTATTGTGCGCTGAGTGAAGGTTTACAGACAAGACTATCAGTTTTACATTCTGCAAATCATATACTTTGTTTCATCTCAATGATTACTTTCCCCATCATGTAACAACAGTTATCCGACTTCTTCCCTGTGGTTCTTATTTCCATCCCACCTTCCTCCCCAAGCCTCCTCAACTTTATCCTTATGTAAATGTTGCCCTTTTGATCATGAGTGGTTGGCCATTACACAGTGAACATAGCTTACTGGTGTCACTGTCCCTCCTATAGACCTATCTACCACTCCTCTGTAAACTGGCCATGAGGCTGAGTTACATTCCAGACCAGATTCAGGTTCCTCCAGTTTCTTTCTGACCAGTAAGCCTGGTCTATTTTTTTATAATTTTGAGTTTTGTTCCACATTTTCACCCACTGTATCTGGGACCTTCTAATATGACCCACTTCAGAGTAGATGGTAGTGGTGCTCATGGAGACTGACGTTCACATGTTCCATTAGTCCATATATGACAATCTTGATTGCAACAATATAATTAGTAACTTTGATAAAATGAATGAAAAATGGATTTCATAAAATAAATACTGAGTCAGGGAACTCAAGATGAACTACTCAAAGTCCTTACCCAAGTTTTTCTAACTGTGGGCTTATAAGAAATGTTCTGCTGATCTTCAGATGTGATTGATGAAGTTAAGTTTGGAGCCCTGTTAGTAATGTTTTCCTTTCATTAAAAAAAAAACAAAATGAAACAAAAAAAAATTTGTAGTAGAACATAATAAAACCGACATTCATAGAGAGACAAAGATGAATCCCTAAAGGCAACTGAGTCCCTGTGGACAGCCCTTTAATTTGTTTCTATCATGTCTGATAACACTCCTTGTTTAATAAGGTCAGAAAAGAAGTGTTATTTGGAATGTGCACTTAAGGAACGTTGTTGTTGTTAGGTTCTGTTGAGTCAGTACCGACTCATAGCGATGTTATGCACAATAGAATGAAACACTGCCTGGTCCTGCACCAACCTCACAATCATTGCTACACTTGAGCCCATTGTTGCTGCCACTGTGCCAGTCCATCTCATTGGGGCCTTCCTCTTTTTCACTGACCCTCTATTTTACCAAGCATGATGTTCTTCTCTAGGGACTGTTCCCTTCTGATAATATGTCTAAAGTATGAGAGATGACATCTGGTCATCCTGGCTTCTAAGGTACATCCTGGCTGTATTTCTTCCAACACAGATTTGGTAATCCGTGGTACTTTTACTATTCTTCTCCAACACCGTAATTCAAATGCATCCATTCGTCTATGCTCTTCCTTGTTCACTGTCCAACTTTCACAACAATTCTTCTTTTCTGACCTTGAAAATACCATGGCTTAGGTCAGGCGCACCCCAGTCCTCAAACAGACATCTTTGATCTTGAATACTTACAAGAGTTCTGTGCAATCGATTTGTCTAATGCAATATGCCATTTGATTTCTTGACTGCTACTTCCATGACTGTTGATGATTGATCTGAGCAAAATGAAGTTTTTGGCAACTTCAATCTTTTCTCCATTATCTGGATGTTGTTTATTGGTCCAGTGGTGAGAAATTTTGTTTTCTTTACATTGAGATGCAATCCATACAGAAGGCTGTGGTCTTTGATCTTGATCAGTAAGTACTGTAAGTCCTGTTCACATTCAGCAAGCAAGAGATAGGATTACTGTAAATCTTTATGGAGCAGGAAGCCTCATCTTTCTCCCTGAGAATGGCTGGTAGTTTCAAACTGCTGACCTAGAGGGTAGCAGCCTGACTTGTAGCCACTACACTACCAGAGGTCCTTCTAAATGAGTAAAGTCCAATAATTGTATCTTAATGGCAACTCACAAGCTTTTAAGATGCCAGGCACTACTTATCAAGCTAGGCTGTAGAACATAAACTTTATGAACTATGTTATACCAATTGACAAGTTAGCCCATGAGACTATGGTTCAAAGACCTTCTATCAGTAATGCAATTCCAAAATTTGTTTGGATATGTTAAGAAGTCTTGTTATAAGCTGGTTTATGAACTACTCATTATACTTTATGGTACTGTAGAATAAGCACTGGACTGTTAACCACATGGTTGGCAGTTCATATCCACTAGTCACTCCTTGAAAACCCTATACAGGGTGAAAAAAAAAAGAAAAGAAATAGGATTACTGAAATTAAAAACTGGCCAACCAGGGTAGGTATGCCACTTCCTAGCCAGGAGACCTTGAGTTAATTGCTTTATCTCCCTGAGACTCCATATCCTCACCTTTAGAATAGGAATAACAAGTACATCTTTAGATGAGTTTGACATTTTAAAATTTCAAGGAGAATTATCTAGTCTCTTCATTAGCAGGTCACTATGAATTGGAATAGACTTAATAACAGTAGGCTCAGTTTTATTACAAAGACATAAGATAATCTCTTCTCTTTTAGCCACAGAGCAATTAACTGCAAGTCCCAGTACTTCAAAATTAGAAGAAGAAGAAAAAAACAAAAACCAGCAGGCCTTGCACATTACTTGGAGGGAAGAAAAAATTAAATTTGATCATCTGCCTTTTCTGTGACCATCTGTTATTTATATTGCCTAGGACAAAAGATCTGATGGGATTGATTTGCTACATTCAGTATGTTCTTGTTAACTGCCAGCAAGTTGGCCCCCTGCATATGGCAACCCCAGGCACAATGGAATGAAATGATGCCAGTCCTATGCCATCCTCTTAACTGGTTGTGGATCAGATCATTGAGATACACAGGGTTTTCACTGACTGATTTTCGGAAGTAAATCACCAGGCCTTTCTACCTAATGCTTGTTATCTGGAAGCTCTGCTAAAACTTACTCAGTACCATAGCAACACTGACAGATGGCTGGTGACTGCACAAGACATGTATTTGTTAGAAATCAAACTTGGATCTCATAGGAGGCAAAAGTTCTACCACTGAGCCATCAAGGTTTCCTATGTAATATGTAATAGGGCTTCATCACACCTGGTAGTGTAGTGGGTTATGCATTGGGCTGCTAGTCACAGGGCCAGCAGTTCAAATCCACCAGCTGTTCTGTGGGAAAAAGATAAGGCTTTCTGCGCCCGTAAAGATTTACAGCCTTGGAAACCCTATACAGGATCACCACGAATCGAAACTGACTCAGTGGTATATAGCAGTAGCAAAGCCCTTGAAGGTATGGCCCTCTCTTGTGGTTCTCTTGCAGAAGTAATAAGAGCACCTACAATTTTCAACCTGGCCATTATTAGTCAAAGCCAACCAAAGATGAAAGTTGCCTTCAGGAATGACTCCCATGACCATACAGGGGGAGCTAAGACTGATGGCCACCTATCCTAGCAGATGTAAAAATCAAAGCATAATTGATCCCTGCTCCAATCAATTGTGGACTAAGAGCAGGATTTACCTTATTTAATCTCGCATAAAAAGTAAAGTTCTCATTCGGCCAAGGTTCTTAGAAAGGGTCTCTAGATTTGGCAGGTAGCTAGTAGTTAGTAAGCCCACACTGATGACTGCTGTTGTACAAGGTTGTTATGAGGAGCACAATTCAGTGGCTGGGAGAACTGAGTCAATTATACAGCTCTCTATAATGTACTAGTTAGTTACTGCATAAAGTCACTTGGTTTAATACGAACTGTCTCTAAGTAATTTTTTGACCATGTGCCACTGGGGGAAACATTTCTGTTGTGTGCTATTGAAATGAGAAATTTGTCAACTAGGAAAGCTAAACACAAGGAGACATATATACACAGAGACATTCATGTATATATCTATTTGCTTGTGCTTCTGAAAGAAGACAGTAGAGTTCAGTATAGAGCTGGAAACAAGGGTCCCATGGTTCCTGTGAAACATCTGTGGGCAGGAACATGAAGGCTCAGATGATATCTTCTGAGTTTATGATAAGGGTTACAAAGTGGCCATCAAATAAGGACAAAGGTCAATCACAAGGGCTATCTGGGGCCTGGGTTGTGAGACAGTATCTAAAATAAACAGAAGTCATTGAAAGCTACAAGCTACTTCTCATGCTCCACATTCAGGGGCAAAGAAACAACTAAACATCATCTTTCGATTTCTCCCCTTTTTGACTTTCAAAATAAGACCATGTTTTAGGTCAGGTACATACTGGGAAAATGAGGGGATCTCTGACCCAGGGTGACCCCTTCCCATTGAACACTGTAAGTAGCTCCCTGTCGTTTGTCCCACCTGGCAGGGGTCTTTGCCTTAGGAGTAACTCCAGCTGACTGCCACTGACCCTGCACTTCCGTGAGAATTTCAGGAGCAGAGGGCAGTCTCCACGTTCCGGTGTTTCTGCCCCACTTTGGGCATTGCCTCCTTAGGGACATCTGAGCCCACACTCTGCTCTGCAGCATGCAGATCCTCTTTCTCCATGAGACTGGCCCTCTCTTGATTTTGTAGATCTTTGACAGGAGTAGGAGCACTAAGATCTATCCTTCCCCAGCTTAGACCCCAAGTCCTGAATGCCCCTTCACCCCTGTGTTCTCTTTTTATACTCATAATTGCCATGCTTTTTTGTGTTTCATAATTTTATTTTTCTGTCAGCTCCTGAGGTCATGTAGGAAAGGATGAACTTGAATTCAACAGAGAGAATTAGAATTAAGGAGAAAACATATCTTAAGGGCAAAAATTGTAACAAGGCAACCAAAGACAAGAGTGTCTTCAGCATTTCTGTTCTCAGAGGTGTTCCAGCAGAGATGGGCAGCCACTTGGCAATTAGTTTACATTAGAAGGCAGAGAGTTACTCATCACTGTAGATGATCAGAGTCTAAAGAAATTTTTAAAAATTGACTAAATTATTTCCAGTTCTGAGGTTTGATAATTCCACTAAATATTTTAAGAAAGAGGATTTTAATAGCCCTCATATTTTTCTCAAATGGGATTTTAAAACAATATTCTTGCCATCCTAGCTTTGGATACATTGTGTATAACATTTTTCTCAATCTTTACAGCCATGTATTCTTTCTTAAACCTATTGTAAACACTCCATGTATAGCATTTTTGGGTTTATGCATTTCCATGATTACATAACATTCTTTTGAGTGGACATAGTACAATTTACTATTCACTGGTTGTTGAGAAACTCCAATGTTTTGTTTTGTTATTATAAAGAGCACTGCTATAAATATTGTTTGTTTTTGAAATGCTTTGTTAGAATAATTAAAGCTCCTCTGTTTGCAAATTACACAGATCACTCAAACAGCATAAGTAAAACAGATATGTTGATGAGCATATGTTGTTGTTATTGTGTGCCTTCCAGTCAGTTCTAGCTCAGAGCGACCCTGTGTAGGGTTTCCAAGAGTGACTGGTTGGTTTGACCTTCCAACCCTGTTATTACCAGTCCAGTGCTTATCCTGTGGCGGGCAATTAAAAAGATAAAAAGTGCAAGATATACAAAAGAATTGGAAGGTTGTCAAGCACTTCTCTCTCTGGCCTTTGTGTTCTACCAAGCTATCTAGCTGATTCTGACTCATAGTGACCCTATGTAGGATTTCCAAGACTGTAGATCCTTTAATTTTTTTTTTTTAACTTTGTATTGTGAATTGAGTGAAGGTTTACAGACAAGATCATCAGTTTTATATTCAACAAATCATACACTTTGTTTCATCTCAATGATTGCAATCCCTTCCATGTAATAACAGTTATCCTGATTCCTCCCTTTGATTCCTATTTCCATTCCACCCACCTTCCCATCCCTTCTCAGCTTTGTCTTTAGGTACATGTTGCCTTTTTTATTTTGAATGATTGATTGTTCCATTATTCATAGTGAAATTTCATCTCTCATACTTGGAACATATTGTCAGGAGGGACCAGGAACTGGAGAAGGATATCATGTTTAGTAAAGTGGAGGGTCTGAAATAAAGAGGAAGAGCTCCAATGAGATGGATTGGCAAAGTGTGGTGGCATTTATGGGCTCAGATGTAGCAGCGATTGTGAGGTTGGTCCAGAACCAGGCATTATTTCGTTTGTTGGGCATAGAGTCGCTATGAGTTGATACCAGCTCAATGGTGCCTAACAACAACATACATTACTAGTGTTGTTGTTTTCCCTATATACCTATCTACTTCTTGCCTGAAAATTGAACCATGAGGATGAGTTCCTTTACAGACTTAAAAGGTAGTCGAGGGTCAGTCTCATATTCCTCAGTCTCTATCTGAACAGTAAGCCTGTTCTTTTTTTTTAAAATCATTTTAAGTTAGGTGGGATGCATTCTGCTACTCTATTTGGAAGCTTCTAATGCAATCCTGGAGTCTCATTGTGGGGCTGTGGGTTAATGCATCAGACTGCAAAGTCGTTTGAACTGCAAAGTTGGTGGTTCAAGCTTACCAGCTGCTCCTTGGAAACCCTATATAGGGTCGCTATGGGTCAGAATCAACTTGACGGCACTTAACAATAACAACAACAATGGAGTCCTGGTGTGGTGCTGTGGGTTAATGTGC
>NW_006408566.1:9591557-9592649 GCF_000296735.1 Chrysochloris asiatica
GCATTTGAGTTATGGTGTTGGAGGAGAATATGGAAAGTGCCTTGGGCTGCCAAAAGAACAAGCTGATCCATGTTGGAAGAAATGCAGCCAGAGTGCTCCTTAGAGGCCAGGATGGCCAAATTTCATCTCTTAAACTTCGGACATATTGTCAGGCAGGACCAGTTGCTGGAGAAGGATACCATGTTTGGTAAGGTGGAGGGTCAGAAAAAAATAGGAAGACTCCCAACGAGATGGATTGGCCAGGTGGCAGCATCGATGGACCCAAGTGTGGCAACAGTAGTGAGGCTGGACCAGAATCAGGCAGTATTTCATTCTGCTAATGCATAGTGTTGCTGTGAGTCGGTATCGACTTGTTGGCACCTAACAACAACAACAATGTGATCCCTTCCAGAGCCTTTCAGGTAGTGATAACCAGGCATCCAGCTCTTCTGGCCTCAGAGACATGGAGACAGATGTTCACATGTTCCATTATTCCAGTGCACTAATTGATTCCAAGCCTCTTCAATTCTCATCACTCTTCTTTCTTCTGCACATAGAGAAACCAATAGCTGCACTTTAGATGGCCACTCATGAGCTTTTAAGATCCCAGACACTGTTTATTAAAGTAGAATGGAGAACATTGTCTTTGTGAACTGTCATGTCAATTGACCATTGTGTTCCCTGAGACTACGGTTCTGAGACCTCAAGTCCAACAACTTAAGATATTTGATAATATTTAAGAAGTTTTCATCATATTGCCGGCTGGTATGCTCCACCACCACATTCGTAGTATGTTTATAGAAAAGGTAAATACCCAAGTACCAATATGCTTTTTCAAGCTCATATATTTGTGGGATATATATGTGTGTGTATATATATGTATATATATTGTTGTTGTTAAGTGCCGTCGGGAGCAGAAAGCCTCATCTTTCTCCCACAGAACAGCTGGTAGTTTCAAACTACTGACCTTGCAGTTCGCAGCCTAATTCATAACCACTACGCTACCAGAGCTCAATTATATATATATATATATAGAGAGAGAGAGAGAGAGAGAGAGAGAGAGAGAGAGAGACAGAGACAGAGAGAGAGACAGAGACAGAGACAGACAGAGAG
>NW_006408566.1:9598924-9606216 GCF_000296735.1 Chrysochloris asiatica
TCAAGTGTGGCAGTGGTAGTGAGGTTGGCCCAGGATTGGACATTGTTTCGTTCTGCTGTGCATGGGGTTGCTATGAGTCGGTTCCAACTCGATGGCACTTGACAAAAACAACATTCTGTAGGTTTAGTCTTGTAGGTTTGTTTTACTTTGGATACTTCTATATCTAGATTGAGTTCTGGGTGGTGGTGCCGTGAATGTAAATCACCAGTTGTTTTCTGCTGCTGTTGATTCTCCATCCAAAGGGTTCCCTTTAATAACTTTGTAAAGTTGGCTGGTTTTTACAAAATTTCTTTATTTTCTGTTTACCTGTGAATTTCTAATTTCACGGTCCTATTTGAGGGACAGTTTTTCTGGATGCATATGATTCTTGGTTGACAATTTTTTTTCTTTAAGAGTTTTATATATGTCTTTCCATTGCCATCTTGTTTGCATAATTTCTGCTGAGAAATCAAAGTAGTTTAATCTTATTGGTTCTCCTTTGTAGGTAACTTTTTTGTTTTTCCTGAGCTGCTTTCAGGATTCTTTCATTTTCTTTGATTTTGAAGAGTTTGATTATGGTATATCTTAGTGATTTTCTATCCTGTTTGGTGTTAATTCAGTTGAATGTTTAATTTCTTGGCTTTTTAAGTTATCTTCTAGTAGTTCTTTGGCTACCCTTCCTTGTTTTTCTTTGTCTAATCTTCTTTTGAATTCCCATCACCCATAAGTTATTCCTCTTACTGTTGTCCCACATGAGTTTAGGCATTCTTCTGATTTACTCATTCTTTTTTTCTGTTTGTTTTCCTGACTTACTAGTATTCAGAGATTTATCATCAAGCTCACTAATTTGGGCTTCCATCGGTTCAAATCTACTTCTTTGCCCTTTGAAAGTATTTCTAATTTCTGATATCTATGTATTAATCTTCTGGATTTCTATTTGCAAGTTTCTCCAATCCTTTATCTATTTTTTCCTTTTTTTATTGTTCCTGTAGTGATTTCCTGCATTCATCCTTATTTTCCTTAACTTTTCTGTCAGTAATTTGGAGGTGCCTATATTCCTGGTGTGGTGCTGTGGGATAATGAGTCATACTGCAAAGTCGTTTGAACTGCAAGGTCAGTGGTTCAAGCTCACCAGCTGCTCCTTGGAAACCCTATACCATTCTATGGGTTGGAATCGACTCGAGAACACTCAACAATAGCATCAACAACAACATATTCTCTTGAATTCTTTTCCAGGTAGTTGCAATGCCTATTTTCCTGAAAAATATTTTCTAGGTCTGCCTCTTGGTCACTTGTTTGAGCCATTCTGTCTTATTTCTTCATGTGAAAAGAAATTGTCTGCTGCTTTTGAGATGTTTTGGTGTTATTTGTAGTAAGTTGATGATTGTATGTATGTTGCTATATTCTTAGGTATTCACCAACTGCCTCCTGGTGGGTGTGCTCAGGAGATGAGCTTGTGCACAATTCTCTGTTTCCTGTTCATGCAGTTCAGTTCAGGATGGATTTAGCTGATATTGGTAGTTGTAATTGATCTGCGCAATGGGTGCAGCTCTAGAGGGTATGGTTGTTTCTGGGATATATGCATGCAGTTGCTATCTCCTGTCAGGTTATGCAAGAAGAGAAAACACACACACAGAGGGAAGGAGAACGAACACAAAACAGGAAACAATAGTAAAAAAAAGATAGCAGTAAAGGAAAAAAAAAAATCAGGCAACATCTAGAAAAAGAATACAAAAACCAAAGAAAGAAAAGAATGAAAGGGGAAAAAAATAATAAGAAAGAAAAAGACCTAAACACAATTGGGGAGAAGAATGAGTAAAAGGGAAAGTAACTAGAGAATAGTAAAAAATACCCACCCACCCCCCAAACAAGGAAGTATTAAAAGAAAAAGAAAGAAAGAAGAAGGAGTAGGAGGAGGAAAAAGAAAGAAGAATCAGTTGGGAAAAGATAAGCAGCCAAAAAAGAAGAAAAAATGTAAGGGTAGATACAAAGTACAGAAAAGGAGAGAGAGAAAGGGAAGGGAGAAAGAATAAACAAACAAAAATAATGAGACAGGCTCTCTGCTCCTCCCCGTTTGACAGGCAGCCGCAGCTTTTCTTGCAGTACCAGCCGCATCCCTGGGACAGGATGGTGACGGTCGGAGTCAACGGATTTGGCCATATTGGGCACCTGGTCACCAGGGCTGCTGTTAACTCTGGCAAAGTGGAGGTTGTTGCCATCAATGACCCCTTCATTGACCTCAACTACATGGTATATGTTCCAGTATGATTCCACCCATGGCAAGTTCAGTGGCACTGTCAAGGCTGAGAACGGGAAACTTACCATCAATGGGAAGCCCATCTCTATCTTCCAGGAGTGAGATCCCGCCAACATCAAGTGGGGGTGATGCTGGTGCTGAATATGTTGTAGAGTCCACCGGTATCTTCACAACCTTGGAAAAGGCTGGGGCTCACTTGAAGGGTGGTATCAAAAGGGTAATCATCTCTGCCCCTTCTGCTGAAGCCCCCATGTTTTTGATGGGCGTGAACCATGAGAAGTATGACAATTCCCTCAAGATTGTCAGCAATGCCTCCTGCACCACCAGCTGTTTGGCCCCTCTGGCCAAGGTCATCCATGACAATTTTGGCACTGTGGAGGGACTCATGACCACAGTCCATGCCATCACTGCCACCCAGAAGACTGTGGATGGCCTCTCTGGGAAACTGTGGCATGATGGCCATGGGGCTGCCCAGAACATCATCCCTGCATCTACTGGTGCTGCCAAGGCTGTGGGCAAGGCCATCCCTAAACTGAATGGGAAACTCACTGGCATGGCCTTCCGTGTCCCCACTCCTAATGTGTCTGTTGTGGACCTGACCTGCCACCTGGAGAAAGCTGCCAAATATGATGACATCAAGAAGGTGGTAAAGCAGACATCAGATGGACCGCTAAAAGGTATCCTGGGTTACACTGAAGACCACCAGGTAGTCTCCTGTGACTTTAACAGTGACACCTACTCTTCCACCTTTGATGCTGGGGCTGGCATTGCCCTCAACGACCACTTTGTCAAGTTCATTTCCTGGTATGACAATGAATTTGGCTATAGCAACAGGGTGGTGGATCTTATGGTCCACATGGCCTCCAAAGAATAAGAGCCCCCTGGACCGCCAGCCCCAGCAACAGCTCTAGAGGAAAAGAGAGGCCCTCAGCTGCTGGGAGTCCTTACCCCAACTCTAATCCCCCTGCATACTGAGAAGCTCCCATCCTCAGTTCCCATCCAGACCCCCTGGAGAAGGGGAGGGGCTTAGAAAGCCCAGTCTTGTCATGTACCATCAATAAAGTACATTATCAATCCAATAATAATAATAATAATAATAATAATAAGATGGAAAAGAACAGGGCAAGTGCCAGACTCAGAGAGAGAGAGTTCTGGGGTCTCCTGCCAGTTGAGGATTTCTTGTTGTGGGTGGGTAATGAAGGAGACAGTAACACTCAACCTTACATGGAGTTCATGTAGGGTTAGGTGTTGTCTTTTTGGGCACCCAGTCTGGAAGTAGTTTGTGCAGACCCCAAAGCAGCTGGGGCACTAAGGTATTTTCATCCCGAGGGGAGCTGAAGGTGAGAGATCCCTCTAGTTCAGGGCTGACCAGAACCAGCTCTGTGAATCTGGAATAAGTCATAACCTGATTCCAGGTACCAAAGTGGGTGTTTCTAGCTCTCACATACTTTGGTGAAACTTCAAAAGCCAGGAGAGCAGGAGCATCCCTGAATAGAGACTGACCACACTTCTGGTCACCAGGGTAATGTGGGGTACAAGAAGGGCAAACAAAAAAATTTCTTTTCTTTCTCTATTCCAATAAGCAGTATGCCTCTGTGTCACCCACAGCCCTCTTGCCTTCAAAATCACCTGTGAAAATTCATGATGGCCACACTGTGGCTGGCCAGCATAAACAGATCTCCAGTCTCTTTCCTTCTTGCTTGGTTTTTAAATTTTCTCCCCGACACGTAAGTTCAGCTGTTTCTCTTAGTGAGAGCTAATCCAGGGCTGTCCAGGACTGACTCTGCAGATCTGGAGTAGCCAGGCCTGCCCAAATGAGGTCAATGTGGATAGCTCCCCACCTCCTTTAATGGGACCACAACCATGGTGCTCACCTCTCCGCAGCCCCAAACACCTGGAGATTGAGAGATTCCCTAGGGTGTATGCAGGTGGGACACAGCCTGACCTCTGGTCACCAAGGGAATGTGGAGAACAAGAAAAAAAAAAAAATCTCACCTAATATCTGCATGCCCCAGCTATGTTTCTGCAACACTAGTATGTTTTCTTGTCTGTGAAGCTGCTCACAAAAGCTCAAGATGACTGTACTTCCTGGTCCAAGAACACAGGTCCCCAGTCTCTCTTTTCTTTGCTGTGTCTGCTCAGCTCTCTCTCCTAGTAAGCATTGAATCCACTTCTGTATCCCTTCATTGAAAGCTCTGAGTTCTAGAACTATCATCTGCATCTGTTTCATTTGGTTTTCCTTATTTTTGCTGTAGAAGGTCCATACAGCCTTTCTGCCTACTCTGCCATCTTGCTTGAGACTATAGATCTTCATGGAAGCAAACAGTCTCATTTTTTCCCAGAGCAGTTGGTGGGTTTAAACTGCCAACTTTCAGTTAGTAGCCCAATGCCTAATCCCCAGCATCACTTTTTCTATGTACTCATTATCCCTGTGCCTTATAACTTTAGCCTGCACTGGGCTTTCACTTGCCTGGGATCAGAGACTCCATCAAGGGTCCAATGCCAACCACTATCTGATTAGAGTTTCTGTATCTCTTATTTCAGATTCTTGAGCAAGAATCTGATTAATCCAACACTGATTAGCTGCCTTTGTGACTTTTGCCCTCCTCTGATTAGTGGGGGAAGGGAATTGGCAGTGGGGGCAGCTTCTGGAATCAGAGTACCTAGATTCAAATCAGACTCTACTACTTACTAGTCAGGTCACCTTGAGTAAGTTAGTTAGCCTATATATGACTATTTGCTCATCTATAAAACGAGGATAATACTGGTACCTACTATACAGAGTTAGTGGAAAGTTGAAATACAATAATCCTTTTAAAGGGCTTACCTCAGTGGCAGGCAGATAAGAAGTCCTCAATGTTAGTTTTTTTTACAAAACTATCAATCAGTGTTATGATTTTTTCAAATATAGCTGCCTGAGCCCACCCCTTGCACAGATGTGATGGAGATGCCAACAAAGGAAACGTGGTCCAAGAGTCTACTGAAAATGTCACTCATTATAATTCTTTAAACATTACTGATCACTTTCACACATTATTTTATGTTGTCTTCCCTGATGAATTTCCCTCACCTGCGTGATCTGTTTGTCTTTGTCTTGCTCCTGTTTAAGACTTAACAAAGAGTCTCTATAGTGATTATGAATTGGGCTGTGAACCGCAAGGTCTGCAGTTTGAAACTACCAGTGGTTCCATGGGAGAAAGATGAGGCTTTCTGCTCCCGTAAAGATTTACAGCCTCGGAAACCCTGTGCAGGGTAGCTATGAGTCAGAACCGACTCCACAGCACTTAACAACAACAACAATATTATTTATATGCTTAAAGATGGCGTCTCTTTTCTCCCCTGCAACAGCCCAAAGAAGGACTTCCTAATGCAAGGAGCTATTATTTTGTTTTTTAACTGGAGAGGAGACTGAAGTTCAGGAAGTCTGACTTGGTCAATATCTCCCATCTTACTTGTAGAGTCAAAACTCAATGTCAAGTCTTCTCATTCCACATCATAGCTGTTCTGTGGCAATGCAGAGGTATGATTACTCAGTTAGCTTTATACTCCTTTGTTTATACCTTCTAATATACTCCTTGTTTATACCTTCTATTTTTATGGGACGGAAGAGAAATTTCACATGGAACTTGTGGATGGGCTCTATTTGGCAGGCCTGTAAGAAGGCTGACACTGGTTTAGTTGGCCAATTTCCACCCTAACATGGAGTTGTTGTTATTAGGTGCCATCTGTTCAGTTCTGGTTTATAAGGATTCTGTGTGCAACCGAACGAAACACTGCTTAGCCTGCGCCATCCTCATAATCATTACTATGCTTGAGTTCATGGTTGCAGCCAACATGTCGACCTGTCTCATTCAGTCTTCCTCTTTTTCGCTTACTCTCTACTTTACTAAGCATGATATCTATTTACAGGGAGCAGTCCCTCCTGATAACATGCCTAAAGAATATGTGACAAAATATTGCCATCCTTACTTCTAAGAAGCATTCTGCCTGGACTTCTTTCAGAACAGATTTGCTCATTCTTCTTGCAGTTCATGGTATATTGACTAGCCTAATAATTCAAATACATCAATTGTTCTTTGGTCTTCCATAGTTATTGTCCAGTTTTCACATATATATGAGGCAATTGAAAATACCATGGCTTGGGTCTGGTGCACCTCAAGGTGACATCTTTGCTTTTCAACACTTTAAAGAAATCTTTTGCAGCAGATTTGCCCAGTACTAGAATTGACTCAAAGGCACTTAACAACAACAACAACATACATCATTTAGAGTCCTGGTGTGGTGCTGTGGGTTAATGCGCCAGATCGTAAAGCCATTTGAACTGCAAGGTCGGCAGTTCACGCTCACCAGCTGCTCCTTGGAAACCCTATACAGGGCCGCTATGGGTTGGAATCAACTCAACAGCACTTAAAAACAACAGCAACATACACCATTTGGAGTCCTGGTGTGGCGCTATGGGTTAATGCACCAGACTGCAAAGCCGTTTGAACTGCAAGGTCGGTGGTTCAAGCTCACCAGTCGCTCCTAGGAAACCCTATACAGGTTCACTATGGGTTGGAACCAACTTGACAGAACTTAACAACAACAACATACATCATCTAATTTCCTTGTGTGTGAGGTGTGTCTCTTGCAGACAACATATTGAAGGATCTTGTTTTCTTATCCATTCTGCCACTCTCCGTCTTTTAACAGGTGCATTTAATCCATTTACATTCCATGTAATTATCAATTGTTAAGTTGTTGTTGTTAAGTGCCGTCGAGTCGGTACAGGGTTTCCGAGGGTGTAAATCTTTACGGGAGTAGAAAGCCTCATCTTTCTCCCACGGAACAGCTGGTAGTTTCGAACTGCTGTCCTTAAGGTTCGCAGCCTGATTCGTAACCACTATGCTACCAGAGCAATAGGTATGGATTAATTGCTGCCATTATGTTTGATTTTTTGTGGTGTTGCTGCTTTTTTTGTTCTGTGTGTCTTCCTTTGTTGACTTCATGCTTTTTGTGTTCTTTCTTGTGAGTTTCCTCATAGTTTTAATGTTTCCATGTTCTTGGATTTTCATTC
>NW_006408566.1:9607306-9621561 GCF_000296735.1 Chrysochloris asiatica
TGCCCTCCTTCCAAAATGTAGTCCAGGTCTACCTCTAGGTCATTTGTCTCAGTCATTTTATCTTGTGTCTGGACATGTGGTGATATGGTCATCTGCTTTTGCTTCTTGGACATGTTTAGTATTTATCTTTGGCCTTAATACTTAATTGAGTATGTGGTTTGGTATTTTTTATGCTTTCTGATTGCTTCCAGGTAGATATGGTCAGGATGTGGGCTTCCATTTTCACTCTTCTTATTGCTTAACTCAGAGTAACTTTCACAGGTGTTGTCTGCCTCCCTGGCATATGATAGGTGGTACTGGATCTTGCCTGGATTTTGGTGTTTTTTAGAGTGTGATTGTAGCTTGACAATATGGCAGCAGTTGCTGACTCTTCTTGGGTAATATAGGGAGAGAAAGTGTCCCCCAAAGGTAGAATGCCAAACATAAAACAGCCAAACAGCACCAGCAAAAAAAAAAAAAAAAACTAGACTGAATACTATAGTCTATAATCACAGAAAAGGGAGAGGAGCAAGAGAAGAAGAAGAACAACAAAAAATCTGTAGCCTAACATGAATATGACTTTAATGTCCTCTCTTCAGCTTCATGCTTTCAAAGTTGCCTGAGAGATTTCAAGATGCCACTGTTGGTTGTCATGCTGTACCTCGGGCTTTAATTTAATTTTCAGTCTGTTTTGTTTTTAAACTCTCTTTCCTTCTATGCAGCCCTGTCCTGGCTTTTCCCGTATTAAAAAAAAAAAACAACAACAAAAAAAAACCGTTCAGGGCCTGCTATTGTGCTGAGTATCTGTGCACATGTATGGCAGAAGAATCCACCAGTAGTGAGGATGGGGGTGTCCACTGGCTCAGGCATTTCCCCTCTGCCCCCAGTTACAAGAATGGAGGTGTGCAAACAGTGGGGGTGGGGGGGTGGGGAACAATGACCAGATACCAAAAAAAAAGAAAATCAGAACAAAGCAAAACCGACAAAGTGTATTGTCCACCTTTGCGCCAAGGTTCCCGTGGCATTTTTTTCCATGGTGTTTCTGCTCCCCTGCTTTTTCTTGCCATTTGGTCTCACCTAAGCTGTCGACTCGGAGCCTCTGAGTCTGGCAGATTCAAAACTACGTGATTTCACTAGCTATAAGCCTTCAAACCTTTAAAATATTCCTATCTCTGTGGTTCCGAGTTTTGGAGCTCTTCCCTGGATCTGCTTTGCCTGGTATTCTGTGGTATGGCTGATGGTGAACTTCACTGCACCTCCACCTTAGCCGCCATCACATCATTTAATTTCTTGACTGCTGCTTCTCTGGATGTGTAAAATGAAATCCTTGGCAACTTCAGTCTTTTTTCTGGAAGGTTAAATTGTTGTTGTCAAGTGCCATCAACTTGGTTCCAACCCATAGACTTTCCAAGGAGCGGCTGGTGAGCTTGAGCCACCAACTTTGTGGTTCATTTCAACCTTGCCGTCTAATGCTTTATCCCATCACACCACACTAGGACTCATAGTATTGTATAATTAGGGATACTTGAGAGTTATATCTGTAGACCAAAAAGTGGGGGATTGATAGATGACTTATTTTTTACCTTGAGAACATTTTTAAATGTTTACTAGAAACAAATGGCATTACAAATAGAATTTTTAAAATGAGATAGAAAAAAATACACTATTAGAAATGAAATGGGTAAGTTTCTGCTGGCGTTTTATGGTATATAAACAGAAACATACATTTCTGGTTATCATGATTTCTAGTGAAAAGCACCTTTGCCAAATGTCACATGGTATCATTTTATACAAAAACAACAAACAACCAAAAATGGAAAGAAAACTTGTGGAAACTCAAACTACCCCATTGTACCTTTCTAACAACTAGATTAATGTTTGCTATTAAGCAGTCATTCCATTAAAATAATGGCTTTTTTTTTTTTTTTTTAGATACTCACCTTTCAGCTGGCACTTAGAGTCATTTCCTTGTGACTTGCTGTTATGAAAGAAAATCATTTTGGATAAGTAAGCATCTTGGTGTGGTGAGCTTTATTATTCCTGTCCTGATCACTGCTTTTGTATAGAATTTATGGAGTCTCCCTGTGCCCATGCACATCAAGTCAGATCTTCTTCTCTTTGGTTTTCAATCCCTCTCCAGATATGCTGCCCTGATCCCACACCATTTCTGCTACACTGATTGTGTTGTTAAGTGTTGTCAAGTCAATTTGGACTCATAGTGACCCTGTATAGGGTTTCCAAGGAGCAGTTGGTGGGTTTGAACTGCTGACTTTGTGGTTAGCGGTCCAGTGCTGATCCTACAGCACCACACCACACCAGGACTCTGTGCCCTGATTACATCGTATTTATGTTACCTTATTTTCCTCAATACCAGTCATTTTTATTTCCTTTTTGTTGTTAAGTGCCGTGAAGTCGGTTTTGACTCATAGCGATCTTATATAGGGTTTCCAAGGAATGGCTGGTGTGTTTGAACTGCCAAATTTGTGGTTAACAGTCCAGTGCTTATAAAACAGTGCCACACCAGTTCCTTCTTGTTGTTTTTGTTGTTAAGTGCCGTTGAATTGGTTCCGACCCATAGCAACCCTATATAGGGTTTCCGAGGAGCCGCTGGTGAGCTTGAACTGCTGACTTTGCAGTTCAAACAGCTTTGCAGTCTGGGGTATTAATCCACAATGCCACACCAGGACTCTACACCAGTTCCTTAGTAACCTTCAAATATGTTGTCTGTACCCATACTGCCCTTTCCCTTGATCTAAGTGCAATACCTTTTCCCATTATCCATCCAAAACCATTTCTATCTTTCATTGCCCACAAAATTCAACTGATTCTATAAGACTTTTCCTGTCCATTTCCACCCATATAAATATTTTCCTTCTCTAAGTTTGTATGGCTTATAAATAACTCCATGGTTTATTGAGTGGCACACCAGGATTCCATCTACCAAGTACCAGGTTTATCTCTACTGTTTATAAAAACTATTGTTGTTATTGTTGTTAATTGCTTTCGAGTCAGTTCTGACTCATAATAGCCCTGTATAGGGTTTCTGAGGAGTAGTTGGTGGGTTTGAACTGCCAGCCTTGTGTTTCACAGATGAGTGTTGATTCTACAGTGCCACTACCAGGAGTCCTATGACATCGTTTGTTTTTGTGAAGTGCAATCGAGTCAGTTCCAACCCATAGCAACCCTGTATAGGGTTTCCAAGGAGGAGCTGGTGAGCTTGAACCACCAACCTTGTGGTTCAAACTAACTTTGCAGTCCAGCACATTAGCCCACTGCGCCATACCAAGACTCCATAACCATACAAGGTAATTCTGAGAAGGTTCATGCTATAGGTACAGCGGAGTAGAAAGCTGAAAGTGAGTAGGTCTCTGATGCCATCTCAGAGTCACAATCCTAGCCCTGGCCTGCCTTCCGCTGAATTTGGCTGTAAGAGAAAATCATCTGCTATCTTATTTAAGTCATTGTTATTCTGGAGCTCTGGAGCTAGCAACTATATGCAATTTCTAAATTATGAAGTCCTTGATTTAAAGGACTAACTGGGCAAAGAAGACTCATGACACAAAACTATTAGAGGACACTTCTTGGTAGCTAATTAAACACAGAACTTTAGAATCGGTTATTCCTTAGTTTACTCCTTAGCTCAGCAACTTAGAGTATGTGACCTTCCTGAACCTCAGTTTCCTCTTTTATAAAATGTTGTTGTTACGTGCCATCCAGTCAGTTCTGACTCATAGTGACCCTGTCTAAGGGTTCCAAGGAGCGGCTGGTGAGTTTGAACTGCCTACCTTGTGGTTCAAACCAACCTTGTAGTCCAGAGCATTATCCTGCAGTGCCACACCAGGTGATGATAATTACTTTGTACCATTATTATAATAATTACCTTGTATTATTATCATTGTCAGGAGGGACCAGTCGCTGGAGAAGGAGATCATGTTTGGTAAGGTGGAAGGTCAGAGAAAAAGAGGAAGACCCCCCCCAACGTGATGGATTGGCCAAGTGGCAGCATCAATGGACTCAAGCGTGGCAACATTAGTGAGGTTGGCCCAGGATCAGGCAGTGTTTTGTTCTGCTGTGCATAAGGTCACTATGGGTCGGTACTG
Source organism: Chrysochloris asiatica (assembly GCF_000296735.1). NCBI lineage: Eukaryota > Metazoa > Chordata > Mammalia > Afrosoricida > Chrysochloridae > Chrysochloris > Chrysochloris asiatica. The sequence continues at coordinate 9,611,386 of NW_006408566.1, forward strand.
ACTCAATGGCACCTAACAACAACAACAACAACATCATTATTGTCACCTGGTGTGGCACTGCAGGATAATGCTCTGGACTACAAGGTTGGTTTGAACCACAAGGTAGGCAGTTCAAACTCACCAGCCGCTCCTTGGAACCCTTAGACAGGGTCGCTATGAGTCAGAACTGACTGGATGGCACGTAACAACATTTTATAAAAGAGGAAACTGAGGTTCAGGAAGGTCACATACTCTAAGTTGCTGAGCTAAGGAGTAAACTACAGGAATAACCGATTCTAAAGTTCTGCGTTTAATTAGCTACCAAGAAGTGTCCTCTAATAGTTTTGTGTCATGAGTCTTCTTTGCCCAGTTAGTCCTTTAAATCAAGGACTTCATAATTTAGAAATTGCATATAGTTGCTAGCTCCAGAGCTCCAGAATAACAATGACTTAAATAAGATAGAAGATGATTTTCTCTTACAGTCGAATTCAGCGGAAGGCAGGCCAGGGCTAGGATTGTGACTCTGAGATGGCATCAGAGACCTACTCACTTTCAGCTTTCTACTCCGCCATCCCTAGAGCGTGAACCTTTTCATAATGTTTACAAGATGGCTGCTGCAAGTCCAACCATCATACTTATTTACAAGCAGAGAAGAAATGATTAAAGGGAAAGTTGAACTTCTAACTAAATTTTAAATAACTTTTCCAGAAGTCTCACTCTATCATTTCTCTTTCTATCTTTTTTGGTCACAATATCTGCAAGAAAAGCTGACAAATGTTTTATATCTGAGCACACTTCCTCATTCAACAATAAATGTGTTCTGTTTGCAAGAAAGAAATGGATGTAGAATCATGTTCAGTGCCTTTGAGTCAGTTCCAACTCATAGCAACCCTGTATAGGGTTTCCAAGGAGTGGCTGATGAATTTGAACCACCAACCTTGTGGTCCAGTTCATTATCCTACAGTGCCCACCAGAACTCCTGAATGGTGGTGTAGGGCATGAAATCTGAAGACTTTTTGCCTGTGAATGACTATAGTTGTTGTTGTTGTTAAGTGCCATCGAGTCGATTCTGATCCATAGCGACCCTAGTGTACGGTTTCCAAGGAGCAGCTGGTGAGCTTGAACTGCCAACCTTGCAGTTCAAACAGCTTTGCAGTCTGGCGCATTAACCCACAGCGCCATACTAGGACTCCACACAATGACTACAGTGAGAGAGCTTAATTCCATCTTATACTTAGGTTTACATGTTCAGATGCTTGTTTTTCTTGAGTACCTCATGCACCTATGACAGCTGAAATGCCAGAGTTAGAAGCAGAGTATATTTAAAAGTAGGTCTTGGGCCACCTCCCCCAGCTGACCTTCACAGGAATGTTCCTAAGCACATTAAGGAATCATTAAGGAATGATCCCCTGCCTGTGATGTCATCATATCCTGAAAGCCTTAAAGGCAGTTTGTAAGCTTTCCCATCTGCAGTAGTCCTTCCCCTGCTTTCTGTAGGCCCAGCGTGCATATATGATACATTTCTGCCATCATCTGTGGTTGTGGGTGGAGATTCCTTTGTTCCCTGTGCCCTACAAAAGGTCATCACTTGGAGGGAGAATGTTGGAAATGCATCATGGCATCTAAGGTTTTCTTCCCCCCTGGGGTGATCTGTGTTTGTTTTTGCCTTGTGTTTGCTCCTGATTTAAGACTTAATAAGGAGTCTCTATAGTATTTATATATTTGAAGAGGGGTCTTTTTTCTCCCCTACAACAATGGCAACTAGTGATCTCTGCCAGAGACTCATGTCCCTGCTTTCTATTACATCTTCATAGTACAATAGGTGCTCAGTAAACACTGGTGTGTAGTCTAATCTAGAAAAGTGGAGAGTACATAATGTAATTTAGAAAACTGATAAATGTAACAACGGAAAAAGCCACATATATTGTTGTTTGTTGTGAAGTGCCATTGAGTCGGTTCTGACCCATAGCCAGGGTTTCCAATGAACAACTGGTGAGCTTGAACTGCCAACCTTTCAATTCAAACTGACCTTGTAGTCCAGCGCATTAACCCACAGTGCCACACCAGGACTCCTCTAATATATTAGTACTTTACAAAAAATACACTCTTCTTCCTAAACAATTTTTCTGTCACTCCCTTATGTAAGGAATGCATATAAAATTAGCATCAAGATTAAGAAAACCAAGCCAATTTATTTGAAATGATTTTGAGTAGATTCAATGTGTGACTTTCAGCCCTTACTTATTCTTTGCATACGTTTTTCTTTTCCATTTACGAAATTGGAATCATAAAATGTCTTGTTTTGAAAAAGAACTTGCTGTACACCGCCACTTCTTACAGAATGTCCAGTACTTAGGATGAGCACTTAGAGAAAAAGATCAGATTACATTTCTAAATGAAATTAGTATTATACATTTCTGGAACTCTCCTGAGTTCCTTATTTTGATTTTCAAAATAATTCAAACACTTGAAAAACAAACAAACAAACAAAAAAACTATGGTGTTCCCAGCCTCCAGGCTAACTTCAAGAAAGGGTCTTTGTTTGAGATTAAAAACATATTTTTGTAATTTTTTAATATCATTTCAAACTAAGAAAAAAAAATTGTAAGCATCTCCAGATTCTCTACCCAGAATCACCAATTATTTACAATTTGCCCCACATGCTTTATTCATTCTGTTTCTCTTTTCTGTGGTATTTATGTATATGTTTGCTTTTGTGAGTCAGTTGGAGACATTGTATGTTAGGAAACCTCTAGACACCTTAGAATGTTTTCAGAAACTCTTTGGTTTATACAAATGTAGGTCAAAAAGTATTGGTATAAAAGCATAAAGATCTTTGTTGTTGTTAAGTGCCGTTGAGTCAGTTCCGACCCATAGCGACCCTGTACAGGGTTTCTGAGGGTGTAAATCTTTATGGGAGTAGAAAGCCTCATCTTTTTTGTTTGTTTTTGCCTTGTGGAGCAGCTGGTAGTTTCAAACCACTGACCTTAAGTTTCGCAGCCTGATTCGTAACCACTATGCTACCAGAGCTCCTTAAAACACAAATATCAAAATACAAAGTTATTGTTATGTTAATACATAACTTCTGTCTTGTCTAAATGGAGATGGTGTTTCCATCTCTCTAACACTTCTCCAAAGAATTCTGTGCTCTTTAATTGACATTATGTCAGAGCCGCAATCTCAGCATCCTTGAAGGACTCAAATTGTGTTCCTTTTCATTGTTCTTTGAGATTTAAGAACAAAAAGAAGTCTAAAGGGACAAGGTCAGGGCTGTACAGTGCAGGGGTTAAAGTTTCCCAAAGAAAGTTCTCCTCAAAGAATAAGGTGTGTTGTTGTCCTAATGAAAAAAAATCCTTGGCACAACTGTCTGGGTATTTTTCTCACAGTGCAGTTTTGCATTGTTTAAAAAATTTCTTCCTAATTAACTCTCATGATTGTCCTACATACTTCAAAAAATTTTTATCAAGATTACCACTTGGAAATCCCAAAACACAGTCACCATATATAACCTTTTTGAATTGGCCTCCCTGCCTTGAGTTTAACTGGCCCAGCAGATCCCCTCAGAAGACAGCGTTTTGATTGGGCCTTTTTTGTAGACACTCCAATGAGACTGTTGTTGTTGTTGTTAAGTGCTGTAGAGTTGATTCCGACCCATAGTGACCCTGTATAGGGTTTCCAAGGAGCAGCTGGTGAGCTTGAGCCACTGACCTTGCAGTTCAAATGTCTTTGCAAACAGCGCCAATGAGACCAGAACAAGTGTATTACAAAAACAACTATTCTGCAGCCATCCATAGATTGCAGAGGCATGTTTAAACACATTTTATGTGGAATAAATTCATGCATGTATGAACTAGGACCCAGCAGCAATAATTTTTTGAGTTATTCTCAACCACAACAAAATGATCAAAACAGAACATTTAACATTGATACAATAATATTGTTGATATTATTGTATCTATCAGCAAATCTCATTATGTATTTTATTTTCCCAGGCCAGGATCCAATCTCAGATCAGGCATTGCATTTAAATGTCATGTCTCTTTAATCTTCTTCAATATGGGACAGCTCTTCAAATTGTCTTTGACTTTTCTTTGACTGTCTAAATTATTGCTGTTGTTGTTAAGTGCCATCGAGTTGGTTTCAACTCATAATGACCCTATATAGGGCTTCCAAAGAGTGACTGATGTGTTTGAACCACTGACCTTGCAGTTAATCGTCCAGTGCTTATCCTACATAGAAACAACAGGACTTCAGCAGGACTCCACTGTCTAAATACAGGGCAGTTATTTTGCAGAATGTCCTTCATTTTGGATTTGTCTGACTTATCCTCATGATTGCATTCTGGCTATCCACCTTTGGCAGTAATATCCCAGAAGTAATGTTGTGTCCTTCTCACTGTATCTTATGAGGATATGTATGATGTTGGTTAGTCCTAGTACTACTGATTTTAACTTTGCTGGTTATGGTAGGATCTTTCAGTTACTATCTTGCCTTTTGTAACATTCACCTACTGGTTTTAGAAACCACAAAGAGCACTCGTGTGGTGCTGAAGGATAAGCACTGGACTTCTAGCCACTAGGTGGGTGGTTCAAACCCACCAGCTCCTCTTTGGAAGCCCTATACAGAGTTACCATGAGTTGAAACTGACTTGACAGTACTTAGCAACAAATAATTTCAAAGGAGCCCTGATGATGCAATGGGTAAAGCATTAGACTACTAACCAGTAGCTCCGCTACACAAAAGACCTATTCCCATAGAGATTATAGTCTTGGAAACCTTATGAGGCAGTTTTACTCTGTCCTATGGGATTGCTGAAGTACAGAGTCAGGTGTGATGCTGTGGGTTAATGTGCTGGACTGCATAGTTGGTTTGATCTGCAAGGTTGGTTCAAGCTCACCAGTTGTTCCTAGGAAACCCTATACAGGGTTTCTGTGGGTAGCAATCGACTCAATTTTACAAAGGAAAAAAGAGAATATCACCCATTAGGAGATGATATCTCCCATGGAAATGGTAATTAAGCATGATCATTGAAGTCCACGTATAGGAAAAGCAATTCCATTCTCTTCTCTGTAGTATTACTCTTTAATTTCATACTGATTTGATTGTCTTTAATATCAAGTTGTTAAGGAATTTGACTACTTTCCTCTCATTTAGCACTAGAGTCTATTTCTTGTTTATTACCACCGGACAAATCTGGATTCAAATTCCACGCTTTCAGCTGTTTGTAGGACACAAAGGAGTCCTGGTGTGGTACTGTGGGTTAATGTGCTAGACTGCAAGGTCAGTTTGAACCACAAGGTCGGTGGTTCAAGCTCGCCAGTCACTCTTTGGAAACCCTATACAGGGTCACTATAAGTCAGAACTGACTTGGTGGCACTTAACAACAACAAGTACCTCCTTTAAGTCTCAGTCTCCTGACACTTAAAATGAAGATGATAATCCCAATAATAAAGTGTTATAAAGAGGCATAAATGAGATAATGTATGTGAACGCATGTAACATGGTACCAGATATAAGAAAGCAGTCAATTATGTATTTTCTGCCTCTAATAAAAATTCCAATATTTAATGGCAGATTTTTTTTAGTGTTTATTGATTTTATTGTCCTAATGAAGGTAGATGATCTTAAATATAACATCTGCACCTTCTGAGAAAACAAAAAATTAGAGATCTTATCGTTCATTTGGTATATACTTGGTGGTATCTGCTATGAGCCATTCACAATTCTAGAGTAGAGCAAAAGATAGAATCTCCTGTTCTGACATTAATTTTATTCTATTCAAAGGAAACATATGATAAATACAAAAACAAACTTAAAATTTTAAAAAATCAAATAGAAAGAGCTATGGAAAAAAATTGATTTGGAAAGAGAAATAAGGATTTTGAGGAGGTTTCTGTTTTAAATAGATACTTAAGGAAGGATTCACTGGTAAAGGGACATATGAGCAGATACTGAAAGGGTAAGGGAATGACTCACCAGTGTGTCTGAAGAAAAAGCATTCCAGGCAGAGGAAAATTTTTAAAGAGAAAAAACCTAACGCACAGAATGACTTACCAAGAGTTCCCCCAAGGGAATTATAAAAGGAGCCAACAGAATTCTGTGGAGCAGAGTGGTACTCTGTTTCCTTCTCTGACATTAATTACAGGCAAGAACACAATGACTGGCTAGATGTCCAGGTTGTGGCAACTGTAGAGATGTGCTACGCAGATCTCCCTGCAAGAAATAACCTGCTGCTGGGAGCACCCCCATTAGGACCCATCTGAGTATTAGAGGGGGGACACTTTGTTCAGGGCAGTGACTGAGCACAGCAGAAATATTAGGGCCTGGCCATTGTTATACAATATGGAGTTCTTTTAAGAGCAATCTTTGCGACAGAGCTCCCTGGTAGACTGGCCACAACTTTTCCAGAGCTACACAATACTCTGAGGCTCTACTTACCCAATCATCCATTTTTTATCCCCCTTCTCCTTTCACAAGTTTAAAAAAAAAAATTTAAGCATTTATTGTGAACTGAGCGATAGTTTACATGGGAGAACATTGGCTTTACACCATCGTCTCATTGCAATGATTACAATCTCCTCCATGCATAATTGTTTCACAGTATTTGCTTCCATGCCCTCTGTTTTGTTTTGTTTTTGTGTGTGTGTGTGGGGGTGTGTACTCAAAACACTCAGGAATGTATAATAATTTAAACAACCAAAAGACATATTCAGCAAGCCTGCCTCCTGACCGCCAGCACCCACCCCCTCTCTTTCCATGAGTCCAGAGTCCTCAGCTGCTCCTTTTCTCCATGTCCTCATCTCTGCCTCCATCTCTGGTGTCGCTGTCCTTTCACAAGTTTTTTAAAGGATGTCTCTGCCCATACTTGCTTCTTCTCCCTTTTGCCTTTCACAGGCATTACTCACCTTGCCCCCAACTTCCCATAACTTGCTTGCACTTACAACCCTATCTTTGTGACCTTATACCACTCAAAGGACTCAAAGTTACAATAGGCAGAGCAAAATGACCCTTGAGATTTTTGCTCTCACTCTTAATGTCTATAAAAGTCAAATAGAAAGTCCATGGAGCTAGAGCAATGGAAGTCTAGGATGATTTCAATATTTCTAGATAATTCCCATCAGTCCTACCCCGAAGCATCACAAATAATGTACACTGAGTGAAGCCTTGTGGTGAAATGAGTTTCTTTATGTGGACTTTTGTCTTGGTTCTTCAGAAAAACAACTTGAGAGATTTCCCCACTAAATCCTAAGATTTCCCCAGTTTTCCTAGTTTTCTACCCGAGGATTTCTTACTTTTTTTTCCAAGTTGACTGACATTTCATGGTTGAGTTGTAAACAACTTGTGGTTTGATACTTTTTGTCTGGCATGGGGCTGCAGCCTGCCCTGTGATTGGTATGCACCTTGCAGAGATTGGTCAATGAACTATGCAAATGAAGTGTCTGCAGCTTGGTCAATAAACTATGCAAATGAATTATTGTGTTATATTAAGAGGAATTGATCAGTCCATGACCCTGATGAGAGGACCATGTCCTGAAATTGATAAGGTTCTTGAATCCAAATTCAGTCATCTCTTTTATTATGTAAATGCTGGCTAACTATTCCCCAGCCTTTATCAATATCCTGTATCACTAATAATATTTTATCCTGTGGTCAACCTCCTGGCTTAGTTACTTAGATAAAACCATGTCAACTTTTAGTCAGATCATGGTGGGGAAGCACTATAGTGAACATTTGCTTGTATGTTGTTGCTGTTAAATGCCATTGAGTCGGTTCTGACTCATAACAACCCTGTATAGGGTTTCTGAGGAGTGGCTGGTGAATTTGAACCACAGGCCTTGCAGTCCAGTGCATTATCCCTCAAGACTCCATAGAATCCTTCAATGTTGCAACTCAAGCCTTGCATTTTTTCTTCAGTTCCCTCAGTTTAAGAAATGCTGAGTGTGTTCTTCCCTTTTGGTTTTCTAACTCCAGGTCTTTGCACATTTTGCTATATTTGGCCTAGTGTATGGCATCCTAAGGAGCTCTGGTAGCGTAGTGGTTACGAATCAGGCTGTGAACCACAAAGTCAGCAGTTGGAAACAACCAGCTGTTCCGTGGGAGAAAGATGAGGCTTTCTGCTCCCGTAAAGATTTACAGCTTCAGAAAACCTGTACAGAGTTACTATGAGTTGGAACCAACTCCACAGCACATAACCACCACCAACAACCATATGGCATGCTAAAATATATTTTTCTCTTAATATATGCATATTCTTTTTATATATATGCATATCCTAATTTCTGTCTGAAGAACCTTTCCTCCTGCCCTCACTTTTAATCCATGTGTTTCATGTATACTCTAACTCTGGCTTTAGAAATGGGACTTCTGATTGCCCTAAGTCAAGCAATGTACCCATACCCCTGGCCTCTGCAAATGGGATTGGTATGTAATCAATCAAGAATAGTACATTTTTTGTTAAAGCTACTGGGACAAAGGAGTCCTGGTGTCGCCTTGTAGGATAAGCATTGGACTGCAAACCACAAGGTCGGCAGTCTAAACCCACCAGCTGCTCCTCAGAAACCCTGTACAGTGTCACTAAGTTGAAATAAACTTGATGGCACTTAACAGCAACTGGGAGAAAGGCAAGTGCTCTTTCCCAGCTGACCTGAATTGAGGAGACTATAGAGCTGGAACTGCTGTGGATATCTTGCTACTATGATCAAAGAGCTCATCTGCAAATGGTGCTTACACAGGAAAAGTAGATCCAAGAAATATTTCATCCAAGAGATATTACACTAGGACAAAAGCATGTCTTGGCATCATATTTTGTTCTGGATCATTGCCATTCTTGAAGCTAGAACTATCTAAGAACTTTCAGTTCTGTAATACAACAAATTCTATTTCTACTTAAACTTGTGTTAGATTAGATTTTCTGTTAATTTCAAGGCCTGTCTTAATTAATCTACAGTCTTTCTTAATTCAACTCAACAAGTGTTAAAACACAAGTAAGATTAAACAATTAAAAAGACAACCCATTTAAAATGGACAGTGTTTTATTCTCCAAATAAGATGTACATATGTCTAATAGGACATGAAAGGTGCCAAAATCATTAGCTATTGTTGTTGTTTATAGGGTTTCCAAGGTGGTGGGCTTGAACCACTCATCTTGAAGTTCGGAGTCCCATGCCAATCCTACATGGAAAATGCAAATCAAAAGTCAATGACATACTATTTCATAGTCACTTGTTGTTGTTAGGTGCTGTCAAGTCATTTTGGACTCATAGTGACCATATACACAAATGTTTGAGTCCACTGTTGCAGGAACTGTGCCAATCCATTTCATTGAGGGTCTTGCTCTTTTTTGCTGACCCTCTACTATACCAAGCATGATATCTTTCTCTAGGGATTGGTCTCTCCTGATGTGTTTGCTGTTAGGTGTCATCCATTCAGTTCTGACTCATAATGACACTATACACAACAGAATGAAACACTGCCCAGGCCTGGGCCATCAGCACAGTTGCTGTTTCTTAGAGCTGTTGTTGCTGCCACTGTGTCAGCCCACGTCCTTGGGTGTCTTCTGGTTTTTTATTGACCCTCCACTTTCCCAAACATGATGTCCTTCTCCAGGAACTGGTTCTTCCTGATAACATGAACTATGAGAGATAAAGTCTCACCATCCTCACTTCTAAGAACCATTCTGGCTCTACTTCTAAGGCATTTGTTCTTCTGGCAGTCCATGGTGCTTGTAATAATCTTCTCCAACATTGTTATTCATATGCATCAATTCTAGAGTCTTCCTGATTCATTGTCCAATTTTCACAGGCATATTAAGTGATTGTGAATACCATGGCTTGGATCATGCCCACCTTAGTCATCAAACTGATATCTTTGCTCTTTAACAATTTTAAAAAGTCATTTGAAGCAGAACAGCTTCATATGTCATTTGATTTCCTGGTAGCTGCTTCCATGAATGCTGATTGTGGATCCAAGCAAAATGAAGTATTTGACAACCTCAGTATTTTCTCCATTTATCATAACGTTATTTATTGGTCCAATTATGAGGATTATTGTTTTCTTTACATTAAGGTGCAATCCATACTGAATACTGTAGTCTTTGATCTTTATTACTAAGTATTTCAAGTCTTCTTTACTTTCAACAAGCAAGGTTGTATTGTCTGCATAATAAAAGGTCGTTAATGACTCTTCCTCCAATCCTAA
>NW_006408566.1:9632925-9634017 GCF_000296735.1 Chrysochloris asiatica
CCTTATCGGTGTTGAGCATGGTCACTAATCACAGCATGTATTCCCATTGAGTCTTAGTCTCGGAAGGGGGTCCTTTTCCTTCTTTCTTGTCTTCTCAATGACTTTTTGCTTTCTTCACGTATGATGTTCTTGATGTCATCCCATGACTCTTCTGGTCTTCAGTCTTTAGTGTTTAATGTATCAGATCTGTTCTTCAGATGATCTCTAAATTCAGGTGGGATATATTCAAGGTTATATTTTGTCTCTCGTAGACTTGTTTTCATTTTCTTCAGCATCAGTTTGAATTTGCATAAGAATATTAATGGTCTGTTCCACAGTCTGCCCCTGGCCCTGATTTCACTGATGATATGGAGCTTTTCCATCTTCTCTTTCCACAGATGTAGTCAATTTGATTTCTGTGTTTTCCATCTGGTGAGGTCCATGTGTATAGTTGTCTCTTAGGCTGTCTAAAGAAGGTATTTGAAGTGAACAACTCATTGGTTTTGCAGAATTCTATCATGCGTTCTCCAGCATTATTTCTATCACCAAGGCCATATTTTCCAACTACTGATCCTTCTTTCCTTCCAACCTTTGCATTCCAATCACCAGTAATGAGCAATACATCTTGATTGCATGTTTGATCAATTTCAGATTGAAGGAGTTGGTACAATTCTTCTATTTCATCCTCACTGGCTTTAGTGGTTGCTGCATAAATTTGAATAATAGTGGTATTAACTGGGCTTCCCTGTAGGTGCGTGGATATTATCCTATCACAGACAGCCTTGTACTTCATGACTGATCTGGATATGTTCTTTCTGACAATGAATGACACCATTCCTCTTCAATTTGTCATTCCTGGCATAGTAAATCAAGTGGTTTCAGATTCACAATGGCCAATACCAGTCCATTTCAGCTCACTAATGCCTAAGATATTGATGTTTATGCATGCCATTTCATTTTTCACAACTTCCAATTGTCCCAGATTCATACTTTGTACTTTCCATGTTCTGATTTTCAATAGATGTTTACAGCTGTTTCTCTTCATTTTGAGTTGTGTCCCATCAGCAAATGAAGGTCCTGTGGGCTTTTCTCCCACAAGCTTTACTCCATTGG
>NW_006408566.1:9635147-9653036 GCF_000296735.1 Chrysochloris asiatica
AGATAGATCTTTAAATGCTCCTTTTGATAATGAATGCAATGCCATTCCTTTAGTTTGTCGTTCCTGGCATTGTTAGCCATGTGATTGTTGAATTCAGTATGAATAATACCAGTCCATTTCAGCTCACTAATGCCTAGGATAACCTATCTTTATGTGTTCTATTTCATTTTTGACGCTTTCCAATTTTCCTAGGTTCATACCTCATACATCCCATATTCTAATTATTCATGGATGTGTGTGACTGTTTCTCCTCATTTTGAGTGTGGCCTATCAGCAAATGAAGGTCCCTAAAGCTTTGCTCCATCCATGTCATTATGGTCAACCCTCCTTTGAGGAGGCAGCTCTTCCCCAGTCCTTTTTTGATTGCCTTCCAACCTGAGGTCTCATCTTCTAGCACTATATCTGACAATGTTCCATGACTGTTCATAAGGTTTTCAGTAGCTAACTATTCAGAAGTGGCCTGCCTTTCCTTATACCAAATCTGTTTTAGTCTGGAAGTTCCACTATAACCTGTCCACCATGGATGACCCTGCTGGTATTTACAATATTGGTGGCATAGCTTCCAGCATCATAGCAACATGCAAGCCACCATAGTATGACAAACTGACAGATGAGTGGTGGTGACAGTTACATAAGTACAATGTGTATGCAAGTCAGAGGTCATTAAAGTGAACACTTAAGATGGGTACACTTAAAAAATAATACTCATTATAGCTTTCCCACTTTTTATGATCAACAAAGTACCCATTGAACCTACATAATCTGATAGGTGTAAAAAGCTCTCCTACCCCAAAATATCTGTCCCCACCAACTGCAGAATAGACAGAATTTCTCCTTGACTAGATCGTGCATACATATAAGCATTGATAGCCCTAAGTAATTTGTTGTATTAATGTTCTCCAAAGACTATTTTAGTGCAGTACTAGTTCATGTGGTTGATTATACTTCCCCTTCTTCTCCAGGCACCTCAACCCACTACTGCTAAGGTGATAAAGTCTCCTTTCTGCATGTTACAGTGGAGTTCATTTCTAAACCATAAATTTTCAACTTCCACTCCTATCTTACAAAGTTTAGTGACAAAGTTCTTCATTCCATAGCACTTAGCTCAAGAGAGCAGATGACTACTGTCTTACGCTCCAGAAATGAAAGGCAGTGAATGATGACTGCCATCTTCAAATCACTAAGAAAGTTGAAGAGCCTCCAACTTTTACAAGTAAAATTTACACTTTGCCTTACTCATTTTCATTTTTTTTGTTGTTGTTTTTTCTTTATCTCATCCCAACTTCTCAGCCTCTCATTACTTACTACTTATTTTTCAGTTTAATGGCCCCCAGAAAGGCAATGGAAATCCTTGTTAACTTCCTTAGTGTGATTCCTGAAGTTCCCAGGAGTTCACTGGAATATCCACTTTGATGGTGCTTTTGCCCACTATAAAGAGCCTTTAATGATTCCAGCGTGTAGACATCTTTGTGACCAAACAAGCAATGTAAGTTCCTTTGGGGGTGTGGAGAGGAAACCTTGCCGGCGGCGTTATTATTTCCCCAATACCAAGGAAATTCATTAGCAAACACATTAAAATGCACTCATAGTCACCACACTGAATTGCTGTGGAAAAACACAGGGCTAAAACATCTTCACTTCTGTAACATGGCACAATGAGAAAACATTATGACAATTGTCTTACTATCCCCTAAGGTACCTTAATATTTAAAGGGCATTTGCTACTATGAGTTTATCTCTCCTCGGAGTCACCTTTAGTACAGTCTAACATTATGTTGGGATTCTAGTGTGGTGCTGTTTGATAAGCACTAGATTGCTAACTGCAAAGTCAGCAGTTCAAACTTACTAATCATTCCTCCAAAACCCTATACAGGGTTGCTAGGAGTTTGAACCGACTCGACAGCACTTAACAACAACAACAACAACACCATTATTTCACTGCTGTCTCCCAAGTTCCTCTGTTATGGTGAGAAAACACTGAAGTACTCCTCTAGGATGGTGGAAACAAATTAACTTTAGAGTCAAGAGGCTGAACTTCTAGCTCAAGTTCTTGAACAAACTGTGCAACCTTAAGCAAATCTCTCAAATTCTTTTGACTTCAGTTTCCTCTGAAAAAATGTTGTTGAGTGCCATCAGGTCAGTTCAGACTCATAGCAACCCTGTATAGGGTTTCCAAAGAGCGGCTGGTGGTTTTGAACTGCTGACCTTGCAGCTCAAACTGACCTTGCAGTCCAGCGCATTATCCTGCAGTGCTACACAGAAAGCATAATACACGTGGTTCCACTGAAGTAAAAGCAATGATTGCTCTCCTGGTCAATAGGGTTCCTCAGGTCATTGAACCAACAGATAGGAAAGGAGTAACATATCTTCATTAGCAGAAATTGGATTCTTGCTATTTGGTAGGGATGGGACAAGGAAGACTATCTTTAAAACTCAGGAATTCAACAGGGTACCTCTTTTGAATCCTTGGCCCAGTGGTCCAGTCAAAGGAAAAGTTGTTGTTGTTAGGTGCCATTGAGTCGGTACCAACTCATAGCGACCTTATGCACAGCAGAACAAAACACCGCCTGATCCTGGGCCAACCTCACTACTGTTGCCACACTTGAGTCTATCGATGCTGCCACTTGGCCAATCCATCTCATTGGGGGTCTTCCCCTTTTTCTCTGACCCTCCACCTTACCAAACATGATGTCCTTCTCCAGCAACTGATCCCTCCTGGCAACATGTCTGAAGTATGAGAGATGAAGTTTAGCCATCTTGGCCTCCAAGGAGCACTCTGGCTTCACTTTTTCCAAAATGGATCTATTGGTTCTTTTGGCAGTCCATAGCACTTTCAATATTCTCCTCCAACACCATAACTCAAAAGCATCAATTCTCAATAAACAAAAGACTATTAATGCCTCAGATCTCATAGACATGAAGTTTAGGTCTCTCCAAACCTGGTTTGGAAAATTACAAGCAAAAGCATCTTTACTCCCATACCTTGACACAGAAGTCAAGCAAAGAAGTACAGCCTGCTGCAGTGCTGGCAGAGGATAAGAGAAACATGGAAATGAGGGACAGAAGAAGGTAACTTCAGTACAAATCTAGACTCCATTATCAACTACAGAAGCAGGGATTGGAGCAGCTATGTTTATGTTGCTTAGTCAGCTTTCCTTCTCCTCCAACTCTCTTACTTTAAAAGAAAAACACTGATGATGGCAACATTTTAGGCTCATGCTGGCATATGCCTAACATCCCATCATCCCAGATCTGTTTCCCATCCATTCCCATTCCGTTCTTTGCTTTGAAAAGATGACCTATAAGCTCTGCATCAATAGATTACTTAGCCTTTGGGCTTCTAGCTGAGTTCAGCAACAAGGAGCACAGGTAGAAGGAAGGAAGGAAGAAAAGGAGTAAGTCATTGTACTTACCCCCTTCCTATAATGCCACTGTGCTGTGGTCTGGCTGCACCCCTCCCCTAGAGGTCACACCTTTTAATCCTAGGAGTGATAATGTTATTTCACAAAGAATGTTATTATCACACACACACACACACACACACACACCCATGAAAACCCCATGTGTGACTGAGTAGAACTGCTCCATAGGGTTTCCTGGCTGTAATATTAAGGGAAATGGATTGACTGGCCTCTCCTCCATTGGGTAGGTTCCAACTGTCATGTGATATGATCAAGAACCAACTAATGTTATTGAAGGAAAATGTGCAAGCTGTACTGACGGCACTAGCAAAAAAATCAAGGCTCCAGGAATTGGTGGAAACAAATTGAAATGTTTCAACAAATTTGATGTAGCAGTGGAAGCACTCACTACTCTATGCCAACAAAGGTGAAAGACAGCTACCTGGCCAACCAACTCTTGTTGTTGTTATGTGCCGTGGAGTTGGTTCCGACTCATAGCGACCCTGTACAGGGTTTCCAAGGCTGTACATCTTTACAGGAGCAGAAAGCCCCATCTTTCTCCCACGGAACAGCTGGTAGTTTCGAACTGCTGACCCTGAGGTTAGCAGCCCGATTTGTAACCACTCCGCTACCAGAGCTCCTTAACCAACTGTAAGAGATCAATATTTGTGCCCATTTGAAAGAAAGATGACTCTAGGGAATGCAGTAATTATGAAACAGTATTGTTAATATAACACACAAGTAAATTTTTACTGAAGATAACTCAAAAATTATTGCAGCAATACATTAACAGGCAGCTGCCAGAAATTCAAGCTGGATTCAGAAGAGCAAATGGAGCAAAGGATATCATTGCTGACGTCAGCTGGATCTTGACTGAAAACAGAGACTACCAGAAAGCTGTTACTTGTGTTTTATTGGCTATACAAAGGCATTTGACTGTGTGGATCATAAGAAACTATGAATAGCATTGCGAGAATGGGAATTCCAGAAGGCTCGATTGTGCTTATGTGGAACCTGTACATAGACCAATAGGCAGTCAACTGAACAGAACAAGAGGATACTGAATGGTTTAAAATCAGGAAAGGTGTACATCAAGATTGTATCCTTTTACCATGCTATTCAATCTGTATGCTGAGCAAATAATTTGAAAAGCTGAACTATATGAAGAAGGATGCAGCATCAGGATTGGAAGAAGGCTCAGTAACAATCTTCAATAAGCAGATAAAGCAATCTTGCTTGCTGCAAGTGAAGAGGACTTGAAGGACTTTCTGATAAAGATCTAAGAATATAGCCTTCATTATGGATTACAGCTCAATGTAAAGAAAACAAATATCCTCACAATTGAAACAATAAACAATATCATGATAAACAGAACAGAGTGAAGTTGTCAAGGATTTAATTTTATTTGGATTCACAATTAATGCTCATGGAAGCAGCAGTCAAGAAATAAAATAATGTATGATCTTGGGCAAATCTGCTTCAAAAGACCTGTTTAAAGTGTGAGAGATCAGATATGTGGCTTAAATATACTGTCAAACACTACTAAAAACACACAAACAGTAGAAAACAAAATAGATAACTGGGACTTACTAAAAATTAGATTCATGTGTGCATCAAAATATTTCACCTAAATAGTAAAGAGTCCACAGACTGTGGAAGAATTTTTTTGCCATGACATATCAAACAAGGAACTAATCTTTAACATTCATAGAAAACTACATAACATCTACAAGAAAAAGTAACCCAATTAAACAATGGGCAGAGGACATTAACAGACACATCTCAGACAGCCAAAAAGCATATGACAAAATGTTTGCATATTTAGCCGTTGTTGTTGTTAAGTGCTGTTGAGTCTATTCCAACCCATAGTGACCATGTATAGGGTTTCCAAGGAGCAGCTGGTGATCTTGAACCACCAACCTTGCAGTTCAAATGACTTTGCAGTCTGGAGCATTAACCCACAGCGCCACAGCAGGACTCCCATTAGCTATTGTTGTTGTTAGGTGCCATCAAGTCAGTACCGACTCATAGCAACTCTATGCACAGCAGAATGAAACACTGCCCAATCCTGGGCCAACCTCACTATCATTGCCACGCTTGAGTCCAATGATGCTGCCACTTTGTCAATCTGTCTCACTGGGGGTCTTCCTCTTGTTTTCTCACCCTCCACCTTTCCAAACATAATCCCTGTTCCAGCAACTTGCCCCTCCTGACAATATGTCCGAAGTATGAGGGACAAAGTTTGGCCATCCTGGCCTCCAAGGAGCACTCTGGCTGCACTTTTTCCAACATAGATCTATTGGTTCTTTTGGCAGCCCATGGCACTTTCAATATTCTCCTCCAACACCATAACTCAAAACATCAATTCTTCCACGGTTTTCCTTAGTCACTGTCCAGCTTTCACATGCATATGAGGTTATTGAAAATACCATGGCTTTGGTCAGGTGCATCTTAGTCCTCAAACTGACATCTTTGCTGTTTAACGCTTTAAAAAGGTCTTGTGCAGCACATTTACCCAATGCAATACGTTGTTTGATTCCATGAGTGTCGATAGTTGATCCAAGAAGAATGAAGTCCTTGACAAATTCAATCTTTTCTCTGTTGATAAGAATGTTGTTTATTGGTCCATTGGTGAGATGTAAATCAAAACAACAATGCGCTATCATCTCACGCAGCATTAATAGCAAAGTTCAAAGAAACAGAAATCAACAAATGCTAGCAAGGGTACAGAGAGACTGTACCCTCATACATTTCTGGTTTGACTGTAAAATGGTGTAACCACTCTGGAAAATGGTATGATGCTTCTTTAAAATCTTGGAAATAAAAATACTGCACGGTCTAGCCGTCCCTCTGGTTGGTATATATCCACATGAAATAAAACTCATGACACAAAATTAATGCATACCCATGTTCATTACAGCACTATGTATAACAGTAAAAAGATAGCCTAAATGCCCATTAATGGAAGAATGTACAAACAAACTTTGGTACATTCACAAATTGGAATACTTTGAAGAATAACGATGAATATGCAAAACACCTTATAACATGAATGAACCTGGAAGACATGTTTAGTGAAATTAGTCAACCACAAAAGGACAAATATTATATAAAACCACTATTGTAAAAACTCAAAAAGTTTTCAAACTAAAAGAAACATTTGTGTTACAGAGCAAAGATGTCTCTTTGATGCCTAAAGTGCACATGACCCAAGCTTTGGGTATTGTCAATCATCTGATAGGTGTGTGAAAAGTGGACAATAAATAAGGAGGACCAGAGAAGAATTGACACACTTGAACTATTGTATTGGCAAAGAATATTAAAATACCATGGACTTCCAGAAAAGCAAACAAAATTGGAAGAAGTACAGAGTATGTTCCTTAGAAGCAAAGATGGTGAGACTTCGTCTCATATAATCTGGACATGTTATCAGGTTGGTCTTCTCCCTGGAAATGGGCATCATGCATGGTAAAGTAGAGGGTCAGTGGAAAAGAGGAAGACCCTCAATGCAATGGATTGACACAGTGGCTGCAATAAGGGACTCAGACATAACAACAATTGTGAGGATGGTGCAGGGTCAGGCAATGTTTCTTTTTTGTTGTGCATAGGGTCTCTATGAGAGTGTGGTGACTCCATATAATAAGCACTAGACTTTGACTCATAAGGTTATCCATTCGAGCCTGCCAGTCACTCCATGAGAGAAAGATGAAACTTTCTTTTCCTGTGAAGATTTAAAGCTTTGGAAACCCTATACAGGGTCGCTATGAGTCACAACCGATTCAATCTCACTTAACAACAAGGGTCACTATGAGTTGAAACCTACTTGGTGACACCTAACAACAACTAACAACACACAACCTGAAGCCCCTTTTTACTATCATAGGGTATTGTATTGTCACTTAGGGATTCCTTTATACCCTACTCACAATTTTGTAAAGAATCCACCTTTATTAAACTTTCCTGAAATTATCAAATTTGTACAAATAAAATCCTATTTCGCTTCTGGTGCGACCCTAATATGGACATGTTTTTACAGCTACCATAAGAGATACCTATAAAACAAAATGAATTGTTTTACACACATTATGTGTGTAAAACTTCCTTGAAGAACACACTAACTATAGGAGTTCATATGAGGCATATGACGGTCCTAAAATCCAGATATCGAGCATTGTGGTCCCCACAATAAATTAGAGCTCCCCCTCAATCTGGCTAACAGGTAACCTTTACCCCGGTTTTTATGGCAATTACTTCATTGCTTTTCTGCATTTTGTCAACAAAAATGCAGTTTTTCCAACTATGTAAGCATCAATTAAATACTTTTATTTTGCCTGTTATAGAACATATAGAAATAGACTCACGCCATACATTCTTTTGTGTCTTGTTCCTTTTGTTCAATATATTTAGATCATCCATGCTGTTGTAGTATACTTTGCTCATTTTGCTGTGGTATACTATTGGACTGCATTGAATTTATGAACTTCTGTTCAGGAAATGATACCTTAAGAGAGTAAAAAGTCAGATTGAAGAAAGAGGTATTATTGTCAATTCTCACTTGTAAACACTCCATATGAAAGAGTAGGACTGCCTCCACAAGAATTTGTTAGGTGCAATCTTTCTGGAAGCAGATGTCAGATCTTTCTCCTAGAGGGCAGCTAAGTGAGTTGGAGCTGTCAGTCTTTCAGTTAGCTGCTGAACACTTAACTGGTGATCCTTATGAGAAGATATTAGCTACACATATAACCAACAAAGGATTTGAATCCAAAATATATAAAGAATTCATATAAATTAATATGAAAATTTCAGATAGCCCAATAGAAAATTGGGCAGGATACTTACTTAAGCACCTCATGTTAAAGAAAACTACCTGGCAAATAAAATATGAAGAGGTAGTCCACCTTTTCATCCCTTTAGAAATGAGAGAAATGCAAAATGAAGCCACAACGAAATACCAATGCCATACTAACTGTTGTGATAATGTGGGATGATGGAAGTTATCAGAGGCTGATGATGGGAGCATACATTTTGAAAGAGCAAATTTCTCTCAAATAAATATACAGTTATATGTACCATACATACATTTTGACACAGGGACTTCAAACTAGCAAGTGGTGGTGAAGAATACAATGACTACTAGTATAATTTGGTACCATTGCCTTGATGTATGTAATGTGGCAGCAGTTTACCCACCAATGGTTTGGTCCCATCGGTGGAGATGTTAACACCATGGAAAACAAACAGACAAAAAATAAACAAACCAATTTCACTTAAAAATATTAATCAAACAACAAATTAATCATATAAAATCTTCACCATGTTAGTCCTATTTCACTTTTTTTTTTAAGTTTTGTTTTTTCATTCAGTTTCTTTCCCTGCACTCATTTATATTAAAGGATTTCCAGGAAGATGGCAGATGAGGCAGATATACTACAAAGACCCACTACAACAAAAATACAAGAGACTAAAAGAAACAGACACAGATGGAAATCCTGGAACTGGGAACTTTAGGTAAAAGGTTAGAGAAGTGTATTGAGTGCTTGCTAGGAGGAAAAACTGAGCAGGAACTGGCAGAGAGGGAAACTGACAGGTGAACTATCAGCCAGACATGGTACAAACATCATGAACTTTTGTGAGAAGCCTTGGAGACTGAAGGTGGCCTGGCAGAGCAGATTCACACCATCAAAGGACTGACAGAAAGATCGACGAAAGCCAGGAGAATACAGAAAAAAATATTTGAAGGATTCAGGAAAATGTTACAAGAAAAATGTTCAGGAAAAATAACATCAAATTTTGAAACAATGCAAAACCTGCAATTAGAAATCCAGAAGACTAATATTTCAAAATAAACAATACATTAATATTTCAGAAATAAATAATACATTGAAAGGGAAAAGGAGTAGATGTGTTGCAATGGAAGCTGGAATGAGTGATTTTGAAGATAAATCTATCAATACTAGTATGCTAGAAATGCAATTTAAAAAAAAGAATTAAAAAGTCTTAAGATAAAGTGAAAATTATGTGGGACACCATGAGAAGGAATGGAGTCCTGGTATGGCACTCTGGGTTAATGTGCTGGAGTGCAAATTTTGTTTGAACCTCAAGGTTGGTGGTTCAAGCTCACCAGTAGCTTTGATGACACTTAACAACAACAAACAATAAATGAGGAGGAATAACTTAGAGGTGATCAGAATTCAAGAACAAGAAGAGACCAATAAAAAGCACAGAGAAAATTGTTGAAGAGTTGTTGTTTTTTATAATTTTTTATTGTGAGTTGAGTGATGGTAAACAGACAAGCTTTACTTTCAACTAATCATACATTTTATTTCATCACAATGATTACTCTCCATTCCCTGTAACAACAGTTATCCTGCATCACCCTGTGGCTTCCCTTTTACATCTTATATTTCACAAATGAACAAAGCAAAAATATTTGATGTACACATACAAAACAAATATATTTATTCATTTAAATGTCCAGAGGGCATATTTTGCAAGCCAGCCACCTGCCTCCAGGCACATAGCCTTTTTCAGTCACTGGGCCTAGAGTCCTCAGCTACTTTATCTCTCTATACCTCTGCCCTCATCTCTGCTGTCATCACTTTTCTGAGTTGGATCTCAGTATCAAACATCTTTAGCTTCCTTGATTCACGTTCTGATCAAATAGCCATCCAAGTTAGGTCAAACGGGTACTATCTGCACACTTCTCCACACTTCACACCAGCCGGTCTCTTCACTCTCAGCTGTGGCCCCTAGTGGTTTGGTCAGTGTCTGTGGACTTGGGAGTTCACACATCGCCCTAAACTTCAGACAAGCCAGCACTTCCTCTTCTCTGTCTCATCCCAAGGTCAATGAGTGGCAATGGAACATGGCCAAACTCAGCCCATGGCTTCATTTCTGTATTTCCTTCACTTCCACTTGTAAGTAGACCAGGGCGGTCACCAACAAACATTCTAGATTGCTCATGGGTTCCCTTGGAGTTTCAGTCTTACAAGAGGCTCTTCCCTGATGGGCTGAATTTTCTTGCCTTGATGGCTTCAAGGCAAACAGCTTGCTTGATATGCTAACATCCAAGCAGTCTGCTTTTTTCCTGCTGGTCTTTCTTTCAAAAAGTATTTTCTGTTCTTTTGGTCATCTAAGGTTGGTCTGCATGTCTTTTTAAGTGGGAATGCCCACCTCAGAAGGTTCTGGGTGGGGTTCAGTATTCCACCTAAGGCCCCATACTCCACAAAGACTTAACATGAAGCCTATCTCCCTGGGCAAATTTTATTTCCCTTTTAGCTAATCCAATGAATTATTGGCTGAAGATGGGCTTATAAGCTTTTTGTCATCATAATTCCCAATACTCCTTTCTGTGTCACTTAAATGTATATTTTACAATAGTAGGCAGGGGAAACCAATATCCAAAAGATAATCAAGCCCCTAAATGCTTTTTTCCCCTCATTTATCCATTTGTATTATGTTTTAATCCCTGTATCACAGAGCAATGTTGTTTCAATATTGTGTGCACATCACTATTTAACTCTATCCCACTTAGCATACCTCCCTAAGTCTTCCCCTATCTTCATTATTCATCTAACACCCTACCCCTTCTTCTGTGTTGCTCTTCCCCTCCTTGTACATTACCCTCCCCATCACCCAAGCTATATCCCCTATCCTGCAAATTACTCTCCCCTCCTTACCATCAAATAATTCTCCTTTTAGCATAGAAATTTTTTCTTAAGCTATTATAATAATGGTCTTATGCAATATTTGTCCTTTTATGATTGACTAACTCAGCATAATGTTTTCAAGGTTCATTCATACTATGAGATGTTTTGCAGATTCATCATTATTCTTCATGATTGCATAGTATTCCATTATGTGTATATACCAAAGTTTGTTTACCCATTCTTCCATTGATGGGCACATAGGCTGTCTCCATCTTTTGACTATTGTGAATTACAGTGTTGTGATGAACACTGGTGTGCTTATGTCTACTCATGTTCTGGCTAATATTTCTTGTGGCTATATACCAAGTAAAGGAATTGCTGGATCATAAGGTATTTCTATTTCCAACTTTCTGAGGAATCACCATACCATTTTCCACAGTGGTTAAACCATTTTGCATTCCCACCAGCAATGTAGGAGGGTTCCAGTTTCTCCACACCCTTACCAGCATTTGTTGTTTTCTGTTTTTTTGAACTTCACTGTTAATACTAATATGAGATGATATCTCCTTTGTTGTTTTGATTTGCATCTTTCTAATGGTTAATGATTGTGAACATTTCTTCATATGTTTGTTGGCTGCCTAAATGTCTTCCTTGTTGAAGTATCTATTCATGTCCTATGCCTATTTTCTAATTGAGTTGTTTTTCTCTTTCTTGTAGAGGTGTTGTAGTTTCCTATATATTTCAGAGATTAGTCCCTTGTCTGATATGTCATTGCAAAACATTTTTTTCCAAGTCTGTGAGCTCCTTTTTTACTCTCTTGGTGAAATCTTTTGATGCGTGTAAGTTTCTAATTTTTAGTATGTCCCGGAGCTGGCCAAACCTGATTTGGAAGAGACTGCTGGAGCCAGCTCTTTCTGTTATCTCCTCCCCCTTCAATTATGTGTCCCACAGGATCTGTATGGCATGGGACCTTCCCTGGGGGTGTCTACTCATATAGGTCTCACCTCTGGTCACAGAGAGGAAATGAGTAGGAAGGGAAAAAGAAAATAATAATAACAATTGCACCTTTGTCTCTGTAAGTTGAAGGCAGGTTTCTGCAATGGGAATGCTCACTTGTCTCTCAATCTGCTCACTCCCATTCAAAAGGGCTATAATGGGTCACATTGCCCCAAATTAGAAATCACCTCCTTTCTTGTTTCTGTCCAAATTCCTTCTCCAGGTAAGCATTCAATCCACTTATTTATCCCTGTATCTGAAGCTCAGAGCTCTAGGACCACCCTCTAAATCAGATCCATCTGGTTGTCCATGTTTTTGGTGAAGACAGTCTACACAGCATTTCTGCCTAGTTCACCTTCAAGCTCCACCTCCTCCTAAGATCTGTTGAGGGTTGTTAGCAGAAAACTTAACATTATGAAAGATAAGAAGATAAGCATGCAAGAAGCTGAACAAACTCCAAATAGATAAACTCCAAAGGAAAATCACCAAGACGTATCATAATCAAGATCTGTTAAAGAGTTGTTGGAAGAAAACTTTAATGAAACATTAGAAGATAAGCATACAAGGAGCTGAACAAACCCCAAATAGGACAGATCTCAAAAGAAAAATCACCAAGACATATCATAATCAAACTTTCCACAACCAAAGGCAAGGAAAGAATCCTGACAGCAACTCAGGAAAAATGAAAAGTTACCTACAAGAGAGAACCAATAAGACTAAACGCTGGTTTCCCAGCAGAAATCATACAGTCAAGAAGGCAGTGGTATGGCATATCCAAAACACTGAAAGAAAAAAAAATTACCAATCAAGAATAATAGATCTAGCAAAACTGTACCTCAAATCAAATGGCAAAATTAGGACATGTTCAGATAAAGAGAAATTAATGTAATTTTAATTAACCAAACCAACTTTACAAAAAACACAAAAGGGTGTGATTTGGACTGAGAACTAACAACAGGAAACAACAATCTGAAATTAACATACATGACAACACCACCCAGAACTCAATCCTGATATAGAAGTATTTGAAGTAAAACAAGCTTTCAAGACTGAAAATAAAGAACCAGAGATATGAAGTGAACTGCAAAGCAAAAAGAGAGAATAGTGTAGAACTTCCAAATGGTGAGGAAGTCAAGTAGATTTCAAGATAAACAGACTGTTTTTGATGGGAAAAAATTAATAAGTGACAAGGTAACATCAAAGAAAATCAATACACCGTCACATCAAAAGAAAATGAATAAATTCAGAAATAATTAGTAAACATGAACACACAGAAATGAAAACACACACACACATACGAAAAAATTAAGCACAGAAAGTTATGGGAAACAAAGAAACCAGCAGCATCACAAAAAAACACACAGCTCAATGACAGCAATCAATTCATATCTACCAATAATTATCTGACTATAATTGGATTAAATACACCAGTCAAGAGACAGAGAGTAGCAGAAAGGATAAGAAAACAGGATTCTTCAATGTGCTGTCTACAAGAGATATATCTTAACATGAATGTTAATTGTAATACTATTCACAACAGCAAAAAGATGGAGACAGCCTAAGCGCCCATCAACAGAAGAATGCTTAAACAAACTTTGAGAATGTACACACAATAGAATACTACACAATGAAGAATAACAATGAATCTGCAAAACACCTCACAATGTGAATAAACCCAGAAGACATTATGTGGAGTGAAACTATTCAGTTACAAAAAGACAAGTACAAACCACAGTTGTAAAAAGTTAAAAGGCTTTCTTTTTTCTTTTTTAAGTTTTTATTGTGAATTAAGTGATAATTTACATGAGAGAACATTAGCTTTGCATTCATCCTATCGTATTTCATTTCATTGCAATAATTACAATCCCCTCCATGCATCATCAAACAACCAAAGGGTACACCCCGCAAGCCTGCCCCTCTGGACCCAGAGTCCAGAGTACCCAGCCGCTCCATCTCTCCACGTCATCTTCTCTACCTCCATCTCTGGTGTCACTGCTTCTCTGGATAGTGTCCCTCACTCCACTCTTCTCCTTAAAAGATTTTCTTGATAAAAAAAAAAAAAAATTCTGATAGTTACATGGCAATCAGGGTCTAATTACATTAGTGTCTAATACATCAAATACGTTCTTGAGATGATCTCTAAATTTAGGTCAGACATAATCAAGATCATATTTTGGCTCTCATGGACTTGTTCTAATTTTCTTTAGCTTCAACCTGAACTTGATAAGTGCAATGATTAGCTCTTCCACAGCTGACCCTTCACCTTATTTGGACTGATGATGCTGAGCTTCTCTTTTGCATACAAAATGACCAAAGACCAGAGAGCTGAGGGATGACATCAAGCACATAATTAATGAAGAAAGCAAATGGTTATTAAAAATACAGGAAAGAAAGAAAAGAACAAAATGGTTATCAGAAGAGAGTATGAAACTTTCTTTTGAGAGTAAAGACATGAAAATGACTGAAAGAAATAATGAAGTAAAAGAGCTGAACAGAAAAATGTAAAGGGCAGCTCGAGAAGACAGTTTTATAAAGAAATGTGTAAAGATCTTGAGTTAGAAAACCAAAAGGGAAGAACACATTCAGCATTTCTCAAGCTGAAAGAACCGAAGAAAAAAATTCAAGCCTGGTCTGCCACACTGAAGGATTCTATGGGCAAAATACTGAATGATACAAAAACCATCAGAAGATGGAAGGAATATGCAAAGTCACTGTACCAAAAAAGAAATAGTTGCTATTCAACCATTTCAAGAGGTTGTATATGATCAAGAACTGATGGCACAGAAGGAACAAGTCCAAAGTGCACTGAAGTCATTAATGAAAGGCAAGGTTCTAGGAATTGATGGAATAAAAATGGAAATGTTTTCAAGAAACTGATGCAGCAATGTCTATGCCAAGAAATTTGGAAGACAGCTACCTGGCCAACTGACTGGAAGAGATCCATATTTGTGCCTATTCCAAAGAAAGGTGACTTATCAGAATGTGCAAATCATATAATAATATAATTATTATCATGTACAGTAAACTTTTGATGAAGATAATTTGCCAAATTATTGCAACAATACATCAGAAAGAAACTGCCACAATCAAGTCCCTTCAGGGCAAACCCCCTTCCAAGACTTGAAACTCAAAGGAATACACGAGCAGACATGTAATCTTGCTGGCAACCACATTGGTCTACCAACGAGGGGAAGTAGGGGAAAAGCAGCAATGAAGATGTGGGCTGAGTCCAACCACGTTACATAGACTCCCGTCAACCTGGAGTATAGTGAGACCTGGTTGGCCAGCAATATGGTGAGACCTGGGGACTCCTGAGCCCATGGACAAGAACATAGCCACAGAGGGCTAGAGCAGAGAGTGAAGCATCCAGCTGATATGAAGTGAAGGGAGATGAACAAAAAGGCCCATACTTGCAAATAGTACCCATTTGACCTAGCTTCAATGGCTGGATGATTGGAACTCGACTAGAAGAAGAAAGAAAGAAAAAAAATATTTTTTTTTATAAAGAAAACAAGTGTAATTTGCTACAGTTTGATGAACTTGACCTATACTTCTGGATCTAGTAGCTTAAAATACCAACCAAGAGGGAAGGAATCCTCACAGGATTGATAGGGATGGGCAACTTAGACATTGGCTATCTATGATGGGAGGTGGTGGGGGGAGCATGAAGGCACAAAGTGACTGGCTTACAAGTTTTCAGGAGAGAGTTTAGTTCCAGAGGGTGCAGGGAAAGGTAGAATCTCCATTGAATGGTTTTCATCCTGTCTATATGGGGCTGGTGAAAGGAGAGGGGGATCAATAGTGAGTAATTATTATCATGACTGATTGCAATTGTTGCAACTGTAAAGGTAATCGTTTTGTAGCAAAAAGAGGGGAGTGATTGATCTTGCAGTCCAGGAGCGGAGGACCATGGGACCATAAAGGGAGAAGAGCAGGAGCAGAGTGTGGGACCCAGCAGTGTCTCCAGAGATGGAGACAGAGATGATGACGTGGGGAGATGAAGCAGCTGGGGACTCTAGACTAATGGAGGAAGGTGAGCTGTGTGCGGGCGGCCGGGGAGCAGGCTTGCAGGGTATGCTCTTTGGGTGTTTGAATGATTGCGTATTCATGAGTGTTTTGGTGTACATCCACACATACACAAAAGAACAGAGGGAATTGAAGCAAATGCTGTTGAACGATGATGCTTGGACGGGATTGTAATCAATCACTTTAATGAAATGAAATACAATAGGATGAGTGTAAAGCTGATGCTCTCCCATGTAAACTATGACTCAATTCACATTAAAAACTAAAAAAAAAAAAAAAAAAAAAGAAGACGAAGCTTCCAGAAATTCAAATCAGGTACAGAAGAGCTATCATTGCTGGCAATAGATGGATCTTGGCTGACAGAAGAGAATACTAAAAAAAAAGTTTATTTGAGACTTTTTGACTATGCAAGGACATTTGATTGTGCAGACCATAAGAAACTACAGATAATATTGAGAAGAAAGTGAATTCCAGAAATTGTGCTCATGAGGAACCTATACATAGGCAATCATTTGATCAGAATGTTTTCATTGTTGTTGTTATGTGCCGTGGAGTCGGTTCTGACTCATAGAGACCCTATGGGGTTTCAAAGGCTGTAAATCTTTACAGGAGCAGAAAGCCTCATCTTTCTCCCACAGAACAGCTGGTAGTTTCGCACTGCTGACCTTGCAGTTCGCAGCCCAATTCGTAACCACTACGCTACCAGAGCTCCTTTTGATCAGAATAAGGAATACTAAATGGTTTAATATCCAGAAAGCTGTGTGCCAGAGTTGTATTCTTTCACCATACTTAGTCCATCTGAAGACTAAACTAGTAATCCAAGAAACTGGATTATATGAAGAGGAACATGGCATCAGGATGGGGAAAGACTCATTAACAATATGCAATATGGAGATACACAACCTTGCTTACTGGAAGCAAAGAAGACTTGAAACACTCACTGATAAAGATCAAAGACTGTAGCCTTCAGTATGAAGTGAACCTTAATCCTCAAAACTGGAACAATACCATCATGATAAACATGAAAAAGATTGAAGTTGTCAAAGACTTCATTTTACTTGAATGCACAATCAACACTCATGTAAGCAGCAGTCAAGAAATAAAATGATGTATTGCATTAGGAAATCTACTGCAAAATGTATCTTTAAAAAGAGCACAAATGTCACTTTGAGAACTAATGTGGACCTGACCCAAACCATGGTATTTTCAATGGCCTCATATGCATGTGAAAATTAGATAAAGAATACGGAAGAGCAGAGAAGAATGGATGCATTTGTATTATGGTGTTGATGAAGAATATTAAAAGTATCATGGACTACCAAAAGAACAAACAGATCTGTCTTGGAGAAAGTACAGTCAGAATATTCCTTAGAAGTGAGGATGGCAAGATTTTGTCTCTCTTTTTTTTGGGCGTGTTATCAGGAGGAACCTGTCCCTGGAGGAAGACATCTTGCTTGGAAAAGTGGAGGGTCAGTATTAAAGATGGAGATGCACACCCAAAGAGTTGGATTGAGGTAGCAGCAGCAGTGGGCTCAAACATACTGTGAGGATGAGCAGCACAGGGTAATATTTCATGGGGTTGCTATAAGTCAGAATCAACGTGATGGCACCAAACGACAACACTGGTTTATAGGTTATAATATCTGATGCTATTCTTTTAGATTATTTCACCATACTTATTCCACCTGTATACCGAGCAAATAATTCAAGAAGCTAGGTTATATGAAGAAAAACATGGCATCAGGATTGGAGGAAGACTCATTAACAACCTGTGATATGCGGATGATACAGCCTTGCTTGCTGAAAGTGAAGAAGAC
>NW_006408566.1:9653411-9660458 GCF_000296735.1 Chrysochloris asiatica
ACAGAAGAATTGATGCTTTTGAGTTATGGGGTTGGAGGAGAATATTGAAAGTGCCATGGGCTGCCAAAAGAACCAATAGATCCATTTTGGAAGAAGTGCAACCAGAGTGCTCCTTGGGGGCCAGGATGGCCAAACTTCATCTCTCATACTTCGGACATATTGTCAAGAGGGCCCAGTTGCTGGAGAAGGATACCATGTTTAATAAGGTGGAGGGTCAGAGAAAAAGAGGAAAATTCCCAACAAGATGGATTGGCTATCTTGGACTCAAGCATGGCAACGGTGGTGAGTTTGGCCCAAGATAGGGCAGTGTTTCATTCTGCTGTGCATAAGGTCGCTATGGGTCAGTACCAACTCGATGGCACCTAACAAAAACAACAACCTCCATGAGTATAGGTCAGGTTCATCAAATTGTAGCAATTTACCCTTGTTTCCGTTATTTAAAAAAAGTTTTTTTTTGTAATCTTCCTCTAGTCGAGTTCTGATTATCAAGGCATTGAGACTAGGTCAAATAGGTACTGTCTGCAATTTTGGGTGTTCTTGTGCATCTCCCCTCACATCATATCGCCTGGGTGCTTCACTCTCAGCTCTAGCCCTCTGTGGCTATGTCCTTATCCATGGGCTCGAGTGTCCCCAGGTCTCACCATGCTTTGGACCAACAAGCACATCCTCTTCTCTCTCTCATCTCCAGTTCAATGGGAATCAATGGACTGTGGTTGAACTCAGCCCATTTCTTCATTGCTGCCTTTCCCCCTCTTCCACTCTCCAGTAGACCAATGTTGTCATCAGCAAGCTCACATGCCTGTTCATGTGTTCCCTTTGAGTTTCAGTCTTAGAAGGCAGTTTGTCCTGAAGGAATTTGATTGCTTGCCTTGATGGCTTCCTGGCAAACAGCTTGCTTGTTCCTCAAATAGCCAGTCATACTGACATTTTTGTTTTGGGTTTTTCCTGATGACCTTTCTTTGAAGATGTATCTTCTGTTGCTCTAGCTGTCCCAGGCTGATCTGCTTGTCCTTTCTAGTGGGAATGTCCCACCTCAGAAGGTTCTGGATGGAACTCAGGATTCCACCTAAGGTCCTATACTCTGCAAAGGGTTGGCAAGAGGTCTATTTCACTGGGCAAGCTCTAGAACCCATTTTAGGTATTCCAATCAGTTATAGGCTGGAGACCAGCTTACAAGTTTTCTGTTATCATTTTTCCTGACATTTCTTTCTATCCCACTCAAGTGTCTATTTTACAATAGTAGCCAAGGGAAACCAATATTCATAAGACAGTCAAGTATCTTAGTATTATTTCCCCTCTTTAAACTATGCCTAGATCCCTGTATCACAGAGCCCTGTTGTTCCAAGGTTGAGCATGCATCACTATTGACCTGTGTCCCACTTAGGCCATACAAACCTTTGTCAGTGTTCTCCTATCTATCTTGTTCTTCCACCTCTTCCCCCTTCTTGTATTGCCTTCCCCAACACCCGAACTAAACCCCCCATTGTGACTTCACCATTGTGGTTACCTTATATTCCATTAACTCTTCCCTCCATTTAAGACAGTCTATTTTATTCTGTAATCTACCTGAACTTCTCACCACCTGGGTCTCTGTTCCTCTGTGTTTACCTTCTTTAACACTGTAATTGTTTTGATCATAGACTGACCTCCCAGATCCTCTGTTCTTATCATTTTATTCTGTTCTTGACTCTTCCATTTGTTGATTGAGTTCAGGGTGATGCTGCCACATATGTCATTCTCTAGTTGTTGTCTATTCTTGTTGGTTCTCAGTCCACAGAACTTCCTTTAGAATGTTTTTCATAGTAGGGTTGGCTTTGGTAAAATCCCTTAGCTTCTGTTTATCCTGAAATGTTTTGATTACACCATTGTATTTGATTGACAGCTTTGCTGGGTAGAGGATCCTTGGTTGGCAGTTTTTTTCTTTCAGGGTTTTATATATGTCTCCCCATTGCCTTCTTGCCTGCATGGTTTCTGTTGAGAGATATGAGCTTAATCTGATTTGCTTGCCTTTGTGTTTTTTTTATTTAATTTTTTAATTGTATTTGCTTGCCTTCTTTTTTTCCTAGCTGCTTTCAGAATTATGTCCTTATCTTTGATTTTGGAGAGCTTGATTATTACATGTCTTGGCAATTGTCTTTTAGAGTCTACACTTCCTGGGGTTCATTGAGCTTCTTGAATGTTTATCTTTTCACTTTTCAGGATGTTAGGGAAGTTTTCCTCCAGCTCTCCAACTATCTCCTCTGTGGACTTGTGTGATTCTTCCTGTTCTGGAATGCCGATAATTCTTAAGTTATTCCTCTTCATGTTGTCCAACATGAATCTTAGGTCTTCTTCACATTTTTTAATGCTTTTTTGTGCTTGTTCTTCTATCTAAATACTATTGAGAGATTTATCTTCTAGCTCACTAGTTCTGGCTTCTAACTCTTAAATTCTATTCCTTTCAGTGTATTGTCCATTTCTGATATTCTATTATTAATCATTTGGACCTCTTTCTGTAGGTTTTGAATTGTTTCCAGTGCTGTATCCATTTTATTTGATTGTTCCTATAGTGCTTTCCTGACTTCTTCCTTATAAGCCTGCCCATCTTCCAGTATAGAGTGTAAGTCTACTTCCAGCTCATTTTTCTCAGTCACTTTATCTCATTTCTGGACATGTGTTGATATTGTCATCTGTTTCTGTTTTGGGGGGCATATTCAGGAGTTAGCTCTGGCTTTAATACTTAGATGGATGTGTGTTTTGATATTTTTTATGCTTTCTGATTGCCTCCAGGTAGTTGTGATCAGGAAATGGGCTTCCCTTTTCACTCTTCTTCCTGAAAAATTTCAGGATGCCACTGTCAGTCATTGTGATGTAACTCAGGATTTAATTTTTGGCCTATTTCCTTTTTAGTCTGCCTGTCCCACTTCACAACCCCTGTTCAGGCCTTTTTCCTAGTGATAAACAATTCGGGGCTGGCTGTGGCTGTTTTACACTGCCATTTGGTTTTAAGTGGAAATTGTCACTTTAAATTTTGAAGAGATCTGTGCACATGTTCAGTAGAACCCTTAGGAGGTGGGGCTGGGATGTCCACTTGTTCAGACACCCCCTCTAGTCACCAGAATGGAGGTGCACAGCCAGCGAGAGACCAATGAACAAATTAAAAAAAGAAAAAAGAAAAGAATGTCCACACCTTTATCTCCGCGGTTCTGTCAGGTGCCCATGGCTGCTCTGATCCTTCCTCTGCTAGATCTCACCCAAAATTGTGGCACTGGGAGCAGCTCAGCACCATGAATTCTAAAGCACTGGATTTCTTGCTTCTGCTACAAATTTCCCTAGCTGTACGCCTTCCAATCGTCTAAAATATTCCTTTATATGTGGTTCAGAGTTCTGGGACCATCCCCTGAACCTGCTTGGTCTGGTACTCTCTGCCATCTTGTTTGTCCTTTGGTCCTCTGTTTCTTGACTGTAAGATTTACTATTCCCCTGTTTTGTTACTAAACGTCTGCCTTTACAATTGTGACAGTCTCAATTAGTCCCATCTCTTTTCACCAGACCCAATCAGATGCCCTTTTGCATCAATTAATATGATGTGATTTTTTTTTCCCTTTGTCTTATTTATGTGGTGGATTACATCAATTGTTTGTAATATTGAATGATACCAGCATACTTGGTATGAATCCCACTTGATCATACTGTAATTTTTTTTGATATATTGTTGGATTCTATTTGCTAGGATTTTGTTGATAATTTTTGCATCTGTTTTCATGAGAGATAACAATCTTTAATTTCCTTTCTCTATGATGTCTTTAAGGAGTTCTGAGTTCTGGTAGTGTAGTGGTTACAAGTCACGTTGCTAATCTCAAGGTCAGCAGTTCAAAACTGCCAGTTGTTCTCCCAGGAGAAAGATGAGACTTTCTGCTCCCATAAAGATTCATAGTCTCAAAAACCCTATGCAGGGTCACTATGAGTCAAATCTTACTCTACAGCATACTACCACCACAATGATGTCTTTGTCTGGTTTTGGTATCAGAATTATGATTGCTTCATAAAATAAATTTGAGAGTTTGTCATCCTTATCTGTATTATGGAATAGTTTGAGTAGCTCTGTGTTTCATTCTGTTGTGCATAAGGTTGCTATGAGTTGGCACCAACTCGATGGCACCTAACAACAACAACAACAACTCTGAATGTTTTGTAGAATTCAGCATTAAAGCCATCTGGGCCTGGACTTTTTTTAGTTGGGAGTTTTTTAATAACTTGATCAATGTCTTCTCATGTTATAAGTCTGTTCACATTTTCTACTTCAACCTGTGTTAGTTTAAGTAAAATTGTGTGTTTCTAGAAACTTGTGCATTTCTTCTAAGGTTTCAAATTTATTGGAGTACAACTCTTCATACTGTTCTGTTATTATCCTTTTTATTTCTTTTGTTTCTGTTGTAACAATACCCATATAATTTCTTATTTGTGTTATTTGTATCATCTTCTACTTTGTTAGATTTGCCAATGTTTATCAAATTTATTAATCCTTTAAAAAACCCAACTTCTTGTACTGTTGATTCTTTCTGTTGTTTTTCTATTTAATTTATTTCTGTTCTAACCTTTATTATCTCTTTTCTTCCAGTAGCAGTACTTTGCTACTCGTTGTTTAATTATTGGAGATTTTCAGTTAAGGTGTAATTTTGGTTTTTCCTGTTTTTTGAATGTGTGAATTTATTACTATAAATTGCCCTCTGAATACTGCTTTTACTATGTCCCAAAGGTTTTGGTAAGTTGTGTTTTCTTTCTCATTTGATTCAGAAAATTTTTATTTCATTTTTTATTTGACCTATTACCCAATATCTTTTAAGCAGTGTTTATTCAATTTCCATGTATTGCATTTTTTTCCCCTTGATCTTCTTATTGTTGATTTCTAATTTTATAGCACTGTGATCTGAAAAATTGCATTGTAGTATTTTGGTGTCTTTACATTTATTGAGGTTTGCTTTGTGACTTTACATATGGTCTGTTCTGGAAAATGTTCCATGTGCACTGGGAAAGAATGTATATTTTGCTGTTGTTGCGTTGAGTTCTCTGTATATGTCAATGAGACCAAGTTGGTTGGTTATGTTGTTTCGTTCTGTGTCTTTGTTGAATTTCTTTCTAGGTGTTTTGTCCTTCATCAAAAGTGGTGTATTAAAATCTCCTACTACGATTAGACTCCTGGTATGGAGCTGTGGATCAGTAATGTAATGTAAACCACAAGGTTGGCAGTTCAAACCCACCAGTTCCTTCTTGGAAACCCTATACAGGGTCACTATGAATTAGAATCGACTCAATGGCACTTAACAACAACAACAACAATTATTACAGGGTTTTCTATTTCTTTCTTCAGTTCTATTAGAGTGTGATTTATGTATTTTGAAGTTCTTTCATTGGGGCAATAGATATTTGTTCTGGTTATGTACTCTTGTTCAATTGAACCCTTAATCATGATATAATTTCCTTCTTTGTCTCTGATTCTGGTTTTTGCCTTAAAGTCTATTTTATCCAAGATTTAAAAGGTCACTCTTGCGCATTTTTTATTACCATTAGCTTGATTTTTTTTTTCCTCATCCTTTGATTTTTAGTCTATTTTTGTGTGTAAAATGTGTCTCTTATAAACAGCATATTGAAGGATCCTGTTTTTTTAATCCATTCTGCTACTGTCTCTTGATTGGTACATTTAATTCATTTATAGCATAATTATCAATAGGTATGAATTTATTGATGCCATTTTACTTTATTGTGTGTGTGTGTGAGATGCTGGTTTCTTTGTTCTACAACACTTTCTGCACTGAGTCCATTTTATTTATGAGTTTCTTTTCATTTTCTTAATTTATGTTTTGTTAATGTCTACTTTCATCTTTTTTATTTTGATGTGAAGGTGTATTCATTTTCTTTGAAGTTATCTTGTCATTTATTAATTTTTCCACCATTTAAAAGAGTCTGTTTTATCTTGAAATCTACTTGACTTCCTCACCATTTGGAAATTCTGAATCTGCACTATTTCCCTATTTTTAAATTTTTTTTATTTTTTGCTTTGTAGTTAATTTCATTTTAAATTGATATTTCTGATTCCCTATATTTAGTATTATAGGTTTGTTTTACTTTAAATACTTGTATATCTGGATCAAGTTCTGGGTGTTGTTGTCATGTATGTTAATCTTTGGTTCTTAGTCCAAAGAATACCTTTAGCATTTTATGTAAAGTTCATTTTGTTATTACAAATTCCTTTCATTTCTGTTTCTCTGGAAACTTCCTAATTTCATCATTGTAATAATATAACATACACAGAATCCTGTTGTGGCACTGTGGGATAAAGCACTGGTCCACAAGGTTAGTTTAAACCACAAAGTTGGCAATTCAAACTCACCAGCCCCTCCTTGGAAACCCTATAACAGAGTCATTATGACTCAAAACTAACTTGAAGACACTTAACAACAACAACAATAATATACATACAAAGCTGTATTGAAATATTTTTCTTCCAGAGTTTTGTGTATGTTGTTCCATTCCCTTCTCACCTGTATGGTTTCTGCTGAGAAATCAAAGCTTAGTGTTAGCAGTTCTCCTTTATAGGTAACTTTTTGTTTTTGTCAAGCTGCTCTTTGGATTCTTTCCTTGGTTTTGGAACGTTTGATTATGTCTTGGTGATTGTTGAGGGGATCTATCCTGTGCGGGGTTAGTTCAGCTTCTTGCATGCTTATCTTCTCATCTGTTATGATATTTGGGAAGTTTTCTTCCAACAACTCTATGACAGTTTTCTCAGTGCTTTTTATTGTCTCTTTCTGTTCTGGAATTCTAATCACCCATAAGTTATCCCTCTTCATGGTGTCCCACATAACCCTTAGGCTTTATTTGCATATTTTTTCATTCTTTATTCTGATTGTTCTTTTAACAACTAGTATTGAGAGATCTGGTAGCGTAGTGGTTACGAATTGGGCTGCGAACCTAAAGGTCAGCGGTTCGAAACTACCAGCCGCTCCGTGGGAGAAAGATGAGGCTTTCTACTCCCGTAAGGATTTACACCCTCGGAAACCCTGTACAGGG
>NW_006408566.1:9664594-9667315 GCF_000296735.1 Chrysochloris asiatica
AAAAAAAAAACAGGCCGGGACCAGAAAAAAGAATATAATAACTAAAAAGAGAATTGTTGTTGTTGTTGTTTTTAAGTGCTGTTGAGTTAGTTCTGACCCGTAGGAACCATGTATAGGGTTTTCTAGGAGCAGCTGGTGAGCTTGAACTGCTGACCTTGCAGATCAAACTAACTTTGCAGTCTAGTACGTTAACCTGCGGGAAAATGGAGCTATGGAAGAAAAAAGCGAAGAAATAAAAATAAAAAGAACCCTTAGAAAAATGAGGGTGAGGGAAGCTGAAAAGAGAAAATGAGTATAGAGAAGCAAATAATGATCAAAAGGAGAGGGAGGAGGGAAAGAAAAGGAAAAATAAGAGACAGAAGAAAAGGAGGAAAAACAAAAGTGAAGATAGAAAGACCAAAACTCAAGATAATGGAAAGAAGGAGGAGAAAGAATAAATAATAGCAATGAAACAACAAAAGGAAAAATACAAACCCCACAACAAAAACAGAAAACCAATGCAATTGTTGAACCTAGACAAGAGAAAATTCGGGGTGGGGGGCTCCTGCTAGCCAAGTATCTCACCAGGTGGGTGTTGGAGAGATATGACAACTGAGTTCATGGTCCTAGATGGATTTCCTATCATTCTTGGTGTTACCTCTGCTCAGGACACTCAATCTGGAAGTAGTTCGTGGAGGCCCTTGATGGATCTGGTTTCAGTGTCTGTTAGGATCATAGGACATCTAAGGCCAGTGACTTGTTATATGCCAGTCTGGTGGCTCTGTGGGTTCTGTAGGTCCT
This sequence comes from Chrysochloris asiatica, assembly GCF_000296735.1. NCBI lineage: Eukaryota > Metazoa > Chordata > Mammalia > Afrosoricida > Chrysochloridae > Chrysochloris > Chrysochloris asiatica. The sequence goes on from NW_006408566.1 coordinate 9,665,375, forward strand.
AAGCTGAGCCCACCTGAATCTAGGCACCAAAACAGCACACCAAATTGGTGCAGCCAGCCCCTGCCTCACACTGTGTGGTTCCCAACCACATGACTCTGAACTCCGGGAAAGCAGGGCCTTGTTGGGGGTAGATAAGGGTGGAAACTGGTCAGTCTGGTCACCAAGGGAGCATGGGGAAAAAGAAGGAATCACACTTTCTAGTCCCCTGTATGTCTCTGCTCTGTCAGGCCACCTCCTGTTGCCAAAGCTGCTCGCACAGGTTCAAGATGGTCACACCTCATATGACGGGCCATTCGCCAGTCAGTCTCCCTCTCTCCATCACTGCTCAACTTCTTCCCCTAGCAAACACTCAGTCCACTTCTCTAACCTTTCTTCTGAAGTTCAGTGTTCCAGGATTTTCATTGGTGTCTGTTTTATTTGGTCTCTCATTCCTTTGTTGTAGTGTATCTGCCTAGTCTGCCATCTTATAGGTAGGGCCAAGGCCTGAAGTCTTTTTGACTCTGCTTCTACTGTTGTTATATCTAGCTGTCACATATGGTGTTTTTTCTTTATATGTGCTTAGTTATTTTTTTCTATGTGCTGCTCATTGTCCTTCAAAATTATTTGTACAAATATGTTGACGTCCAGGATGAAGGTACCTTTGCAGAATGGATTTGTATTTGTTTCTTTTTTATTTCTAGGGACATTATTAGTTTAGTACCAATTTAATTTCTGTTTATGGCTTGATGGCTTTTTTGGATCACCAAGTGATTATAACTTAAGATTCAGTCTGCAGTAATGTTAGCTTGCAATTACAAATTTTCAAGGATGATATGCTTTCTCCCTTGTACTGTTCAGCAGTCCCCTGTGGGTGAAGATTTGGAAGAAATGTAGCCCTTTGAATTTTTAATTTTACTGGTGGGTTTAGTTTGTACTTTACTCCTCAGGAGGAAAGAAGTTCAAATTGACTAGATTGGCAAATATCCTGGGGCAAAAGTGGCTTCAATACATCTTAGATTTTGTCCTGATCTTTTCTGTCTTATTTATGCTTTGATACTTTTAAGATCTCTTCTACTCATTCTAGCATTCCTAGTTGTCCATTTCTGGTTCCAAGAGGCTGGGATGAGCTGCTCCCTGCACAGTTTCCCTGCATAAGTGACCACGGTGACATCACAGACACCATTTCTAGTTTTCTGCTGGTAACTGTTGCTCAAGACTGTTTCTGGAGTATTTCATAGAATAGTTATTGTTGTCCACTGAGTCAGGAGCTGATAGTATTCCTTTGATAATTCAGGTCCATCATGATTTATCATTGACACTATAGATTTTCAGCCACATCCTCCACTGAATTGTTCCATTCTGCTGTAGAATCCCATTAACCTCCCCATAATAGAACCATTGGCTCACAAATGACCCATATTCTGTGTCCTCCATAGGTATTCCAGGAACATCTAAGTTCCTTCCATACCACACAAGAGCTAATGAATGATCCACACAATACTCTTTTTCTCTGAGTATACCACACTGCGTTCTTTCTTTTCTAGTCCTACCTTCTGGAATCTCAATTAAGTAAGAAGTAAGGCAGAAGCCCTTTTGATCTTATCTTTCCTCTCAACCAATCTATCACAACTTCCTTTTATAGACTTGTTATGAGACTCAAGAAAATGTCTCAACTCCTACTTTCTTCTTCTCCCTAAAACCTACTAGAAAAGGAAGAGGATCAAACATTTCATTCCCTTAACATCATATCCTTGTTTCATCTTGGGATAGCAAGCTGCACAGTTGCAAGTGGATAAAATTATCTCCCTATGTTGTTGTTAGGTGCCATTGAGTTGGTACTGACACATAGCGACCTTATGCACAGCAGAACGAAACACTGCCTGACCCTTGGCCAACCTCACTACTATTGCCACACTTGATTTCATCGATGCTGTCACTTGGCCAATCCATCTCATTGGGGAT
>NW_006408566.1:9668182-9676915 GCF_000296735.1 Chrysochloris asiatica
AATGTTGTACATAGCTTGCCATGATCCACACAATCAAAAGCCTTTGCGTAGTCAATAAAGCACAGGTAAACATCTTTCTGATATTCTCTGCTTTCAGCTAAGATCCATCAGACATCAGCAATGATACCCTTCATTCCACAGCCTCTTCTGAATCTGGCTTGAACCTCAGGAAGTTCTCTGTCAATGTATGATTGTAGCCATTTCTATATTACCTTTAGTAAACTTTGCTCTCATGGGATATCAAAGAGATTGTCCTATGATTTCCCTATACTAGAAGAGAAATTCTATGATCTAGTCTACCAGGTTTAGCCCTTGATATGTCAACGTAGGGGTAGGGGAAGCAGAAAGTCTCATCTTTCTCCAGCTGAATGGCTGGTAGGTTTGAGCTGCTGATCTTGAGGCTATCAGACTGACTCATAACCACTACAATACTGGCACTGCAGGATAATGCACTGGACCACAAGATCTGTTTGAACCACAAGGTTGGCAGTTCAAACCCCATTAGTCACTCCTCAGAAACCCTATTGTTGTTGTTGTTAAGTGCCGTCGAGTCGGTTTCGACCCATAGCAACCCTGTACAGGGTTTCCGAGGGTGTAAATCTTTACGGGAGTAGAATGCCTCATCTTTCTCCCGCGGAGCAGCTGGTAGTTTCAAAACGCTGACCTATAAAGGGTCACTATTAGTTGGGACTGTCTACAGCACATAAAAGGGAGTAAAAGGAATATGGGAAATCTCTCTTACTTTTTTTTCCTCCTGGATTTCTAAGTAACTGCCTTGATCAAAAATCTTTTTGATGGCCTTTAATTTTCAACTCTTTCTTTCCTAATTTCTGCTTTAACAGCCCTAATCCCACCCTCTACACATGACCCTTAGCAAATTAATGCTTCAGGTCAACTAAGGAAAAGATAATGCATTTGAAAATGCAAGAGTAAAACATACCCATATAGTTCAAAATGTTTCAAGTTACACATACACATATATATAAGTATATAATATTTTTTAATCAAAAGCATTTTTATTGGGCTTTCAGCTTTGGGCTTGGAGGAGGTGTAGGTGCAATTTTCTTCCGACGTCCACTTCTGGGTTCATCTGACACCAGAAGCCTCAGCCGTGCTGCCCAAATTGACCCCAGTGAGGTCAAAGTCAAGGACCTGAGTGCACCCAGGAGGCACCCAGTGCTTGTTTCCAAAAAAAGGTTGGTGATGATGTTGTCAAAACAACTGGTGACTGGAAGGGGTTAAGGATTCCAGTGAAACTAACCATTCAAAACAGACAGGCCCAGATTGAGGTGGTGCCTTCTACCTCTGCCCCGATCATCAAAGACACCTAGAGAAACCACCTAGAGATAGAAGAAGCAAGAAAATATTAAGCACAGTAGAAATACCACTTTAGATGAGATTATCAGCATGGCCTATCAGATGCCACATTTAGCCAGAGAACTCTCTGGGACTATTAAAGAGGTCCTGGGTGTGGACTTGCCCTGTCTGTGGACTGCAAGGTTGATGGCCACCACCTTCATGACATCATGGTTGGGGGTTGTGTGCCACCAAGTTTGTTCTGATTCATAGCGATCCTATATAGGATTTCCAAGGCTATAAATCTTTATGAGAGCAGAAAGCATTTCTCTCCCATGAAGCAACTCATAGATTTGAACTACTGACCTTGAGGTTAATAGCCCAGCTCATAATTCACTATGCTATTAGAGCTTCTTCAGGACATCATAGATGACATCAATAGTGGTGCTGTGGAATGCCCAGCTAGTTAAGAACTGCAAAAGAAAATCTTCAATAAAGGATCCTTTGATAAGGAAAAAAAAATGTTTTTAAAGCATTTGCATCGGGTTATCTATTACTATGTAACAAATTGCCCCAAATTTCCCCAAATTTTAGTGGCTTAAAATAATGAGCATATGTTATTTCAGAGTTTCTATCGGGCATGGATTTGAAGCCACTTAGGTGGGTGGATCTGGCTCAGGGTCTCTCATGAAGAACTTTGGGCTTCCATCATGTAAAGGCTTGGATAAGGATGGAAGATCAACTTCCAACTTCATTCATATGGGTATTCTTCTTAACTGTTGGCTAGAGACCTCAGTTTTTCACCACATGAGCCTTTCCTCGTGACAAGGCAACTGGCTTCCCTGAGAGAGAGACAGAGAGGTAGAAAGAGAGCTAGCAAACAGGAAACCACTGTGCCTTTTGAGTTCTAGTCTCTGTAGGCACGCTCCTCCACTCTTGCTTCATTCTATTCATCAGAAGCATGTCACTAAATCCAGCCCAGACTCAGTGGGTAAAGAATTGGATTCCATCGCTCAAAGAAAGCATCAAAATGTCTGGACACCTTCAATCACCACAGCATTCAAAATCATTTACTGCCCACTTTCTATGTGCCAAAGTACTAAACTAGTATAACAACAAAAACAAACCGCAAAAATTCCTTGCATGATGGAATTCAAAGCCTAGTAGGTATATGATCACAAAAATAGCCAATTACAATATGTTAAAATATGGGTGCTAATTTTCTCCATGCAGCATGGAGTATGATAGGTGCTTGAGGATACATGAGCCAATCCATGCCTATTTTTTTAATGGATGGTTTAGAAAATGTAAGTGTTGGAGAACTGAGACTCAAAAGCCATAATGCCTGCATTTAAACCCATTTCTACTACTTACTGACTACATGGCCATAGGTCAATAATTCACAGTCTGTACCTCAAATTCCTCATCAGTAAGATGAAAGAATGATGAGGAAATTGAGGTACAGACAGTGTGAATTATTGACCTATGACCACGTGGTCAGTAAGATGGAAGAATAAGGTCAGTGGTTCAAGCTCACCAGCTGCTCCTTGGAACCTTATACAGGGTCGCTATGGGTCTGAATCAACTCCACGGCACTTAACAACATCAACAAGATGGAAGAATAACAGCACCTTGATATCGGTATGAGTATTAAATGAGCTAGCTTATGTAAAAGTCTTTAAAATTGCCTGGAGCACACAAAGAGTTGGTTTTTACTTCAATTGCAAATTACAAGCAATTAAAAGAATAGAAGGTATTATTATTATTATTCTGACTTCTGAGATTGGGTCATGTCCTTATCCTTGTCTTATTGAAAATTGAATTAACTTACCTTCTAATTTATTTTTAAATGATTATTTGTACTCGTTTTCTTTTCTTTTTTTTTTTTTTAAAGTGTATAACATATGTAGTAAAATGTGGCTGTCACTATTCACCTCCACCCCCACCCACCCATTAATACCACTTCCTTCCTCAGAGGAAACCACTTTAACAGTTTCATGTAAATTCTTTCAGAACTTTTTTTTTAACCTATTTGAAAGTTATATATATTAAAAATATTTATAAATGGAATCATACTATACATATAATTTTTCTGTTTTGCTTGCTCTTTCACTTAATTTAACATAGTTTTTCATGTTAACACAGCTTGATATCGTTCCTTTTACTGACTATCTAAAATGCTGTAGGATGAATTTAGTGAGTAGCGTCTGGGATCTGAAAAGCTCATGAATGATCATCTAAGGTACAACTATTTGTCGCTCCGTGTATGGAAGAAAGAAGAGTGATGAGAATTGAAGATGCTTGGAATAAATAAATCCAATGGACTAGTGAAGCCTGTGAACATCAGTCTCTAGGACTCTGAAACCAGAAAAACTAGCTGGTGTCTAGCTTCCACTACCAACTGCTCTGAAAGGGCTCATATTAGAGTGTCAAAAAATGCTGGATGAAACTAAAACTATTTTAGTTTCAGCCAGGTCAGAAAGAGACTGAAGGAAGCCAAGAATATGACCCTCAACCACTCTTCAGGTCTGGAAAGAAACTCACTCTCAAGGCCCAATTTTCAGCCATGAGGTAGATAGGCATACAGTGGAGTCAACTCTAGTAAGATATGCTCACCATGGAATGCTCAATCATTCAATGTCAGAATGGTAACATTTACCTAAGGACAAAGTTGAGAAAGCATGGGAAGGTGGATGCATTGGAAACAGGAAGCACAGGGAGGATGTAGGATAACTGTTGTTGCATGGAGGGGATTGCAAGCATTGAGCTGAAACAAAGTGTATGATTTGCTGAATGTAAAACTAATGATCTTGACTGTAAACCTTCACTCAGTTCACAGTTAAAAGTTAAAAATAAAACAAAATACAATAAAATGCTATAGGATAGACTCTGAATGAAACCTGTAAGAGCCGTACTTAACAGGACTGTCTTGTTTTTCTGGGTCTCATAAATTTTCTGCGTTTGATAGGGTGCAGTTACTACTTTGCTATCACTCGCTTCTTAGTGGAAAATACATATTTTCATTTTCCATGACAGATTTACACTTTACCTAGGTTCCACAGATTTTTCCTATACCACTGATTATTTAACCATTCCTTTATTGATGGATATGTACGTTGGTTTCATCATTATAATTGTGTAATAATAATTCTTATAAATACAGCATTCAAATACTTTCTAACCATCAAAGGTTTCATGACTGTAAATGTTTTTTATTAAAGCCGGAACCAAAATATGTTGTTGGTGGCTGTCAAGTCGATTACTACTCATAGAGACGCCATTTGACAGAGTAGAACAGCATTCTAGGGTTTTCTTGACTGTAATCTTTACATTGCTTTTTCTTAGCTGTAATCTTTACAGAAGCAAATAATGCCACTGTGTGGGTTCAAACTAACAACCTTTCAGTTAGCAGCTGAGTGCTTAACTATTGTGCCACCATAGCTCCTTAATGAAAAAGTCTGTAGAATATTTCAATCATTTTGCTTGGCAACCAGGAATTTCTCTAATGTGATTCAACCTATTTCTCCAAGTTTATCCCTCAATATTTTTACATAAATTGCATACCTAGCAAGTTGTCCTGATACTCATTGTTACAGAGTGTGGTATTTTCCCAGAAGAGCAACTGGATCGTCTTCCTTCTGGGGACCTCATTACATTTCTGCCTAGTATTCAGTCAGATACTGGGTCTGCTAAAACTGGTTTTATATTTGCATTCAAAAGAATATGCTCCCTTGAAGACTGAACTCCTGTAAAAACATGTCTGTCACTAAAGGTTTCCTGAACCACCCAGGCCATAATTTTAACCTGCGTGCCTTGATTATAAAGTCCACTCAGTTGAAAATTAAGTCACTCATTTTGTCCACTTTTTTTTGTTCCTACTTTTTATTGTGAATTGAGTGAAGGTTTGTTGAGCAGATCATCCGTTTTAAAGGTTGTAATCCCTCTCCATTTGCCAACAGTTAACAGTGCTTACCTCTATTCACTTTATCTATTGCATTCCTCCACAGTCTCCCACTACCTTCATCTTTCCTCATCCATGTTAAAATGTATCTACCCTTTGTTGTTGTTATGTGCCGTGGAGTTAGTTCTGATTCATAGCGACCCTGTACAGAGTTTCCGAGGCTGTAAATCTTTACGGGAGCAGAAAGCCTCATCTTTCTCCCATGGAGAATCTGGTAGTTTCGAACTGCTGAGCTTAAGGTTTGCAGCCCGATTCGTAACCACTACACTACCAGAGCTCCTTCCCAGGAATAATTTTCCTTCCCTGTCCCCCTAACCATCATAGATTATTTCTTTTATTGAGAAAGCCTTTTTTTTTTTCTTCAACATTTTACAACATTGGACTCATGCAATATTTGTCCTTTTGTGATTTATGCATTTCACTTAGCATAATGTCATCTAGGTTCAACCATGTTGTGAGGTGTTTCACAGATTCATCGCTATTCTTCAATGTTTTGTAGTATTCCATTGTGTGTACATACCAAAGTTTGTTTAGTCATTTTTCTGCTGAAGGTCTTTTAAGCTGTCTCCATCTTTTTGATAAATCTTTGTTAACAGTATATTTATTGAAGGATCCTGTTTTTTATCCATTCTGCTGTGTCTCTTTCCCCACCCCTTCATGCTGCAACTAAGCACACTCATGAAAGCTTGTAAGCCAGCCACTTCATGCCTTTGTAGCCCCTCATTTTTGATAGCCAATGTCTAAATTTCTTGTCCCTATCAACCAAGTACACTGAGGAAACAAGGTTGTTCCTCGATATGAAAAATTCTTCCATTACAGTTGGAATTTTGAGTTACTGCATTCATAGGCGAAAGTCTATTTTGTCAAATAGTAGGCAATTTGCACATGTTCTCAGTATTGAACATCCTTATCTTCCTTGGTTCGAGTTCTGGTCAACTAGTCGTCCAAGCTAGGTCAAATGGATACTAGCTGCAAGTTTGGAAGTTCACACACATCTCCCTACACTCCAGACCAAGTGACTACTTCACTCTCAGCCCTAGCTACCCTGGACTAGGTCAGTGCCCATGGGCTCAAGACTTCATACATCTTCCTAAATTTCAAACCAGCAAGCCCTTCCTTTTCTCTCTCTCATCTCAAGGTCAACAGGTGCCAGTGGAGTATGGCCAAACTCAGCCCATGTCTTCATTGCTGCATTTTCCCCACTTCCACTCACAAGTAGACCCAGATGATTACCATTGAGCATATTAGACTGCTCACGAGTTTCCTTTGAGTTTCAGTCCTAGAAGGAAGTTTTCCCTGATGGGCTGGCTGACTTTCCTTTCCTTGATGTCTCCAAAGCAAACAACTTACTTGATATTCAAACAACAAAACAGACCGCTTTTTTCTGCAGGTCTTTCTTTCAATAAGAATTTTCTGTTCTCCCAGCAGTTCTGGGTTCGTCTGCATGTCTTTTCTAGTGGGAATGTCCCAACTCAGAAGGTTCTGAGGGGGACTCAGGATTCCACCTAAGGTCCCATACCCTACAAAGGCTTAACACGAAGCCTATTTCCCTGGGCAAATTCTATTTTCTCCTTTAGCAAATCCAATCACATATAAGCTGAAGGTGGGCTTATAAGTGTTTTGTCATTGTAATTCCCAATATTCATTTCTATCACACATAAATGTCTATTTTACAATAGTAAGCAGGGGAAACCAATATCCTCAAGATAGTCAAGCACATAAACATTTTTCCCCTCCTTTAACCATTCAGCCAATATCTCGATTCATGTATCTACTCACAGAACACTGTTGTTTCAAGGTTGTGTATAAAACACTATTTACCTCTATCCCACTTAGCCCATGCATACCTCCTTAAGTCTTCCCCTATCTTCGTTGTTCATCTGCCACCCTCCTTCTTCTTGTGTATTGCCTTCCCCATCCTTATATATTGCCCTTCCTGTTACCAAGCTAACATGTGTCTACCTTCTCGCCAGTGAATTACTCTCCCCTCCCACCCACCCTGGTAATCACCAAAGAATGTTTCTTTTAGCATGGAAACCTTTTCATAAACTTTTACAATAATAGTCACATACAATATTTGTTCTTTTGTAATCGACTAATTTCAGTCAGCATAATGTTCTCAAAGAGTCCTGGTGTGACACTACGGGTGCAAGATCGGCAATTGAAGCTCACCAGTCACTCCTCAGAACCCCTATATGGGGTTGCTATGATTTGGAACTGACTCAACAGCACTTAACAAAAACAATGCTCTTGAGGTTCTCCATGTTATGAGATGTTTTGCAGATTCATTGTTATTCTTCAACATTACATAGTATTCCATGTGTGTATGTACCCAAGTTTGTTTATCCATTCTTCCACTGATGAGCACTTGTGTCTCCATCTTTTTGCTATTGTGAATAATGCTGCGATGAACATTGGTGTACATAAATCAACTTGTAATCTGGCTTGTATTTCTTGTGTCTGAATGGAATAGCTTAAAGAGGAATTAGAATTTGCCCAGGGAAATAAGTTTCAGGTTAAGCCTTTGTAGAGGACTGGACCTTAGGTGGAATCCTGAGTCCCCCTCAGAACCTTCTGAAGTATCTTCTGTTCTTCTAGCCACTGCAGGCTGGTCTGCTTGCCCTCTCAAGTGGAAATCTCCCACCTCAGAAGATTCTTGATGGGGTTCAGGATTCCACCTATGGTGGAATTCCACAGGAAGCCTCCTTCGCTGGGCACATTGTAGCCCAATTTTAGGTATTCCAATCAGTTATAGGCAGAAGATGATTTACAAGCTTTTTATGGTGTTATTTCTGGCTATTCCTTTCTCTCCCCCTCAAGTGTCTATTTTATAACGATATGCCAGAGAAGATTCAAAAGACAGCCAAGCATCTTAACATTATTTGCTCTCTTTTCCCCATTCCAACCATGTCTCAATCCCTGTATTCCAGACCTCTGTTGTTCCAAGGTTGTGCATACATCATTATTTACCTTTGCCCTACTTAGCCCATGTAAACCTGCCTAATTGTTTTTCCATCCCCCCTGTTCTTCCATTTCCCTCCCCCTTCTTGAATATTACCTCCCTCCTTAGCACCCAAACTGTCCTGTGTCTATTCCCTACCCTGTGCTCCACCTTCCCCTCCATCCCCTCACCAGACCACCCACATCCCGGTAACTAGCAAAGAATCCCACCCCACCACCCCTTTTGTATGGGTTCTTTTTCTTAGTCTTTTACAGTAGTGGTCCTATGTAGTATTTCTCCTTTTGTGACTAATTTCACTTAACATAATGTCCTCAAGGTTCATCCATGTTATGTGGTAGCTTGCAGCTTCCTTGTTATACTTCAAGGTAGCATACTATTCCATTGTGTGTGTGTACCACAGTTTGTTTATTCATTCTTCAGTTTATGGGCACTTAGGCTGTCTTCATATTTTTGCTATTGTAAATAGTGCTGCTATGAACATTGGTATGCTTATATCTACTTGTGTTATTTCTTG
>NW_006408566.1:9681965-9685165 GCF_000296735.1 Chrysochloris asiatica
ACTCTTCTTATTGCTTAAGTCAGAGTAACTTTCACAGGTCTTGTCTGCCTCCCTGGTATGTTGCAGTTGATATTGGTTCTTCCCTGGGTTTTGGTGTTTTATAGAGTGTGATTGCAGCTTGACTCTATGGCAGCTGTTGCTCTCTCTTCTTGGGTAATAGATATAGAGAGAGACTCCCAAAACTTCATAAAGTCTTTTGATGAACAAATGTTCTCAATTTTATCATTTTTTAAAAATGGTTTATGTTTTTTAGTGTGTTATTTAAGATAACATTCCCTCCCCACAAGGTCATGAGCAGTTAGTGGGAAAGATGGGATAATGGGCACCAAGCAAGTTTGAAACCCAGCAGAAAAATTTACATTAGTTCTCAAAGCCTGAAAATAATCCTCTATTTTCTGAGACCACCTAAGCAATGGCCCTGCTTTGGATGTTGGCCATTCTGTCTTGATTCCTATTAGAGGTCCCTGGACCCCAGGCTTTAGCTCTGCTTGCCAGTACCACTGGAATGGCAACTCTGCTCCCTTGGCCCCATTTTCCAAGTCTCTCAGAGTGGTGACCCACCACTCATGAAGCCCCAGCAGGCCCTGTTCTTCTGCACTCCTTCCCTCTTAGCTTAAGGTGGTGGCCCCATTTTAACTGGCAGCCCCACACTTGAGCACCTAGTTGGTGAAGATCCAACTCTTTGAAACTTGGAGACTATTGTCCCACCCTTAGAAACTTCACAGGCCATGGATCTACCCTTTGAGAACCCAGGGATTTTGGCCCTACCACTTGAGAATGAAGCAGCTTTGCTTTCCATGCTCTTTGACTCTTCATCTTGTACTTCCTGGTTCCTTGGTCTCTAAAAGAGGCCAGCATGACCTCTGTTCTAGTTGAGCAAGTGTTACAAAGTTCTTTTGCTCTACCAATAAATGTCTAGAGGTAACTTACTCCACCAGTAAGCCTTGGTTTGCAAGTGTTCAGTTATCTGGTCTCATTGGTCAGAGAACCTAACTTCACTCCGGCATAAGGGTACTCAGCTCTCTTGCTCCATGGCTTGGCTACTGTGCCATCTTGTGTCATTCCCCTGGTTCTGCTGTTGCAGTTTCTTTGTCACTGCTTCTCATCATCTGTGATGTCTTTTGTGTCACTCTTCTCTTCACTTTATTCTGAGCCCTAATCAGAATTGCCTTTGACATCCATAATTCCACCAACAGTCTATTCTAGGCAATGTAGACTTTTACTATTAGGCACCTTAGTACTCTTCCAGCCTCTGTTCATTATCCAATTCTAAAACCACTTTCACATTTTAGGGTCTGTTAGAGCAGCTTCCTATCCTTGATACCAAATTCTGTCTTGGTGTGCTACCATAACAGAACCACTACAATTGGATGGCTTTACAAACAGAAATATATTCTCTCACTGTTTAGGAGGCTACGAGTTTAAATCAGAGTACCAGTGATAGGGGAAGGCTTCTCTTTGACAGGTCACTGACTTGTTTAGCATCTGTAGGAACAGTATTTCCTGGGGATTTCCATATATCTTGGCATCAGTCTTCCCCTGGATCTAGGAACTTCACAGTGCAGGGACCCCAGGTTCAAATGACACACTCCACTCCTGGCTCTTCTTTCTTGGTGATAGTAAAGCCTCCTTTTTCTGCCCACTTCGATTTCCTTTTATCTCTTGAAATATAAAAGGTGTTGCAGGTCCACCCATGGGGCGCTCCCTTATATAGAATCAGAGCTGTGATGGATTAAGGGTATTGTATCTTTTAGTTGAGTGCCATTCAAGCAAATTCTGATTCATAGTGACCATGTATAGAGTTTCTGAGGAGTGACTGGAAAGTTTGAATTGACGGTTTTGTAGTTAGCAGTCTAGTGCTTATCCTACAGCACCACATTAATCTTCATATTGGTTTATCACATCAGATCACATCATAGGGAACCATCACATAACTGTTACACCACTGAGAATCATGGCCCAGCCAAGCTGACACATATTTTGAGAAGACACAATTCATCTGCTGTTATTGTCAGGTACTATCAAGTTGGTTCTTATACATAGCAACCCTCGCACAACAAAACAAAAACACTGTACTATCCTCAAAATCATTAAGTTTGATCTCATTATTGCAGCCACTGTGTCAATCCATCTTGTTAAAGGCCTTTGTCTTTACAAAGCATGTCTTTACAAATTCATCTTGTTAAAGACCCTCTACTTTACAAAGCATGATGTCCTTCTCCAGGGACTGGTGCTTCCTGACAACATGTCCAAAGTACATGATATGAAGTTTTCTAAGGAGCTCTGGTAGCATAGTGGTTACGAATCGGGCTGCGAACCTTAAGGTCAGCGGTTCGAAACTACCAGCCGCTCCGCGGGAGAAAGGTGAAGCCTTCCAACCCCGTAAAGATTTACACCCTCGGAAACCCTGTACAGGGTCGCTATGGGTCAGAACCGACTCGACGGCACTTAACAACAACAAGTAGCATTCACTATACTCTTTCTAAGACAGATTTGTTCACTCTTCTGTAATTCCACTGCATATTCAATATTCTTCACCAACACCATAATTCAAATGCATCAATTTGTCTTCAGTCTTCCTTTTTAACTGTCCAGCTTTCACATGCATATGAGACAACTGATAGTAAAAGGCTTGGGTCAAGTACATCTTAGTCCTCAATATATATCTAGCTGATCTAAAAATGAGACATTTCATCATTTTCTCTGTCTGTCTGTCACTGGACAACCTAGCATCTTCTTGGTTAAGAACTTGGACTTGGATAAGAACTTGAACTTGTATTATCATAGCTGTATCATAAGCATAACTATAGAAACCATTGTTGACAACTCACAATATAATCAATTTTTACTCATGATCATCACTTACAATTTCGATTCCTTTGATCTTCACATCAACTTGTTTGGTAATTCTAGTCCCTAAATTAGACATTTGGTTTAGTTGGTCAGCTTTGCAACTTCAAAGACAACAAGCTGTCCAGCCATCTGCAACACTGTCATCAGTGTTTCTTGCATTCTCACAGATTGCGGTTTGTCTGCTCTGAAAGATGAGTGACAAATCTATTCTAAGTCTGAGTAAAATAACTGACTGACCTTACAGCAAACATGGTAGTCACTTGTGTTTATGCAGAACATCAAACACCATACTTTAAAAGTAAGGTTAGAGGGGAATGGAAGAAAAAGGCAGATGGGAGAACATTTAG
>NW_006408566.1:9687173-9688371 GCF_000296735.1 Chrysochloris asiatica
GTTGGCTGCCTGGATCTCTTCCTTGGTGAAGTGTCTGTTAATGTCCTGTGCCCATTTTTTAATTGGTAGAGGTGTTGTAGTTTCCTATATGTTTTAGAAATGAGTCCCTTGTCTGATGTGTCATTACAAAAGATTTTTTTCCCATTCTGTGGGTTCCATTTTACTCTTCTGGTGAAGTCTTTTGATGCACATAAGTTTTTAATTTTTAGTATGTCCCCGTCATCTATTTTGTCTACTTTTGTCTGTGTACTTTTCAAAATGTTTGGTAGTCTGTGTATTCCCTGAATTAATGCCATCACATTTGTCCCTATTTTTTCATTGATGGCCATCATAATTCTGGGATTCACATTTAGGTCTTTAATCCATGTTGAGTTGGTGTTTGTATAAGGGTGAGGTAAAGTTCTTGGTTCAATCTTTTGCATATTGCTTTCCAGTTCTGCCAGCACCATCTGTTGAAGAGACTATCACCTTCCCATGAGATATATTTAGGTACTTTGTCAAAAATCAGTTGGCTGTATGTGGATGGGTTAATTTCTGAATTCTTGATTCTTTTCCACTGATCAATGGATCTTTCATTGTACCAGTACAACCTGTTTTGACTACTGTAGCCATGTAATAAATTTTCAAGTCAGGGAGTGAGAGGTTTCCAACCTTATTCTTCTTCTTAAGCAGTGCTTTGTTTATCCTGGGTCTCTTTCCTTTCCATATAAAGTTTGTAGTTGTTTTTTCCATCTCTTTGAAGAATGCAGGATTGGTATTGCATTATATGTGTAAATTGCTTTGGGCAGTATTGACATTTTCACCATGTTAAGTCTTCCTATCCAGGAGCATGGTACATTCTTCCATTTTTGTAGGTCTCTTTTGGTTTCTTGTAGTAGAGTTTTGTAGTTTTCTTTGTGTAAGTCCTTTGTTTCTCTGGTTACATTTATTCCTAAATATTTCATCATTTGGGTGGCTATTGTAAATGGTATTGCTTTCCTAATGCCCTTTTCAGCACTGTCGAGGAATCCAACTGATTTTTGTATGTTGATCTTATATTCTGCCACTTTGCTGACTCTTCCAATGAGGTCTAGTAGATTTTTTACTGAGTCTTTGAAGTTTTGTACATATAGTATGATATCATCTGCAAATAGTTTTACTTCCTCTTTGCCAATTTGGATACCTTTAATTTCCCTGTCTTGCTGTATAACTCTTGCTA
>NW_006408566.1:9688471-9708654 GCF_000296735.1 Chrysochloris asiatica
GTGGGAGGTGTGGAATGGGAATCAAGGCAAGCAATCAAGTCCCCTCAAGGCAAACCTCCTTCCAAGACTGAAACTCAAAGGGAATACATGAGTAGGCATGTAATCTTGTTGGTGATCGCATTGGTCTACTGATAAGGAGAAGTGGGGGAAAAACAGCAATGAAGTTGTGAGCTAAGTCTGACCACATTCAATAGACACCTGTCAACCTGGATCACGACCTGGTTGGCCAGCAGTATAGCGAGACCTGGGGACTCCTGAACCCATGGACAGGGACATTGTCACAGAGGACTAGACCGGACAGTGAAGCAACTAGCTGATATGAAGTGAGGGGAGATGTACAAGAACACCCAGACTTGCAGATAATATCCATTTGACCTAGCTTCAATGGCTGGATGATCAGAACTCGACTAGAGGAAGAAAGAAGAGGAAAGAGTGTAATCCCCTACAATTTGATGAACTTGACATATACTTATGGAGGGTGTAGTAGCTTAAAAGAGGAGACGAGTCTTTACAGCAAGGATCATTCCCATCCCATCTGTAAAATACAGGGTTGACAGGGATGGGCAACTTAGACACTGGCTACCAAAAATGGGGGGGTTGGCAGGACAACAAAGGCACAAAGTGACTGGCTTACAAGTTTTCAAGAGGGAGCTTAGTTTCAAAGGGTGTGGGGTTAGGTAGAATCTCCACTGAGTGGTTTCCAACCTGTCTGGACAGGGCTGGTGAAAGGAGATGGGGATAAGATTCTTGTGGTTCAATAGTGAATAATTGCTATAAAGACTGATTGTGAATGTTGCTAATGTAAAGGTAGATGTTTTATAACAAAAGGAAGGGAGTGGTTGATCTTGCAGTCCAGGAGCAGAGGACCACGGGACCATCAAGTTTGAAAAGCGGAGTGTGGGACCCTATCCAGAGAAACAGCAACACCTGAGGTGGAGGCAGAGATGATGACGTGGAGAGATGCAGCGGATGGGGACTCTAGACTCAAGGAGGGAGAGGGGCTGTGTGCTGGTAGCTGGGGGGCTGGCATGCAGGGTATACCCTTTAGTTGTTTGAATGGTTATATATTCCTGAGTGCTTCAGTGTACATCCAAAACAAAACAGAGGGATTGGAAGCAAATGCTGTTGAATGATGATGCATGGAGGGGATTGAAATCATTGCAATGAAACGATATGCAATAGAATGAATGTAAAACTGATGCTCACCCATGTAAACTATCACTCAATTTATGATAAAAAGTTATTTATTTTTTTTAAAAAAAGAGAGTATGCTCATACACAAAAAGGGGGATAGTGATAGATGAACAATGAAGATAGGGGAAGATTTAGGGAGGTATACATGTATACATGGGCTAAATGGGATACAGGTAAATAGTGATATATACACAACTTTGGAACGACAGTGCTCTGTGATACAGGGATAAAGACATAGTCTGAAAGGGTAAAGGAGGGGGAAATTGTATGGGGCATAGTCTGAATGGGTACAGGAGGGGGAAAATGTATAGGGGCTTGACTGTCTTGTGGATACTGGTTTCCCCTGCGTATTACAGTAAAATAGACATTTAAGTGTGATAAAAATGGGTATTGGAAATTATGATTACAGAAATCTTGTGAACCTGTCGTCAGCCTATAACTGATTAGATTAGCTAAAGTGGAGATCAGAATTTGCCCAGGGAAATAGGCTTCTTGTTAAGCCTTTGTGGACTATGGGAGCTTAGGTGGAATCCAGAGCCCCATCCAGAACCTTATGAGTTGAGCAGAACTCGACCAGATGAAGACAGACATCTTTGATACTGAGAGCAAGCATAAAGTACTACAATTTGATGAACTGGACCTTTGCTTATGGATGTAGTTGCTCAAAATTACAGCCGAAATGGAAGGATGGTTTATATCAGGGATCAAGCTTGTTTCCTCATTGCCCTGGGTTATAGGGATTTGCCACTTAGATACTGGCTATAAAAAATGGGGGGATATAAAGGCATGAAGTGGCTGGCTTACAAGCTTTCATGAGTGTCCTTAATTTCAGAATGAGGGGGGTAAGGTGGAATCCCCACGAATAGTTTCCCTCTTTTCCAGATGGGTTTGTTAAAAGGGAAGAGGGGGTGATGGTGGTAGGATTTTATGACTTAATTGTGAGTAACTGTTATCAAGATTAATCATGATGGTGATAACTGTAATTGTAGAAGATGTGTATCTGAAAGGGAGAAGTAGTTATTCTTTCAGGAACAGAAGATCCCAGGACCATTAAGAAGAAAGAGCATGAGTGAAACGTGAGATATTACCCAGAAAAGTGGCAACAGTAGAGACAGTGACAGAGGCGATGGCATAGAGAGAGAGCAACTGAGGACTCAAGACACATGGACTGAGAAAGAATGTATGCCTGCGGGTAGGAGGCTGGCTTTTAAAATGTGACCTTTGGACATTTAAGTGAATAGATATTTCTTGCTTTGTATGTGCAAAAAAAAAAAAGTAAGGTTAGTGGGAACCTGGTATCTTCCACAATATCCTGGAGAAGCATAGTGTTGGTCATTTATTGTCTTTTTGTATGGGATTTATATGTGTGTGCATATTTTGTGTGATTAAGAAGTGCTACTTATGGGAGTCCTGGTGTGGCACTGTGGGCTAATACCCTGGACTACAAAGTCAGTTTGAACTGCAGGATTGGTGGTTCAAGTTCACCAGCTACTCCTTTGAAACCCTATACACGATAGCTATGGGTTGGAACCAACTTGACAGCACTTAGTAACAACATTTATTTATGGAAGTAAGAAATAAAATGCCTTGCTAATATTTTACATGTGAACTATAACAGTCAGCAATTCAAGTCCACTAGTAGCTGCGCAGGAGAAATATGAGACTTTCTGCTTCCACAAAGATTTATATCCTCTGAAACTGTATACCGGTTCCTATGAGTCGGAGCTAATATTTTACATTGGCCTTGACAAATTTAGCCTTTGCGTACTATATGTATTTGCTTTGGAAGGTTGTTTTACTTTTTGTTGATGCTTTGCTTTCAGCTCTGTTTGGGTGGATGGGAAGAAATTAGAGTAAGGCTTGCAGGAATAATGCAGCAGGCGTTTTATTTTCATAAAATGCATAGAATACATTCACCTCAAAATTGCACATTATTTGGCATTGAAATGAGACAGATTCTACTTCTACCACCCACATTAATTAGCATGGTGAATTTGAGTAAGTTATTTAATTTCTAGGTTTATTATTGTTAAGTTCTGTGAGTCTGTTGTGACTCATAGCAACACTGTACAGGGTTTCCAAGGAGCAGCTGGTGGGTTTGAACTGCCAACTTTGCAGTTAGTAGTCCAGTGCTTAACGTACAGCACCACACCAGGACTCTCGGTTTGCTGCTGTTGTTCAGTGTCATTCATTGAGTCAGTTCTGACTCAGAGTGACCCTGTATAGAGTTTCCGAGGAGCAGCTGGTGAGTTTGAAATGGCGACCTTGTGGTTCAAATGACCTTTTGGTTCTGCAGGAGAAAGATGAGGCTTTCTGCTCCCATAAAGAGAAACTATATGCTCTAGAGAGAGAGAAACTACCAGCCATTGTGCAGGAGAAAGATGAGGCTTTCTGCTCCCATAAAGATTTACAGCCTTGGAAACCCTTATGCAGGGTCGCTATGAGTCGGAACCGTATCCACAGCATACTACCACCAGTACCACCATATATATATGTATGTGTATATAAAACTACTTGCAGATTCACAGTGACCCCATGTGCATCATAGTATAACTATGTCCCATAACGTTAGCAATGAATGACTTTTTATAAGTAGTTACCAGGGTTTTTTTCCAAGGCACCTTTGTATGGTGAACTAACTTTTCAATTAGCAGTCAGACTCGCTAATCACGGGTACTCTCCATTATTCTATTGCTGTTGTTGTTATGTGCCGTGGAGTCGGTTCTGACTCATAACGACCCTGTACAGGGTTTCCGAGGCTGTAAATCTATACGAGAGTAGAAAGCCTCCTCTTTATCCCGCGGAACAGCTGGTAGTTTCGAACTACAGACCCTGAGGTTTGCAGTCGGATTCGTAACCCATACGCTACCAGAGCGCCAACAATTAGTCTATAGTCACTTAAATCGCACCTCCAAATACTCATTTCTTCCATATTTATTCGTGTCGTTACAACACGCAAACAACGTCAGTAACACTAAGATTGTTAGAGAATCCCATATTGTGTCTCATTCCTTTTTCCTTTAAAACTAGCTTCTGAATTCTCCGATACAGATGGAAACACATTTTGCTGCCTGAAAATATCCACGAGGAAATTAAATTGTCAGTTACAGTCACCCCAAGTTAAGGAGAACTGGCAGGCTAGTGGGCAATCTCTACCTTTCAAAAGGTAGTCCCGTCACCCAAAGAAATCCAAACGTAAAGGCCGCTTGGGGTCACGGCGGGACACCCAACCATTCAGATTTTAGGATGGGGAAACGTAGGAAACTTGTTTGGGCTCCATCAGAGTCATGCGGCAGTTCCTCCGCAGGAATTGTGCAATGGGGATTGTCCGACGGACATCGGGGGCGTGGAAAGAACCGAGTGAGGGGCCAACTTTTTTTTTTTTTTTTTAAAGATAACGGGCTTCCAGCTAGCCTCAAGCCCAGCCAAGAAAGAGTGGCTTCTCTGCAAGGAGTGGGGGTGGGGAGGCACATGGGTGCTAGCCCTCCGCCCTTCTCTAGACCTAAGACATTTACCACCCGGCTTCCAGGGACTTTTCGTGGGGCAGTGGGTGGAAGGAGCCGGAGTGCATGCGTGCACAGAGCCCTTCTGTGCGGCTGGGGACCTGAGACTCTCGGGACTTCATAGCAGAGGCTCATACTTTCGGTAAGAGCTCTTGGACTGCCAGCGGCCTCGCGCCCTCGCCCCCGCCGGCCCAGCTCACACTTTCGGATGGTGACGCACCAGACTGGCTTCGCAGAAGTCTGCGCGGAAACCCGGAACCTCACCGGCCCCCGGGGCTGTCTCCTTCCCGCCTCCGCAGAGGCCCCCAGCAGGCGCTTCCCTTCCGCGCCTGGGGTGATAAGTGTTGGGCTCTACAAGCTCCTCTGAGTAGGGCGGAGAAGGGACTGAGACTTGGGAAACTACAGTTACCCTTACTGCGCGGCCGCTGGGTGCAGGCGCGGTGGTAAACACTTGGTCATATTTATGGCGCTGTGGGAGATAGCACTGGACCGCAAGGTTGGTTTAAAGTACAAGGTCAGAGGTTCAAACTCACCGGCCACTCCTTGGAAACGCTATACAGGGTCGCCATGAGTCAGAACCGACTCGGCGGCACGTAACAACAAGAAGTTACTCACGGTATTCTTATCCTTGTGACGTACATACTATTTTTAGGTCCACTTAGAGAAAAGGAAAGTCATTCAAAAAGTATACATTTGGGGGTTGAAGTAAACGAAAAAGCAGATCTGCAAACCCAATACAGATTGATCTTGACCGCTATTCCGCACTTCCCTTGGATCTGTCGCTTTACGACTTTCATTGCAGTGAGCATAGCAAATGGGTACCAGGTGGGGCAAATACTGTGCACTTCGGAGGCCCTCTGCTAGAGGAGGCGGACACATTTGCCTCTGGTTGGCCCTTCCACTCCTTTGCCTAAATATGTTGTAAAATATGTATATATATATATTTATACTTTACTTGTGTGTCAAGAGATTGGGAAGTTTGGGAAGTATTCTGCAGACCTGGCTGTGTTTCTCTTTTGCATCTGTACAATTGGGATCATGGACATGGGTTGTTGGAAGAGTCAATGAGACACCGTTTACATGGGTGCTAGCACCCTGAGCCTCACAAGAAATGGTAGGTCCCTCTTCTTTTCACAGTACTTCCAGGAGCATCTGGGCACTGGAAAGGAAACCACAGTCATTCTAGGTCAACATCGTCTCTGACAGATGAGAAATTGAATCTCCTTAATACTTAGTCTCCATTGCCATCTAGTTGGTGACAGACACGGATATAGGGGCCCTGTTTATTGGTCACATGCAAAGGCTCTTACTACCTCATCCTTTCCCTCTCAGAAGTTTTAGACCACCTTTGAGATTCAAAGTGGCTTTCCTCAGACCTGATGGTAATGGGCAGGGGCCTCCTGGAGGATCAACAGAGGAAGTCTAGTCACCACACTTCTGCAGAAAGGAAGCCTGTGAATTGGGCACAGGGCCAGCCCTGCAGGCCTGAACTTCCCGGTAGGTGAAACTGCCCTTCCTGGTAACTCTAGGGTACCTGCACCCAGTAAAGGATAAAAATGCTTGTGTGGTATGTGTAGGACTGTGAACTGTCCCTGTAAGGGTAGATTAAGATAAGAAGGAATAGGTTGGTTTTTGCATTATTTCCCGCTTGGAATAGTCTTTCCATAGCACAGAATTTTCACGGTAAACAGAATTTTGAGGGAGGCTTGTCTTGAAAAATAAAGTAGGGTAATGGAAGTTTTCTAACTTCATGAAATCTTGGGAATTATCCACTCCAAATGTAAAGGTTTTGATGGCTAACTAAAGGAGCTGTTTTTCTCTTACAAGGCTCTGTGAAATGGGGCTAATGGCTGGGCAGTTCTCTCCCTTGGGTATGCTAGCAATATGAATGGTTTCTTAGTAGACTTGGAGTTCCAAAGAAAAATAGGAGCATGAATGGACAGGGATCTCTCTCTCTCTCTCTTTTGTTTTTGTTTTTAAGTTTTTACTGTGAATTGAGTGGTAGTTTACATGGGAGAACATCGGTTTTAAACTGATGTTTATATCGTTTCATTGCAATGATTGCAATCTCCTCCGTGCATCATCAACAGTTTTGCTTCTATTCCCTCTGTTTTTTGAGGGGGAAGAGATGTGCACAAAAGCACTCTGGAATATATAATAATTTAAGCAACCAAAAGACTCATTCTGCAAGTCTGCCTCCTGGCCACCAGCACCCAGTCCCTCTTCAGAGTCCTCAGCTGCTCTATTTGGCCATGTCCCCATCTCTGGTGTCGCTGCTTCTCTGGATATGGCACTGCATTCTGCTTGTGCTCTTCTCCCTTGATGGTCCTAGGGTCCTCTGTTTCTGGACTGTAAGATTAATTACTCCCCAGCTTTTGTTGCAAAACTACCTTTACAGTTGTGACAGTCGCAATTAGTCATGATAACAATTACTCACTATTGAATCATAAGAATCTTATCCCCATATCTTTTCACCAGACCCATCTAGACAAGATGAAAACTATTCAGTGGGCACTCTGCCTCCCCCCGCACACTCTTAAACTAAAGTACCTCTTGAAACCTTGTAAGCCAGTCACTTTGTGCCTTTATGTCCCCTCAATTTAGGTGGTGATGTGCCATGGTGTTGGTTCTGACTCATAGGGACCCTGTATAGGGTTTCCGAGGCTATAAATTTTTACAGGAGCAGAAAGCCTCATTTTTCTCCCATGGAACTGTTGGTAGTTTCAAACTGCTGACCTTGAGAATAGCAGCCCGACTCATAACCAGTACACTACCAGAGCGCCTTCTCGTTTTAGGTAGCCAATGTCTAAGTTGCCCATCCCTATATACCTGTATACAGAGGGGATAGAATTGGTACTTGATATGAAGACTCCTTCCCTCTCAGTTGGTATTTTGAGCTACTACATCCATTGGCAAAGTGGCAGCATCAATGGGCTCAAGCATGGCAACAATAGTGAGGTTGGCCCAGGATTGGGCAGTGTTTCGTTCTGCTGTGCATAAGATTGCTATAAGTCGATACCAACTCGATGGCACCTAACAACAAGAAACATCCATAAGTATAGGTCAAGTTCATCAAATTGTAGCAATTTGTTTCCTTTATAAAAAAAAATTTTTTTTTTTTCTTCTAGTCGAGTTCTGATTATCAATCCATCGAGGCTAGATCACATGGGTACTATCTGCAAGTTTGGGTGTTCTTGTGCATCTCTCCTCACTTCATATCAGCTGGATGCTATACTCTCAGCTCTAGCCCTCCATGGCTATGTCCTTGTCCATGGGCTCAGGAGTCCCCAGGTCTCACCACACTTCGGACCAACCAGCCCTTCCTCTTCTCTCTCTCATCTCCAGGTCAACGGTTATCTATGGAATGTGGTTGAACTCAGCCCATTTCTTCATTTCTGTCTTTCCCGCTTTTCCACTCACCAGCAGACCAATGTGGTCACCAGCAAGCTTACATGAGGCTCATGTGTTCCCTTTGAGTTTCAGTCTTAGAGGGGGGTTTGTCCCGAAGGGACTTGATTGCTTGCTTTGATGACTCCCCAGCAAACAACTTGTTCTTGTAGTAGTCAATCAGACTGCCAGTTTTGTTTTGGATTTTTCCTGCTGATCTTTCTTTCAAGAAGTATCTTTTGTTGCCCTAGCTGCTCCAGAATGATCTGCTTGTCCTTTCTAGTGGGAATGTCCCACCTCAGAAGGTTCTGGATGGGGCTCAGGATTCCACCTAAGGTCCTATACACTGCAAAGGCTCCACAAGAAGCCTATTTCACTGGGCAAGTTGTAGAACCCCTTTTAGGTATTCCAGTCAGTTATAGGCTGAAGACAGGCTTACAAGCTTTCTATAATCATGTTTCCCGATATTTGTTTCTATCTATGTGTCTATTTTATAATAATAGGCAAGGGAAACCAATATTAATAAGACAGTCAAGTATCTTAAGATTATTTCCCCTCTTCAGACTATGCCTCGATCCCTGAATTACAGAACCCTGTTGTTCCAAGGTTGAGCATACATTACTATGTAGTTCTGTCCCATTTAGTGCATGCAAACCTGCCTCAGTGCTCCCCAATCTACCTTGTTTTTCCACTCCCCTGCCCCAGGGCTCTCTCTTTTAATAACAAACAGTTCCTTTCAACAACATTTATTGCTCATTGTAAGAAAGTTAGATTTTTTTGGAAGCAGGAAAAATAATTTAAAAATGGATATTTCATCATGCATTTATATGTGTGTGTTTTTGTGTCAACAGTTTTGTAACCTCCCCTCACTTAAAACGTTATGACATACCACTTAATATTTCCCATGCATGTTTTTAAGTAGCTGTTCAGTGTTCCAATGTACATTTATTTAAACAAAACCTTGTAGTAAGACTTAAAATTGTTTCTGAAATTTTCTATTATATTATTCAATATATCATTGAAATGCTCAGTCTTGTAGCAAAGTCTTTGAGCACATTCTTGATTATTTACATAGAACATTTATCTAGAAGTGGTATTACTGGTTTCAAGGGTAAGGATTGTCCTAAATTGATCTTATAAACTTAATGATTTTTTTCAGGGTGTTTTCTGAGACTTTCTAGATCATGTATTCACCATGAAATTATCGATCAACCATGACGTGTCAAATACCATGGTATAAGGATGCCATGGTATAAGCATTCTAACATAGGTGCCACACAGTGATGTCAGAGTAAACTTTGGGAATCCAGGTACACAGCTTGAAGGGTGGTCTGAAGGACTAGTGGACTGTCTTGAGGGCAATAGATTTTAGATTGAGGGAAGGTTAGTGGAGGGAGCTTTGGAGAAAACTGAAAGGGACAAGGGAAGGCCCAAGAGAAATTTTTCTACACAGAAGCATGAACCTGAAAGCCTGTGTTCATATATTTGGGAAAATTGTGAGTAGTCTCAATGTGCCTGTACTGAGAACTGGGGAGGAGGCAGTCATAAAATGAAAATAAATAGCATACTGTGTCATGCTACAAAGTTTTTGACTTTATTCACACAAAACAAGGAGAAAAGAATTTATGGAGTCACAAGGTTAGATGAAATGAGATACCTTGATTTAACTCGCTGAACTCACTGAAGGGCACTGTATTTGATAAATCCAAAAAATATTCTTAGGAGATATAAACAAAGGATAGGAAAACTTGCAAAGGAAATATACCAAAAGTGTTTTGAAGAGAAAACTGAAGACTCCATCAAATTCACTGGTAATAATTACCATATCCATCACCTTTAAGAAAGAGCTGTGGCTGGCTGTGTGCCATGGAGTCGCTTCTGACTCATAGTGACCCTATACAGGGTTTCTGAGGCTGTAAATCTTTATGGGAGCAGAACGCCTCATCTTTCTCCCGCGGAACAGCTGGTAGTTTTGAACTGCTGACCTTGCGGTTCGCAGCCCTAGAGCTGTAGTTGTCATTAATAAGGTTGGTCATGAAAAACCTTTATTTCTACTTTATAGATAATGGCCTTAATACTTTAGACATGTCCACAGATTCCTTAAGTTTCTTATCAAGAAAGCAAATGAAACTTTCAGTAAGTCTAAAAATGTTCATACTATGTCTAAAACATTACTATGTGCAAGCCCTTTGTAAACTGTTGTATAGTAGTCACTGAAATAGATATTTTTGGAAAGTGGTTTGATTAAAAAAAAGAAAAGAATTGTACTTAAAGGCAAGTGGTCAAAACTTAAATGCCTACAATAACCAGATAGGTAATGGCTTTCAACAATTCTGAAAAATTCTAAACTATTTTCTCTTTGTAGTTCTGGTGTGGCACTATAGGATAAGCACTCAACCGCAAGGTCAGTTTGAACCACAAAGTTGGCAGTTCCAACTCACCATCCTCTACTCAGTAACCATATACAGGGTCGCCATGAGTTAGAACTGACTCAACTGTGCTTAATAATATTAATTTTCTCTTTGGACATTTCATCTCCTGTCTTTTCTTTACATCTTTTGAGAATGTTGAGTTTGTATGTATTAGACTTTCATCTAAGTCTCAATCTCCATATTTCATATCTCTTTTACTGTTGGGCTGTATTAATTTATTTTATTTTAGAATCTGTGTTCCAGTTCACTAATTCTTTCTTTACCTAGGTTTAATTTCATTTTGAACTTGTTTATTAATTTTTTAAAAATCATTTCTACAATTTTTAAATGCTTTAGAAGTTATATTTGTGGAATAAATTAGTATCAAACATTCTTATTTTATATCCTATGTCTTGTTATACCATATGTCAACATTTTTCATGTATCAATTTGTTGCTGCTGTCTTTACTCATTGTGACTTGTTTACTTCTGTGTTTTATGGATTTTGACTCTGAGCTCATGTTTTTGGGATCTATTTTGTAGAAATTGTTTGAGGCAAAGATTGAAGTTGTGTTTATCCAGAGATCATTTGTGTTTACTATTATTAGGTGCTGGAGTCACTACTAACCCAGGACTAACTTAATACCTCTGCTTGTTTTTGGTTTTAACTACGTAAGTAAGGTGAATTGGGCTGAAGACCTATGTGTGTAGAGGTTTCAGTTTATGAATTTGCTGTTGTTGTGAAGCGCTGTTGAGTCAGTTCCGACCCTGTAGAGGGTTTCCGAGGAGCAGCTGGTGAGCTTGAACCACCAACCTTGCAGTTCAAACGACTTTGCAGTCTGGCACGTTAACCCACAGCGCCACACCAGGACTCCAAGTTTATGAATAGAAATGATCAAAAAAGAGTGTTATACAGAGAGTGGGACCCTACCCAGAGAAGCAGTGATGCCTGAGATGGAGGCAGAGACGATGACGCGGAGCGGTAGAGCAGCTGGGGACTTTAGATCCAGAGAGGGAGAGCAACTCTGTGCTGAAGACTGGGGCAGGTGTGGTGTGGGGGGTGTGTAAGTGTAGGGGGCAGGCTTGCAGTGTATACCCTTTGGTTATTTGATGATGCATGGAGGGAATTGTAACCATGGCAATGAAACGATATATGTTAGAATGAATGTAAAACTAATGTTCTCCCATGTAAACTATGACATAATTCACAATAAACCATTAAAAAAAAAAAAAGAGTGTTATATCTTTTTTCTTTTCTTCTAGTTGTTAAAGTCATGTTGAGCGAGTTTTCTGATTGTCTCTTCCTTTGCAGTAGATTTGCTTCCTGAAGTTCTTTTTTTTTAATTTATTGCTGCCTTTCCCCCTCTTCCACTCACCAGTAGACCAACATGGGCACCAGCAAGCTTACATGCCTGCTTATGTGCTCATGTGTTCCCTTTGAGTTTCAGTCTTAGAGGGGTGACGATTTATTTATTTTTAATGTTTTATTGTGAATTATATGATAGTTTACATGGGAGAACATTAGCTTTACATTCTTCCTATCGTATATCATTTCATTGCCATGATTACAATCCCCTCAATGCATCATCAACCAATCAAAAGGTATACACCGCAAGCCTGCTGCCCCTCAGTAGTCAACACACAGCCCCTCTCCCTCTCTGGGTCTAGAGTCCCCAGCCACTCTATCTCTCCACATCATCTCCTCTGCCTCCATCTCAGGCATCACTGTTTCTTTGAGTAGGGTCCCTTAATGGTCCCAGGGACCTCCGTTCCTGTACTGCAAAGTCAACCACTCCCCTCCTTTTGCTACAAAATGTCTATCTTTACATTTCCAACCCTCACAGTCGGTCCTGATAACAATTATTCACTATTGTACCACAAGAGTCCTATCCCCATCTCCTTTTATCAGCTCCGCCCAGACAGATTGGGTATTACTCAATAGAGATTCTACCTTCCTCCATGCCCTCTGGATCTTGAAAACTTGTAAACCAGTCACTTCTTGCCTTTGTAGACCCCCCATTTTGGGTAGCCAATGTCCAAGTTGCCCATCTCTGTCTACCCTGTGTACCAAGAGGGTGGGAATGTCCTCACTGTAAAGATCTGTTCCCTCTTTTGAGCTACTGCATCCATAGATGTAGGTCAAGTTCATCAAATTGTATCAGATTACTCTTTTGTTCCTCTTCTTTCTTCTAGTTGAGCTCTGATCATCCAGCCATTGAAGCCAGGTCAAGTGGGTATTATCTGCAAGTGTGGGTGTTCTTGTGCATATGCCCTTTCTTCTTATCAGCTGGCTGCTTCACTCTCCACTCTAGTCCTCTGTGGCTATGTCACTGACTCTGGGCTTAGGAATCCCCATGTCTTGCAATACTGCTGGCCAACCAGGTCTCCACCCAGGTTTATAGGAGTCTATTGAATGTTGTAGGGCTTAGCTTGAAACTTCATTGCTGTTTTTCCCTCACTTCCCCTTATCAGTGAGCAACATGGTCACCAGTCAGACTGCATATCTGTTCGTATATTCCCCTTGAGTCTTAGTCTTGAAAGGGGGTTTGCCCTGAGGGGACCTGACCACTTACCTTGATGTCTCCTGGGTGAGCAACTTGCTTGTTCTTATAGTAGTCAGTCGGACTGCTGTTATTGTTTTTGATTTTTCCTGTTGTTCTATCTTTCAAGAAATATCTTCTGTTCTTCTAGCCAGTACAGACTGCTCTGCTTGTCCTTTCAAGTGGAAATTTCCCACCTCAGAAGATTCTGGATGGGGTTCAGGATTCCACTTATGGTCTTATGTAATGCAGAGGCTCCGCAGGTGCTTCCTGTCATTCTTATACTAAGAGTGTAACTCACTTTTAATTTCCAACTGTAATAAGTTTTCTGATCTTGGGTGGTCTTTAGTGTGAGTTAATATCTGAAAACTCAGTATTCCTAGATGTTGATATTTCTGAATATAATCTTGATTAATTAAATGTTGCTAATAATTAAAATTTATAAAAAATGATGTGCTGGACAAAACAGTCACCATGGGTCATATGTTGTTGTTGTTGTTGTTAAGTGCCGGCAGGTCAGATGCAGAGCAACCCTGTATATGGTTTCCGAGGAGTGGCTAGTGAATTTGAACTGCTGGCCTTGCCGATCAAACTGATTTTGCAGTCAAGCCCATTAACCCACAGCGCCACACCAGACCTTCAAATTGCAGCCTACCAGTTTGCAATTTCTCTTCTAGACAAAACTAAGAAATCAACTCATGTATCATAAAATGAATGTGGTGTTATAGGATAGCGTACTGGACCACAAAGTTGGTTTGAACCATAAGGTCAGTAGTTCAAACTCATGAGTCATTCCTCAGAAACCTGTAAAGGGTTGCTATGAGTTGGAACACTTAGCAACCATTGTAAAAGGGTATATCAAAAAGCATCACTACTGGTGTTTCAGTTACATACACATGGGTTTATTCCAAACAAAATATGCTTAAACAAATCTCCATGATCAATAGATGACTACAGACAAGTTTGCTCAATAATATGAGTACACTTGTTTTAGTCTCATTGGTGGTGGTGGTGGTTATGTGCTGTGCAGTCGGTTCCAACTTATAGTGACCCTGTACAGCGTTTCCGAGGCTGTAAATCTTTATGAGAGCAGCAAACCTTATCTTTGTCCCACAAAACAGTTGGTAGTTTCAAACTGCTGAACTTGCAGTTCGCAGCCCAATTTGTAACCACTATGCTACTAGAGCTCCTTTTAGTCTCATTAGGGTGAGTTAAAAAAAAAAAAAAAAAAAGTCTAATGAAACTGGCTTTCTATGGGATCTGTTGGATTCACTATATTCAAGGCAGAGAGGTCAGCTCAGGAAATTATGGAGACTGGTTTGGAGATCAAAAAGGGTTAATCTGGATAGATTATCTTTAAGGACAGGCCAATCATGGGGACATATTTTAAAGAATTTTTAAGAAAATTGAAAGCTGTGTTGGTGAAAAAAGAAAAGAAAGTTGTACCAAGAATTTTTTTTTCATCACAACAAGGCACTTGCTTATTTTTTGAGGACAGCAAGGACTGTTTTATGAGAATTTCACTGGGAAACCTTATCCCAACCACCCTCCTTCCCTGATCTTGCACCTTCAAACTTCTTTTGCTTTCCAACACTCAAGGAGCATTTCAAGGAAACATTATTTGAGTTCCTTGAGGATGCCAAATCTGATATTTGATGTGGTGCAAATCAGAGTGCAGAATT
The DNA here is from genome assembly GCF_000296735.1 of Chrysochloris asiatica. NCBI lineage: Eukaryota > Metazoa > Chordata > Mammalia > Afrosoricida > Chrysochloridae > Chrysochloris > Chrysochloris asiatica. The sequence goes on from NW_006408566.1 coordinate 9,703,189, forward strand.
CTTCAGGGAAGGATGAGAGAAATGAAAACATTGCCCTCAGAAGCATATAGACTCAGAATAAGTCAAGAAACAATAAACTCCCATTGATATTTTTGTTTAATAAAGATGTCTATGATTTTGTATGGACCCCTGGTGTGGTGTTGTAAGATATGCATTGGACTGCTAACCATAAGACCAGCAGTTCAAAACCACCAGCCACTCTCAGAAATCCTAAGCAGAGTCACTGTAGTCGAAACAGACTAGATGACATAACAGTAACACCATGGTTTTTAGCAATACTTTTTTACTTACTCTCATATATCTGAGATGCAGATAGCTTCTGTAGAATTGTCGCTGTTGTTTAGTGCTGTGGAGTCAATGGGTTTGAACTGCCAACCTTGTGTTTAGTAATCCAGTGCTTATCCTACAGTGCCACAAATGTATCCCTTTTATTCAATCACTACAGATATGCTGGGAGAAGTCCAGTTTTATGTTTCTACATCTTTTTCTCCATAAATGTAAATGTACTTGCCAGATTATATGTCTATATTTTTGATTCAAGATATATGGTCTTTGTATACAGCAACAACAAAATTCACAATACAAGGAATATAGGTCCTAACCGCTGCCTTCAAACATTCTGTATTCCATGCGTTATAGAATGTGCACCATAAAATGGAGTATCAAGAGATTTAAAGAAGGAAGAGCAACTAAAATATCAATGCCTTCATCAGGACCTACTTTAGTTGTTATGTGAAGGGAGATGGCCCCTGATTCATGTGATCCCATTTACAATGAAACACAATAGAACAACTGGTCCTCCCTATGATTAGGACCCTTGTGCTCCTGAGGGTTTTAATTGGCAGATTTTTCACAAGTAGACTGCCATACATGTATTTCTAGTCTGTCTTAGTCTGGAAGTTCCTCTGGGTCATGCTCTGCAACATAGCAACTCAAAAGCCTCCACTGAGAGGTAGTAAGCATACAGTTGTAGAAGTCTTGCTTCCCAGACCCAGATCTATTTTTAAAGGTAACTTACTAGAATGGGTATGATGGAAACAAAAAGGCAGATATTAAATATTTAAATGAAGAAGTGATGGGTTGGTAATGGAATGAGTGTCGTGAAGAATTAGAGAGAAATGATACGTTGTGTTTATGCTAATGTGAAAATTCTAAACATGCATCATGTTTTATGAATATTCAAAGGGTGTTTTCCATTATTATTTTGGAGCAAAGGAAACAAACAAACAAACACCTCAATCTCAGTTTCAGTTTGTTTGCTTACTTCTTGTAAGCTAAAGACAATGTGGAAGATTTTATCATTTTTAAAGGGCTCAACAGAGGCCATCAATTTTTATTTATGCAACAGGAAGAAGGGGGAAAAAAAATCCAAGTATTAGGGAGAATATTTTGGCTGACATGTTCAGGTACATTATCCTCTTCTAATACTGTCTCAACATTAAGGAATTATCTTCCTACTATAATAAACAGAAAATATGTTGTTGTTACATACCATTGAGTCAGTTCTGACTCATAGCGACCCTGTGTAAGGTTTCCAAAGAGTGGCTGGTGAGTTTGAACCACAGACCTTGTGGCTCAAACTGACCTTATGATCCAGTGCTTTATCCTACAGTGCCACACCAGGACTTCATAATAAACAAAAACAACAAAAATAATAATAAATGAAAGATATGAGGGTAAATAAAAAAAGTTGCTACTATGGTTCCAGTTCATACATGCATGAGTTTATGTAAACATAGCTCTATGATCAGTGAATAAGGAACTGTGGTAGCATAGTGGTTACGAATTGGGCTGCAAACTGCAAGGTCAGCAGTTTGAAACTACCAGCTGTTCTGCCGGAGAAAGATGAGGCTTTCTGCTCCCGTAAAGATTTACAGCCTCGGAAACCCTGTACAGGGTCGCTGTGAGTCGGAATCGACTCCACAGCACTTAACAACAACAACATGATCAGTGAATAGCTGCAGACAAGTTCTCTCAGTAATAAGAGAGTACACTTATCAATCTCATTAAGGTGCCTTAAAAAAAAAAAAAGGTCAAATCAAAACAGTGGCTTCTGAGGGGATTTGCTGGGCTAGTTGAATCCAAGGCAGAGAGGTCAGCTCAGAAGGTTATAACAACAACTGTTTGGGGACTCCCAAAGTGACAATCTGGATAGATTTTCTTGAAGGACACAGGACCATCACAGACGCTTACTAGGAAGGAGTTTTAAGAAAATTGGAAACTGCATTGGTAAGTAAAAGACCAGGAAAGTTGTGCCGAGGCATTTCCCCCCATCATTACAAAGCACCTGCTCATTCTTCAAGGGTAGCAAGGACTGTTCTATGAGAATTTCACTGGGAAACTGTACCCATCCACCCTCCACCCCTGATCTTGACCCTTCAGACCTTTTGTTCCCCAAAACTCATAAAGAACATGTAAAAGGAACATTACTGGATTCCCTTGAGGATACCAAAACTGCCATTTTGATATGGTATAATAAAATCAAAGAACACAGAATTCTTTGGGGAAGGACTAGAGAGTTGGAAATATGTCATCAGAAGTGTATTAGACCTCTAAGAGGATATGTTGAGGCACAATTGCTTATCATTTGGGTATTTTTATTTAATAAAGGTTTATGGTTTTGTAGCAATACTTTCTGACTTACCCTGGCACATGTGCAGAGACACATCAAGATTTTGAAGTAAATCTGATTTTTTCATGTTGGAAGGCATCATAGCAATAGGTTGTCAATATTTTCCTAACTCAAGGCTGTTAGTTTCTTTTATGGCATTTCATTGGCATCTGATTGTTTCAAGGGGCTATCTATAGGAAACTGATAACATTAAGTAAGATAAATTATAGATCACATTCACTTCTCAACTCTCTGTGGACCTAGCAGGCATTACTCCCATTATTTTCAACAAATTTTTTAAAGCTCCCTTGTATAAGCATGGCTCCCAAAGACTAGGAAAGCAGAGGTAGTACCTGTATGTTCTAGAATTTTTATTCAATGTGCTTTTTGTACATTATTTTTGTACACGTTTTATATTTCTTAATGTCCTATTTTTATGCCACTGCTTTCAAAGGACTGACAGGTTATTTGATGAAAGTTTATATATATGTATAATGACTTTGTTGTTGTTGTTAAGTGCCTTCAAGCCAGTTCTGACTCATAGCGAACCTGTATAAGGTTTCTGAGGAGCAGCTGGTAACATGCACTATGTTTTCATGAAATATTTTAAGAACACAGAAAAACGATAAACCATCAGGAGCTGTTCATTGGGGGAAACTTCATGGAAGAGGCCTGTGGGTAGTTTTTGATGCTGGACTGCGAACCACAAGATCAGCAGTTCAAACCCACCAGCCACTAATCAGGAGTAAGATGAGGCTTTCTGCTCTCTCAAAGACTTACCACTTTGGAAACCTATACAGGGTTGCTATGAGTTGGAATCAACTTGACTACACGTAACAACAACACAGAAATAAGGCAACTAAAAAACTAAACATCTTGTGCATCTGCTTAATGTCAGCACAATGGCTATGTATTCTTCATATCCTTGGTCACGTAACCTCACCAGATTACTTTGAGGTAGGCATTTTAATCTCTATTTACAGATGGAGAAACCAGTGCTCAGAAAGGTGAGGGATTTGTTTAAGACACATAGTTAAGGTTTGAACTCAGGACAGCAGTGCCCAACTTTTAACCATTACCATTGGTAGTGGAGTTGTTACAAGTTGGGCTGCTAACCTCAAGGTCAGCAGTTCGAAACTACCAACCCATTCCTCAAGACACAGAGGAGGCTATCTGTTTCTGTAAAGATTTATAGCCTTGGAAACCTTATGCAGAATTGGTGTGAGTTGGAACCGACTCGATGGCACTTAACAACAACATTGGTGTGGTGCTATTGGATAAATAAGCACTGGAATGTTAGCCACAAGATTGGCAGCTCTTTGGGATCCATATACAGGGTTTCTATGAGTTGAAATCAACTTGGTGGCACTTAACAATAACAATAATTTTATATTAAGTAAATTTTTAAAGGATTGTATTGTGTTTTCAGTGTAAGTTTACACAGCAAATTAGGTTCCCAATGAACAATTGCTACACAATTTGTTCATTGACATTGGTTATATTTTTCATAGTGTGTCAACTTTCTCATTATTTCTGTTCTGCTTGTTTCATTTCCAATATTCTGAATTCCCTTCCCTCTTGCCTTTTCATCATTGCTTTCTTCTTCTTCTTTTAAGTTTTTATTGTGAATTGAATGATAATGTACATGGGAGAACATCAGGTTTTACATTCATTGTTCCATTGCAATGATTACAGTCTCCTCTGTGCATCATCATTCAACAGTACTCACAGATAGTATTGTGCATTTTATAAGCCAATCTGTTATTTAGCTAAAAGATGACTTCATGGAATAGTTTTGATTCAAGGTTTAAAGAATATCTCAGGGTGATAGTTTCAGGGAATCTTCAATTTCAACTGGACCAGCAAATTTGGACTTTTTTAATAAGTTGACTTCAGTCCCACATTTTCCTCCCATTCTCCTAGGATCTACCTATTGTGTTCCTGATCAGAATGGTCTGACTTAGTAACTAGGCACCATCTAGTTATTCTGGTCTCAGAATGCGTGAGGTCATGGTTCATGCAGACTATTAGTCCTGTAGATTAGTTTCTTTTCTAAGTTTTATTTCCTTCTTTTTCTTTTTCTCTTTTACGGTCGTTCAGAGACCGATAGTTTTATCTTAGGCAGCTCACAAGCTTTTATAACTCCAGATGCTATTTATCAAACTCTAATATAGAACACATAAACTTTACATAGTATATTATGCCAACTGACTGAGTTGTCTCACAAGACTATGATCCTAAGCCTTCACACCTAAAAACAAATTCTACAAGATGTTTGGTAGCGTCTAAAACATATCTGTGTTTGTGTCTTCTATGTGTGTCATCATATATATGAATCTATGTTGTTGTTGTTAAGTGCTGTCAAGTCAGTGACCCACAGAGACCCTGTATAGGGTTTCCAAAGAATGGCTGATGAACTTGAACCGCCGACCTTGCAGTCAAACTGACTTTGCAGTCCATCGCCTTAACCCACAGTGGCACACCAGGTCTCCATATATGAATACATTGTTGTTGTTAAGTGCCATCGAGACAGTTCTGACCCATAGTGTCCCTGTATAGGGTTTCTGAGGAGCAGCTAGTGGACTTGAACCACTGACCTTTACAGTTCAAACTGACATTGCAGTCCAGAGCATTAACCCACAGCACCACACCAAGACTCCATACATTAATATGTTGTTGTTAAGTGCTGTTGTGTCAATTCTGACCCCTAGTAGCTCTGTACAGGGTTCTGAGGCTGTAAATCTGTATGGAAGCAGAAAGCCTTAGCTTTCTCCTGCGGAACAGCTGGTAGTTTCGAACTGCTGACCTTAAGGTTCATGGCCCGATTCGTAACCACTATGCTACCAGAGCTCCTT
>NW_006408566.1:9710009-9728634 GCF_000296735.1 Chrysochloris asiatica
ATGGATTAGCAAAATGACAGCATCAGTGGGCTCAAGCATGGCAACAATAGTGAGGTTGGCCCAGGACCAGGCAGTGTTTCGTTCTGTTGTGCATAAGGTGGCTATGAGTCGGTACTGTCTCGATGGCACCTAACAACAACAATAACAACAATGAACCAGTTCAATGGTACTTAACAACAATTACAATAACAACATATACTTGTGTACATTCATACGTGTACACATAACCATAATCCTGTTTTTTCAGTTGTTCTTGTACAGTTGTATATGTCGTTGCATTTACCAAAAACATCCTTTTTTCTTGACTATTTCTTAGTGACATCTTAAAAGAAAGTAAGTCTTAAAATATGGCTTTTTCTAATGAATACAGAATTGTATCCAGTCTCCTAAAGGAAAGGAACAATTAGAGTTCCCTTGACATGTGGGCAGGTTTATGGGATACCAAGAGAGGAGATCTATTTTAGCCTACTCTCTTACTTTGTTAAGAAAGTCTAGGCCCCACCTCTGGGCCCCAATGCCCTTAAACTTTGAGACAATGGTTAAAAAATTAATCAAATATTTGGTCAAACTTAGGAAAATGAAGCAAGAAAGAGTATAAATGCAGAGGATTAAGGGATAAGGGTAAGTGCATAAGGGTTGGTCTAAATGCTTCAAAGTCACCCAGTCCTTGTGATTTAATGCTCAGGGAACAGTTTGCTTTCAGAGGCTGAAATGCTATAGTTTTGTTTTCCAAAACCAAGAAAGGGGTACTCCAGAAGAAATGTCATCTCCCTGGCCATCTTTCTACAGCTATCAAATATAATTTGCCTGCATGTTCTAGAATTTTAATTCAATGTGCTTTTTGTATATATCTTTGTACACATTTTCTACTCCCTAATGTCCTATTTTATGCCAACAGAGTTTTTGTCAACACCCTGGTACCTTTGGTTGGCTAATGCACAGTGCTGGTTGGTACACCCTTCTCCATAGAGATAGTGGAGTGGGCAGTGTTGCCAAGGAGATTGGAGAAGGACTTCATGCAATTAGGAGAGACATGAGCAAAATTAGGTCATGCTGCTCCAGAGAGAAAGATGAGAAGAGGCTGGGAAATTAGGTAAAAGGTTGAACAGGCATGAACAATTTAATGAAGATTTTGAAGTCCTAAAATTAGGAGCTATAATAAGTAATTTTTCTCATATATAGCATTTAAAAAAGAAGAGTTACAAAGTTTTAAATGATTAAATGCATAAACTTGGAGACAGATAGTCTGATTTTATTTTTATTTATTTATTTACATTGTGAATTGAGTCAAGGTTTACAGCCAAGATCATCAGTTTTACATTCAACAAATCATATACTTTGTTTCATTTCAATTATTGTAATCCCCTTCATGCAACAATTGTTGCACTTCCTTCCTACCTGTTAAATATCCTCTTTCAAATTCATGTATCTATATCCCACTATTCCTCCCATGGAGTCCTGGTGTGGCGCTGTGGGGTAATGCTTCAGACTGCAAAATCATTTGCACTGCAAGGTTGTGGTTCAAGCTCACCAACTGCTCCTTGGAAACCCTATGCAGAGTCTCTATGGATCTGAATCAACTTGACAGCACTTAACAACAACAACAACAATTCCTCCCATACCCATTCAGTCTGTGTCTATGTATCTATACACAGAACATTGTTGTTCCAAAGTTGTGTATATATCACTGTTTACCTCTATCCCTTTTAGCCCTTGCATACTTCCCTGTGTCTTCACCTATCTTCATTAATCTTCTTGCAACCTCCTTTTTGTATACTTCTTTCCCTGTCACCAGAGTTAACATGTATTTACAATCTTGCAAGTGAATTACTCTTCCCTTCCCTCCCACCCCTGGTAACCATCAAAGAACATTTCTTTTAGTATGAAACCCTTGAATTTTTACAATAGTGGTCTCATAAAATATTTGTCCTTTTGTAATTGATTAATTTCACTGACCATAATGTCCTCCAGGTTCATCCATGTTATGAGGTATTTTACAGATTCATTGTTATTTTTCAATGCTGCATAATATTCCATTGTGAGCACACACCAAAGTTTATCTATCCACTTTTCCATTGATGGGTGCTAAGGCTGTCTCCATCTTTTTGCTATTGTGAATAGTGCTACAATGAACTTGGGTGTGCAAATATCTTCTTGTGTCCTGGCTCATATTTCTTGTGAGTGTATCCCAAGCAGAGGGAGTACTGGATCATATGGTATTTCTGTTTCCAACTTTCTGAGGAAGTGCCACATGTTTTCCACAGTAGTTGAACCATTTACAGTCTCACCAGCAATGTAGGAGAGTTCTAGTCTCTCCACATCCTCATGAGCATTTGTTGTTTTCTCTTCTTTGAATTTTGGTATTAATGCTGGTATGAGATGATATCTCATTGTTGTTTTGATTTGCATTTCTACAATATGACATTGTAGGATAAGCACTAGATTGTTGGCCACAAGGTTAGCAGTTCAAACCCACCCACCACTCCTTGTAAACCTTAAACCAGATATTAGAATTCTCATACATCTATCCCTTCTCCCATGCTGACCAGTTTCTCTATCATAAACATCTGCATTAATGTGGTATATACATTACAATGAATGAAAAAATATTGCTGCATTATTAACTAAATGCTGTAGTTTGCATTCAAGTTCATTCTTTGTGTTGTATGTGGTGTTGTTGTTAAATGCTGTTGAGTCAGTTCCAACTTTTAGTGATCCACTATAGGATTTCTGAGGAGCTGTTGGTGAGCTTGAACCACCAACCTTGCAGTTCAAACCATCATTGCAGGCCACGGGATTAACCCACAGTGCTGTATAGTTCTATGGATTTTGCCAAATCCATAATACCATGTACCACTATGGTAGCATGCAGAGTAGTTTAAATAGATGGTGTAAATTTTAATCCTGCCTTTTCCATTTAAGTCTATAACAAATTATTTAGTTATTTCAGCTCTGTAAACTTCAGTTTTTCATCTGGAAATGAGGGGTGTTGACTGGAGGTGGGACTGATAACGATCATTCTTTATAAAGCCAGTAAAGGAGGTCTGGTGGCGTAGTGGTTACGAATCGGGCTGCGAACCGCAAGGTTAGCAGTTCGAAACTACCAACTATTCTGCACGAGAAAGATGAGGCTCTCTGCTCTCATAAAGATTTACAGCCTCGGAAACCCTGTACAAGGGTCGCTATGAGTCGGAACCGACTCCACAGCACAACAACATTGTGCTATTACATGTTTGTTAGCTCTCACGGGGATTAGGGGAAGGAACTGTGATTTGTGGTGTCTGTCAATTTACACAATGTATTTCCACCCTGCTTTATGTTAACAGCAGTGTGAAATCACCTAAGATTCTTTGAAAAGACCTCCTCTCATAAGCTGGTAGTAACCAACTCCAGTCTATCACTTTAAAAAAAAAAGTGCAAGGTAGGTAATAAGTGATCAATCAATCAATATTTCATCTTCAGTTGCTTTTAACAAAGAATAAGTAAAATGAAATGAAAATTGGATGATTCCGGAACAGTCCAATTATAGGCCTTCCTTTTTATAGTATCCTGGAGTCCTGGTATGGAACTGTAGGATAAACACTGGACCACAAGGTCAGTATGAACTGCAAGGTTGGCAGTTCAAACTCACCAGCTGCTCTTCAGAAGCCCTATACAGAGTCGCTATAAGTCTGAACTGACTTGAGAACACTTAGCAACAGCGATATTGTCCTATATTCTAAAAAAAATCATATTCTAAGTACTTTGAATGTCTTCCTCAAAGAGTCTATCCTCAGTCTGAATCCCTTTTCATCTCCCCTTCCTATGTCTAAAGGAGCCCTGGTGGCACTATGGGTTAGGCATTAGGTTGTTTACCTCAAGATTAGCAGTTCAAACCCATCAGTCACTCTGCCATCTGCTCCCATAAAGATTTACAGTCTCTGAAACCCTATATAGTGTCACAGTGGGTTGGAATTAACACAATGACAGTGTGTTTGGTGTGGGTGGTTTTCTATGTCTAGATCTTTCATCATTGTTTACAGTGAACATCTTCCCAAATCAATCACAAGTGTCTCTGCCCTGCTGGCAACTGACCATGCCTGGAAGAACTTGTTGATCTTGATTGATTAATCTACTAATCTTGCAGGCTGCAGAAAAATTTAGAGACAGCATTCTGCCTTAGCCCCCAAGTTCCCCTTGTGTCCTGTCTGCTATTGGCCCTGCTAGCAAGCACCAGCCAGTCATGCTTCCCCTTTGTAGATATAAACATAGATTGCCCAACCACCTTTGCCAGGTAAACAATTCTGCAAATGTCATGTCATTTGCATTTCTGCTCAGACCAAGGCTTAGGCAAATTTGTGTAGCAAACAAAGGCTGTCAGCTGGGTATCTAATCCTCTTCCCTTTACCAAGACACTGTTGTCCCATGCTCTCCAACAATCAAAGATTTACCAAATGCTGTGAATACAAAGATGGCTCAAGATCTCTAAGGAACCTTGGTAGTATAGTGCTTAAGTGCTCTGCTGCTAACCAAAAAGTCTGTGGTTCAAACCCACCTAGCAGCTCCATGGATGAAAAAAACCTGCCTATCTGTTCCTGTAAAGATTATAACCCAGGACACTCTATGGGGCAATTCTACATGATCACATTGGGTCACTATGAGTTGGAATCTCCTTGATGGTCACTAGCAACATATGTCTGTTGTCAATATGTACTCACAGCCTGGGATGGGGTAGAGTGGAGATAGATAAACCAATAGAATACGGGGTGATAAGGGATAACACCAAAGTATATGCAAAGTACTCTGGAGGAATTATTTCTGCCTGGGGGAGCTAAGAACTGAGGTTTAGTTTTGTTTGCAGTGTGTGCAGGTAACCTTAAGGAAAGCTAGAAGTTTGGGTTTAGAGTGTGATAGATCTGTGTGCCTGACTGTAACATTAGACTTAATTCTCCAACTACAGAGAATCTTTTCCTGCCCTTCTCCTTAGAACTTCAAGCGGTAGGTCCCTGTTAATAAAAAAAACAAAACCCAACTTTGTTACGGGTTACAATGTGCCAGACTCTATACTAAGTACTTTATAGTCATTATTTAACTACATATTCACAACAATCCTAGAAGAAATAAAATATTAGCATACCCATTTTACAGATAAGAAAATAGAGCATTTAGGAGGTTACGTATGTATAAGGGTAGATAAAGTAGTATTGCTGTTAGGGCACCAGTTCATACATGCAGGGATTGATTCCAAACAAAACATGTTTAAACACATCTCTGCAGTCAGTGGATTGCTAGAGACACATCCTCTCAGTAATACATTTGTCTTAGTCTCATTGTTGTTGTTGTTAAGTGCTGTCGAGTGAGTTCCAACTCATAGCGACCCTGTATAGAGTTTCTGAGGAGCAACTGGTGAGTTTCATCTACTGACTTTGAGATTCAAACTGACCTTGTGGTCCAGTGCTTTATCCTACAGCACCACACCTGGACTCTGTCCCCTTATGTATCCCCCCAGTAAAACTCCCCACATTTTCTAATGGTCATGCTTCAATTTCTCTTAGCTCATGCCTGTACTGATGTTTAGAGAACCAAAGCAGTTATCCTGAAGATGGGCTTTGAAGGATGTTGAGGGCAGTGCCAATTTCTCTCTCAGGACTGTGCCTGTTGCTAAGTAATGTTGGGTTAATAGTTAATCAACTTTTGTGTGAGTCAGCTAGTGCCCAGCCCTTATAATATAGTTCATTAATCCAATTAAAAAACACCTGCCGATGAATCTTAATATCAAACCTGAGTGTCAACTTCTATTTTACTCTGTAAAAGAAAAGAGGAAGATTTGTGCTTAACACTCAAAATCTATTAAGAATACAACTGACTTTTCAAGTCAAAAGGAGCAGTGGCTAAGCACCCCACTGCTAATGAAAGGTTGGTGTTCCTACTTCTATAAAGATTTACAGCCTTGGAAACCCTGTGGGGCAGTTCTAGTCTGTTCCACAGGGTCATGATACATTGAAATTTGACTAGCCTGCAGTGGGTTTGGCTTCTTTATTTTCTTTTATAATTTTTTATTTGTTTGGAGTGGTTTCTTTATAACCAGTGGAAACACTACTCAGCAGGTATTGTGTATGTATGTGTGTATATATATATATGTTTATTTAATGTTGTCTTCAACCTTGTAAAGTTGCACGTATGTAAATCAGTAGTCTGAAACTCAGAAAAGTGAAGTCACTTGTTAAAGTTCAGAAAGTCAATCAGAAAGTCCATTTTCTTTCTACTACAATAGCATTCTAACTATTGAGGTGATCTTCATTAGTTTGTGCCCTAATGAATCATGGCCCTTCTTATTAATAAAGTGAATCTTGTTCTTGTTAAGTGTTGTTGAGTTGGTTCTGACTCAGTAACTAAGGAGTGCTGGTGGGTTTGAACTGCCGACCTTGTGGTTTGCAGTCCAGTGCTTATCCTATAGCACCACACCAAAAATCCAAATGAGAATCGAGATGCCTCTTAATGGACATTATTTATTCCAGGGGTGTGTTATAATGAAAAGAACGTGAGCTTTGGAGATGAGTGCTGGTTAAAATTTTAGTTCCTGCTTTCTAGTGGCATAACCTTTGGCAAATCTTGAACTCTCACCTCAAAAGACGACTGTGAAAATTAAAGTAGATGTTTAGTGTGTACTCAATTTCCTTTCCAGTTCCTCCTTGGTTCAACACTAGTGGATATCTCCAGGCATCCAAACAAATGTGTTAAATCCTCAATGCATTCAAAGAGGCACTTTATTTAAGTAAAAATAACAAAACGAACAAACAAAAACTCCTGCCGTGTGGCATGTGTAAGGGAATTTTGGGAAAGTATTGTGAAGCTAGGAAAATCATGTAGCTCCCATGGTTGACACTCAGCTGACCACTTTGAAAGGCTTGTTACCCATGGGGCACTGGGGCAGTTGCCTGGACAATACAGGGAAAGAATGAGAAAAGACTATAGTGCTGGAGATGCTAGAAGCTTGGTCAAGGAGATGAAAAGCATGGACGGATGAAAAGAGAAATAGAAGGAGTAGGCAATAAAGACCAAGTTTCCAAGGAATAATCCTGGCAGTAAATATTGTGTGGATTCAGAATAGCGAGAGACTACTTAAAGGGGGCCAAGAAACCTTTCATGATCCATTTCTTGCAATGTTGTATTCTCTCTGTCTGTCCTTCCATAGAACTTTAAGTTTCTCCTAGAGTTATCGATACAGTTATCTTCTCTGTAAGCAGGTGGGAGAAACTAGCACCAGAATTCCTCTTGAATATGGTAGCTAGCACCAGAATTCCTCTTGGGTATAGATATATCTGGCAGTGGTGTGCTTAGAGTCGATTTTGACTCATAGCAGCCCAGTATGAAGCTGTAAAGCTTTATGAGAGCAGAAAGCCTCCTTTTTCTTCTGTAGAGCACCTAGTAGATTCGAACTACTGATCTTGCCGTTAGCAGCCACATATGCTACCCACTACACTACCAGAATTTCTTATAGATGCATCTGTAGTGGTGGTGGTGGCGGTGGTGTGCTTTGGAGTCAGTTCTGTCTCATAGCAACCCTACATAGGGTTTCTAAGGCTGTAAATCTTTATGGGAGCAGAAAGCTTCATCTTTCTCCTTCAAATGGCTGGTAGTTTCAAACTGCTAATTTTGAGGTTAGCAGCCCAACTCATAGCTACTACCAGAGCTACTAGAACTCCTTTATAGATGTATCTAGGGTTGTAAAATTAGGTAGAATACGTAAAGGTGGAGGCCTGAGGATGTGGACAATAGATAAGGGGCAACTTGCTGTTCATAATAGAGGGAGAATTTGGAATTCTTGGAGCAACCAGGAATGGAGAATGTGAGGAGAAGAAAGGAGGGAGGGCAGAGGGAGAATGGAGAGAACAGCAGGTAATATCAAGGAGGTGTGGTTTCTTCCTGCAATTACAATTACCTACATCCTCAGAAACCCTATATAGGGACACTATGGATATGCATTGGGCAAATCTGCTGCACAGGAACTTTTTAAAGTGTTGAAGAGCAAAGATGTCAGCTTGAGGACTAAGGTGCACCTGACCCAAGCCATGGTATATTCAATAACCTCATATGGATGCGAAAGCTGGACAGTGAATAAGGAAGACCGTAGAAGAATTGATGCCTTTGAGTTGTGGTGTTGGAGGAGAATACTAAAAGTGCCATGGACTTCCAAAAGAACCAATAGATCTGTTTTGGAAGAAGCGCAGCCAGCGTGCTCCTTGGAGGCCAGGATGGCTAAGCTTCATCTCTCATACTTTGGACATATTATCAGGAGAGAACAGTTGCTGGAAAAGGATGTCATGCTGGGTAAGATGGAGGGTCAGAGAAAAAGAGGAAGACCCCCAACGAGATGGATCAGCCAGGTGGCATCATTGATGGCGTCGTGTGTGGCAGTGGTGGTGGGATTGGCCAGGATCGGACATTGTTTCATTCTGTTGTGCATGGGGTCGCTATGAGTCGGCTCTGACTTGATGGCTCCTGACAACAACAACAACATGGATTGGAACCGACTTGATGGCACTTAACAACGTCTTCAGGAAATGCTAACAAACCCAGGTAGAGTTGAGTGAGTGTCTTTTGACAGGAAAACCCAAAAGGGACAGCGTTCCATTTCAACATCATCCAAAGCAGAGAAGACATAAGAAAGTGAAGTCCCTCCAGAAATCACCCAACAGGGGAGCCTCTTATCTGCTTCCATAGGTCCCATAGGATTGGTGGTTCAAACCAAGTTTACTCAGATTTTTGAGTAAACGTACTTGACATTTGAGGTATAGCTCCAATTCCCATTTTTTTTTCTTTCTTTTCTTTTCTGTCCTCTTCAAAGTTTACCTAGCACTGTGCCTGATATCCATTAGGTACTCCATACAAAGGGTCTTCAAAATTTTTCAGGAAAATTCCATTTTCTATAAACTCTTTGAAGCTTCCTCATAAGTATATGTTGAACTGAGTCAACTATAAAGAAATATTATGCATGGTTTCTGTTGTCTTAGTACTTATATTTGTATTAAGGTAGCACATTTATATTTCACATATAAGAATAAACCCAATCTTAACAACTTTGGGAAGGAGACAAATGCCGATTAAATGGGCCTAACACTTTTTGGCCTCTTTGATTAGTTACTTTCCTTAAATGTTCAGTTCAAATCTCTTCTCCTTCACGAAAGCAACCTTGGTTTTCAGTGATGCTTCCTTTCTCTGAAATCTTAAGATACAGCCTTCCTGTGTAAACCATCTGATACTTCATTGTTTATTTTCAGATGATGTCTGGCCTTTTCCACCATACACTACAATTTCTAATGACAGGAAGAGAGACTATCCATATGAAGGAATGATGGTAGTACCCCATATACAGTTGGTTGTTACTGATTAAGTATATGTCCTGCACCATAGTCTCAGAAACTAACACAGTGCTTGTCGATACTTGTTTATTGAATGGAGTTGAATTGTTGGGTGCAGTAGACTTCTAAGAATATATAACTCCTAGATATAACTCTTCTAGGAGAATAACAGAAAATTAAAACTTGGGAAGAAGTCACATCTAATTCTGGTTCCGCTATGTAATTTATTCTTCTGATGCTTGGAGGTATATTTAACTTAAGTCTTCCAGTTCAGTTACCACCATTGGTCCAATGCAAACATGACTTCCTCATCAATAAGTTTCACATGGGTAGTGTGAGGTTTTAAAATACAAATGCACAGAATTTTGATGCTGATTGGCATATAAAATAATGTGACCCCACCCAAGGAGAAATCTGCGCTCAGACAGGTTAGAACGACTGTCCTGATCATTCTATTATGGAACTCAGACCATCACTTGAGAGTCTTTCTAGGGCACCACATTTAGTTGTCAGATAACATTTCCTCACAAAGTGTTTTAATTATTAATGCAGTATACTTAGTCCCGGACTCATGGTGCAGGTGCTGTGGGGTCAGCACTGGACTGTGAACCACAAGTTCAGCAGTTCAAACGTACCAGCTGCTCCTAGGAAACCCAATACAGGGTTGCTAAGAGTCGGAATCAACAACAACAGCATACTTAGTCCCAGGAGTAGAGCAGTTATTGTAGCTAGTGATTGAGTCTGAAGCAATCTGACATTCCTGTAAAACTGGATAGATTTTGAAGCAAGGTATCTTTGGGCTCACTGTGCTCAGAGTGTATCATCATTTCATTTGTCCTATAAAAAATATAAATGATCCTTTTTATAAGGATACTCATTACATATCAGCTTTATTGATCCTGTTATATTGCCGCTAATTACAGGAACCATAAAACCTTCAATTAGATTAAAATCATGGTAAGTAAGATAGTAATACTTATACTGCTTTGCATATTGAGTGCTTTTTTTTTTAACACATTAACATTCACCTTTACAGAAATGATTACATTGACTATCCTGCAAAAAATAGTTATATCAATTTTTCATTTATTATTTTAGACACAAACATTTGTGTGGTTGCTAATAACAATTATGTTAACTATTATTATTAATTCTCATGATAACTCTATAAAGTTGACTTAATAATTACTCTTGCTTGTAAGTGAGGCAATAAAAGCTTACAGAAATTTGGTATCTTGCTCAAGATCCCACAATAGGGGAAGAGATAATATATATGTCAAGTACTTAGTACAGTGCTGGGCAGATAGAATATTGAACATTGGATTGACATTTGTCTCCTTCCCAAAATTGTTAAGTTTGGGTTTATTCTTATATGTGAAATATGAATGTGCTGGAGTCCTGGTGTGGCTCTGTGGGTTAATGCACCAGACTGCAAAGCTCTTTGAACTTGCAAGATCGGTAGTTCAAGCTCACCAGCTACTCCTTGGAAACCTTATACAGGGTTACTATGAGTCGGAATCGACTTGATGGCACTTAACAACAACAACCTTAACTCAATGTAAGTGAGACATTCAGTGTGGAGTGGCAATGAGTGAAAGAAGATAAGCTGGGACTAATGTGAGCATGGTATATAAGTACACGTTATAAATTCTTGTATATTTAATGAGGATATAAAATATACAAAAATAAAATTGAGTTTCTTAACGAATCAAATAGAAAAATGCAATTAATGACAGGTAACCTTGCCCATGAAAAGTTATTTCTGGAGTTGAGACCTAAAATTACTTTTTCAAATGAAACGTAATACTCTAGTAAGAACTGCAGAGGATGACTCATCTTCTCCTCTTTCAGGGTGTTAGGAAAATTTTCTTCCAGCAGCTCTTCAACTATCTCTTCTATGGTCTTTGGAGATCCCTGCTGTTCCCGGACTCTGATAATTCTCAGATTATTCTTCTTCATGTTGTCTCACATGAATCTTAGACTTTCTTCAGGTTTTTGTATTCTTTTTTCTGCTTGCTCTTCCAACTTAGCACTATTGAGATATTTGTCTTCAAGCCAGGTGGTTCTGGCTTCCATCTCTTCCGTTCTACTCTTTTGCCCTTTTAGTGTATTGTTCATTTCTGATATTTTATTATTAATCATTTGGACCTATTTTTTTTCAGGTTTTGAACTGTTTCCAATGCTATTTCTATCTTATTTGATTGTTCCTGTTGCACTTTCATGACTTCCTCCATATTTTTCTCAACACTTCTGTAGAGTGTTTGGATGCACTTCAATATAATTCTCCTGAATTCCTTATCAGGCAGTTCCAAAGCCTGCCCTGCTTCCAATGGTAATTCTAGGTCTACCTCTAGCTCATTTGATTCAGCTACTCTATCTTATCTCTGGACATGAGCTGAGATCTTTGATTGTTTGAGAGGTATTTTCAATAATTAGGTGTATTTTCAATAATTAGATGAATGTATTTTGCTGTATTATTAAGCTTTCTGAGTGCCTCCTAGTAGATATAAGCAGGAGATAAACTTCTCTTTTCATTTCTCTTATTACTCAACTCAGAGTGATTTTAGCAAGTGTTGGCTACCTATGTAGTGTATAGCAGCTGGTATTGGCTTCTGCCCAGATGGAGGAATTTTATAGGGTATGATTGTAGCTTTGTTATATGGCCGCAATTGCTGTCTCTTCTTGGGTAACATATGGAGAGAAAGAGCCCACCACAAGATAAAAGGAGGATCAAAAAACCCCAAAAAACACCACAGCAAAATAGTACAGGTGTTTCTCCTAGTGGGAAACAGCTCACAGGTGAGCCAATCCCTTTGCGTGCCATGGTAGAACCCTCTAAAGGTAGAGACAGAGAAAGAGAAATGACAGTGGTCAGATCTCTGCAATGGGATTTCTGTCCTGCTGCCATATTCGCTGTGACCTTCTCAAGATGGCTGTGCCCTTTTTCCAAGGATGGCTCTTAAAAGCATGAAAGAATATGGTCAAACCTGACTCAAGTGGAGAAGTCTGATTTGTCCAGACAGATGGTCAGAGAAGGATTAATAATAGGCAAGGAAAGGGGCATGGTAGAATGGAAATATGTGAGACCAGAAGAACCACCAGATGATTATATTCCATTGGAGGCCCTAAGTACACACCATTCACCAAGAAGAGCAAGAATGTGTTAGTGAAAGGGGGACCAGTATAACCTCCTCTGCAGACCAGGGCTCACAGAAAGAGATGCTCCCAGAGCTGCTCCCAGAGCATGCTCCCAGGGCTCACAGAAAGAGATGCTCCATGGGCATTGTTTGGCCCCTTCCAAGTAATAGAGGGGCTTAAGAGCCAGAAGCCAGGAGGTCATAATTACCATAATAACCAGCAAGGTTGTTGTTGGTGGTGGTGGTTATGTGCTGTAGAGTTGGTTCCGACTCATAGCAACCCTGTATAGGGCTTCTGAGGCTGTAAATTTTTATGGGAGCAGAAAGCCTCATTTCTCCTCTACGGAATTGCTGGTAGTTTAGAATTGCTGACCTTGAGATTAGCAGCCCAATTTGTACCACTACACTCCTAGAACAAGGTTGGAGGGGTAGTTAACAGGGCAGGAATTGTGTAGATGGTTCCTTATGAGGAACTATGCAGCCAACAAAGGTGTTACATAAACACTACAAAAACAATAGAAGGTAAGAATGGAGGCGCATGAGGCTGAGGAGGATCATCTCAATAAAGAGTCACTATCTTTTACCGAGATCCTGAAGTGGAGCCAATTTCTTGTCTGAAACCTATTGAAGAATTGGCTGGGTCCCTGGGACAGAGGACTCTGTAACATTATGACAAGGATACACTGTAATTATTCTCTCAGTCCTTATCTAAAATAACCAATGACCATTTAATGGAATACCTATAGTATGATGAAAAAAAGGGAATACCCAAACATTTTGAGGACTGTTGAGTACAGAGACTGAGTTGACATTGATATTCGCCAACTCAAAACCTCATTATGGTTTCATGTTAGAGTGTTGACTTATGAGAGTTTGGCTAATGTCTGGCTTATTGGATCTGTGTATGTATCTGGTAATCCTTCCTCAGTTCATAAGTGTATAATTGGGACTGGTATACTTGGCAGTTGGAGTAACTCCCATATTGGGTCCTTTACCTATATGATGTGGTAAGAGCTATCATAGTGGGAAAGTCAAAGTGTGAAGTTCTGAAACTTTCCTTCCCCATCCTAGCCACAATAATAAATAAAAAACAGAATTATTGCAGAGATTAATGCCACTATAAGGTTAATCTAAGGAGCTCTGGTAGTGTAGTGGTTGTCAGGCTGCTAATCCCACGATCAGTATTTCGAAACTACCAGCTGTTCCACAGGAGAAAGATGAGGATTTCTGCTCCCATAAAGATTTACAGCCTTGGAAACCCTATGCAGGGTTGCTATGAGTCAGAACCAACTCCATGGCACACCAAGGTTAATCTAAAAAATGGAAGAATGGTGGTGCCATTATATCTCCATTTAATTTGCTGATTTGGTTCATACAGAAACTAGATGGGTTTTGGAAAAGTTCAACAAAGTAGCAGCATGATCCATTGCAGTTGCTGTGCCAGATGTGGTTTTGTTGCTGAGCAGAATAATAAGGCCTTTGGCACATGGTGTAAGTTATTGTTTTGGCAAATGCATGCTTTTCCATTCTAATTAGAACAGAAGAATAGAAGAACTGAAGCAGTTTGCTTTCACAGGAGACAGAAAACAATATTCATTTATAGTTTTTGTCCCAGGGTTATCTTAAATCTCCTACCCACTATTATAATATACTCTGGAGAGATATGGACCATCTGAACATCCCACAGTACAGCCAGCTGATCCATCACTTGAATGGCATGCTGATCAGACAGAATGAGTTATTCCTAAGACTGCTCCAAAGACGGATAAACTCTATGAGGAGCGAGAGAACTGCCAGTGAAATTTTTAGGGGTCCAGTGGTTAGGAACATGCAGGGATAAATCCCCTGAACTAAAAGAAAAATTGTTGCACCTTGTATCCTCTGCTAAAAAGAAGGAAGCATAGCACCTAGCAATTCCTCTGTCATTTCTAGAGGCATTATAGCAACCTAGAAGCCTCTACCAAAGTGGTAAATTCTCACATTTCCTGCTGGAGATCTGGGTTTGATTCCCAGCCAGTGCACCTTCTATGTAGCCACCACCTGTCTGTCAATAGAGCTTTGTGTATGGCTATGATGCTGAACAGGTTTCAGTAGAACATCCAGACTAACATGGACTAGGAAGGAGAGTCTGGTGATGCATTTTAAAATAGCCAATGAAAACTCTATGAGTCATAAGGGTCCTATCTGCTATGGATCAGGGGATAGTACTGGGCTAGGCATTGTATTTTTCTATTGTGCCTGGGATTGCACTAATCATTAGCTGATTCAGCGGCAGCTAGTGTAGCGGGTTACGAATTGGGCTGCTAACCATAAAGTCAGCAGTTCAAATCTACCTGCTGCTCCGTGGGAGAAAGATGAGGCTTTCTGTTCCCATAAAGATTTACAGCCTTGGAAATCCTGTACAGGGTCATTATGAGTTGGGACAGACTTGATGGCATACAACAACAACTGTTTGCATAATACTAAGCAAAGGGAAAGGATCATGTTATTATACATGTAATAATTATTCAAGTATACATGGAACATCATTCAATGAATTAGTGAGTACATAGGGAAAACAAAACCAGTATAAGTACAGTTCAGAGGTAAAAAATTTAACATTGACTTGACTTTTCCTCTTTTGGAACGTGAAGAAAAGAGATGGTTAAATAAAGGGTGAAAATTTATTGAAAACCACATTTTAAAATAAATGACAATCTTAATTTTTAGAAGTAGCAAGTTAGATACCCCAGACATACCGTCAAAATTTTAAATAGTTTAAATGTTGAATATTAGAAACATAAAACTGTAGAAAATCTATAATAATATAAGGTGAACATTTGTGCCATCTGCCTAATTCTTTATTCTGTAAATCATTTTCCCCCTTAGCATGTATCACTATCATTTTCCTAATTATTTATTATTTATTCACTTGCTTGTCCTGGTCAGATTCCTTGTCTGCTTCATTTCAGTGCTGTATTTGAGCTATGGTGTTGGAGGAGAATATTAAAAGTACTGTGGATTGCCAAAAGAACAAACAAATCTGTATTGGAAGAAATACAGTCAAAATGCTCCCTGGAAGCCAGGATGGCCAGACTTTATCTCTCAGACTTCAGAAATTTTGTCAGGAGGCACTGGTCCCTAGAGAAGGATAACATGTTTGGTAAAACAGAGGGTCGGAGAAAAAGAAGAAGAACCCCAACAAGATGGATTGGCACAGTGGTAGCAGCGGTGGGCTCAGGAGTAGCAATAATTGTGAGGTTGGCCCAGGACCAGGCAGCATTTCGTTTCGTTGTGCATAGGGTCACTATGAGTCAGTACCTACTCGATGGCGCCTAACAACAACAACAAGGAAGACCAGTTAATAATGACTATCGTTCAAATTTATGCATCAATCACTAAAGTCAAAGATGAAGAAATTGAAGACTTTCACCAACTTCTACATTCTGTGGAGCTCTGGTGTCAGTGGGTTAAACACTGAATTGCTATTAGGAAGGTCAGTGGTTCAAACCCACCAACTGCTCTGAGGGAGAAAGATGAGGTTGCTAACTTCTGAAAAGATTTACAGTTTTAGAAACTATAAGGAGCAGTTCTACTGTGTCCTTTAGGGTTTCTATGAGTCAGAATCAACTCAGTGACAGTGAGTGAGTGATGGGTGGTATTCAGTCTGAGACTGATCAAATATGCGGTCAAGATGAAATGATCATTACTTATGACTGGAATGCAAAATTTGGAAATTAAAATGGATCTGCATTGGAAAATATGGTTTGGTGATAGAAACAATACTGGAGATTACATGATAGAACTTTGCAAGGTCAATAATTTATACATTGCAAATGCCTTTTTCCAAAAACCATACCTCTCCAGATAGAATATACAGAGATCAAGTTAACTGCATCTGCAGAAAGAGACAATGGAGAAACTCAGTATCATCAGCTAGAATAAGACTTTCTCATCTCTAAGTTTTAGTTGACTCTGAAGAAAATGAAAACAAGTTAATGAGAGTGAAATTATAACATTGAGTACAATATATTTGTTCCCCACCTCAATTTAGAGACCACATCAAGAATAGATTTGATGCATTGAACACTAGTGACCAAAGACCAGCTGAGTTGTGAAACAACATCAAGGACATCATACATGAAGAAAGTAAAAGTTAATGGAAAGACAGGAAACAAAGGAAAGAACAAAATGGATGTCAGAAGAAACCCTGAAACTTGCTTTTGAATGTCGAGTACCTAAAATAAATGGAAAAAATGATGAAGTAAAAGAGCTGAACAGAGGATTTCAAAGGGCAGATCAAGAAGAAAAAACATCATAATAAAATGTGAAAGGACCTGAAGCTAGAAAACCAAAAGAGAAGAACATGCTCAGCATTTTTCAAGCCAAAAGAACTGAAGATAAAATTAGAGCCTTGAGTTGCAACATTGAAGGATTCTTTGTGTGCGCTATTGAATAATGAAAGAAACACCAAGGGAAAATGGGAGGAATATACAGAATCACTATCCCTAAAGGAAGTGATTGATGTTAAAACATTTCAGGAGTTAGCATATGATCAAGAACCAATGCTATTGAAGGAAGAAGCCCACTCTGCATAGAAGGCATTGGCCAAAAACAAGACTCTAGGAATTGCTAGAATTGCTAGAAAACCATTTGAAATGTTTCAACAAGTGGATGCAGTGCTGGAAGTGCTCACTCAGCTAGGCCAAGAAATTTGGAGGACTACCCAACTGGAGTCCTGGTGTGGCGCTGTGGGCTAATGCATCAGACTGAAAAGTCTTTTGAACTGCAAGGCCAGTGGTTCAAGCTCACCAGCTGCTCCTTGAAAACCCTATATAGGGTCGCTATGGGTCAGAAGTGACTCGATGGCGCTTAACAACAACAACCCAACTGGAGTTCTGGTGTGGCGCTGTGGGCTAATGCATCAGACTGAAAAGTCTTTTGAACTGCAAGGCCAGTGGTTCAAGCTCACCAGCTGCTCCTTGAAAACCCTATATAGGGTCGCTATGGGTCAGAAGTGACTCGATGGCGCTTAACAACAACAACCCAACTGGAAGAGATCCATAATTGTGCCCTTTCCAAAGAAAGGTGATCTAGTACATTGCTGAAATTATGGAACAACATCATTAATATTACTGTTGTTGGATGCCGTCCAGTTGATGCTTACTCTAAGTGGTGACCTTATACACTACAGAATGAAACACTGCCTGGTCCTGCACCAACCTCACAATCATTGTTATATTTGAGCCCATTGCTGCTGCCACTGTGCCAATCCATCTTGTTAGGTGTCTTCTTCTTTTTCACTGACCCTCCACTTTACCAAACATGATGTCCCTCATCATAATATGTCCCAAGAATCCTGGCTTCTAAGGAGCATTCTGACTGTACTTCTTCCAATACAGATTTGTTTGTTCCTTCCGGCAGTCCATGGTACTTTTATGTATTCTCCTCCAACACTATAACTCAAATGCTTCAATTCTTTTAGGATCTTCCTTATTCATTGTTCAACGTTCACATGTATATATAAGGCTACTGGAAATACCAGGGCTTGGGTCAGGTGTACCTTAATCCTCCAACTGACATCTCTACTCTTGAACAGTTTAAAGAGGTCTTGTGCAGCAGCTTTGCTGAATGCAATACGTCATTTGCTTTCTTGACTGCTGCTTCCCTCATGGTTGATAATGGATCCAAGCAAAATGAAGTCTTTGACTACTTCTATCTTTTCTCCATTCATATGGATGTTGTTTATTGGTCCAGTAGTGAGGAATTTTGTTTGCTTCACATTGAGGTGCAACCCATTTTGTAGGCTGTGGTCTTTGATCTTCATCAGTAAGCATTTCAAGTCCTCTTTGCTTTCAGCAAGCAAGGTTGTATCATCTGCATATTGCAGGTTGTTAATGAGTCTTCCTTCAATTCTGACCATGTTATTCATATAAGCCAATTTCTCATATTATTTTCTCAACATACTGATTGAATAAGTATGGAGAAAGGATACAAACCTGACATACACTTTTCATAATTTTTAATCATTCAGTTTTCCCTTGTTTTGTTTGAACAACTGCCTCTTGGTCTATGTACAGGTTCCTCATGAGTACAATTAAGTGTTCTGGAATGCTAATTCACCACAGTATTGTATGTTGTTGTTGTTGTTGTCAGGTGCCATCGAGT
>NW_006408566.1:9730999-9749577 GCF_000296735.1 Chrysochloris asiatica
TACTGGTCCCTCCTCTTTGCTCCCTACTTTTGCATTCCAGTCACCAGTAATGAGCAATACATCTTGATTGCATGTATTGTATGTAGCTTGTCACAATCCACACAATCTAAAGCCTTTGCATAGTTAATAAAGCACAGGTAAACATCTTTCTTGTATTCTCTGCTTTCAGTCGTGATCCATCTGATATCAGCAATGATATCCTTCCTTCCACTTCCTTGTCTGAATCTGGATTGAACCTCTGGCAGTTCCCTGTCAATTTACTGTTGCAGCCATTTTTAAATTAACTTCAACAAAATTTTACATGCATGCAATATTAATGATATTGTCTGATGATTTCTGCATTACACTGGGTCACCTCTTTTTAGAATGGCACAAATATGAATGTCTTCCAGTCAGTTGGCCAGGTAGCTGTCTTTCAAATTTCTTGGCACAGATGTCTGAGTGAGTGCTTCCACACATCGTTAATATTGTTGTTATTAAGTGTCACCGAGTTGGTTCCCGCCAATAGCGACCTGTATATGGTTTCTGAGGGGCAGCTGGTGAGATTCAGAAAAAAATCTGTCATTGCTGATGGATCTTGACTGAAAGCAGAGATTACCAAACGCTGTTTATTTGTGTTTTATTCAATATGGAGAGGTGTTCATCTGTGTGGATCATAACAAATTTTGGATAATATTGCAAAGAATGGTAATTCCAGAACATTTAATTTCTGGAACCTCATATGGAACCCGTACATAGACCAAGAGACAGTCATTTTAACAGATCAAGGGGATATCGTGTGGTTTAAAATCAGGAAATGTGTGCATCAGAGTTATATTCTTTCTCATGGTTATTCAATATCCAAGAAGTTGGGCTCAATGAAGAATGCAACATCAGGATTGGAGGAAGACTAATATGCAGATGACATAACTTTGGTTGCTGAAAGCCAAGAGGACTTGAAGCACTTACAGATGAAGATCCAAGACTACAGCTTTCAGTATGGATTGTACTTCAATGTAAAGAAAATAAAAATTCTCATAATTGGAACAAAAAGAAACATCATGCTAAATGGAGGCGAGATTAACGTTGTCAATGGTTTCTTTTTATTTGGATCCACGATCAACAGCCATGGAACATGCAGTCAAGAAATCAAGCACCAAATCTGCTGCAAAAGACCTTGTTAAAGTATCCAAAAGCAATGGAGACTTAACCAAGCCATAGTATTTTCAATTGCCTTGTGAAATTCACAAATGCATGTGAAAACTGGATAGTGAATAAAGAAACAGAAGAATTGATGTCTATGAATTATGTGGTTGGTGAAGAATATCAAAGGTAATATGGATTATCAGTAGAATGTATCTATATCAGTCTTGGAAGTAGTGCAGGCAGAATGTTCCTTTGAAGCAAAAATAGGAGACTTCATGTCACATACTTGAATATGTTACCAGGAGGGACCAGTCCCTGGAGAAAGACATTGTGCTTGGTAAAGTAGAGGGTCAGTAAAAAAAAGAGGAAGATCCATCATAGTATGTATGGATTCACACAATGGCTGCAAACATGATCATAATTGTGAGCATGATGTGGGACCTGGCAGTATTTCGTTCTGATGGACATAGGGTAATTATGAGTCAGAACTGACTCAATGGCACCTAACAACAAAAATAATCTAGGCAGTTTCTTTTGCAGATAGATACACTGGTAAGAAAATGCTCTTTTGATGGGAATTTATGTATGGAATTCACCAGTAATTATTTCAAGGCTATTTTCTAAATTATGTATGATTATTGCTTGCATGACTATTGGTTTTCTTTTTTGTTTTGTTTTTTGAAGAGAATTTCCTAATAGAGGATTCCTCTTAATTCCATTTAGTTTTGTTCAATTTACAAGAATATTTATAGAGGTTTTGCAGGTTTCATGTTATCCAGTACATGTTAGAAAGAAATATTTTGCCTCCCTTTTCATACTGTCATCTGTCTTCTATATCATATATGAGAGGGTTTTTAAAAGTTCATGGAAAAATTGCACTATCTTTTAATTCTATTTTTCTACAAATTTTTTGAAGCCTCCTTCTATATCCACTATAGAATGACTTTAAAGATAAAAGTGAATTGTTCAAACAAGTGAGTTGATCTATTTGTCAACCAATTCATAAAAGTTGGGAGTCATGTAAGATTCCTCTCCTTTGCCTTAGCATGCACAGCTAATTAACAAACCTTGTGTGTTCTCTGGCATCAGGTTTATTACATCTTCCCCTAGGTCCCTCACTAGTCCATTGCTTTAGATATGGCTTTCATGACATATAGCTTGCAGTTCTACCAGTGTTAGAATGACTCTACCAGAGTTAGAATTAATTCTAACTCATGACCACCCTACATGTGTGTCAGAGAACTTTGATCCAAAGGATTTTCAATGACTGATTCTTTGGGAGTAGATTGGTAGGGCTTTCTTCTGAGCCTCGGAATGTACTCTGTAAACTTGCAGCTAGCAGTTTTAACTGTTTGCACCTACCTCCAGGGACTCCTCTAGTCTTATAATGATATGTAATTAATCTTGTGGCCCAGTCCATTCTCTTCCACATTCATCTTAAATTGTTGTTAATGGGAGGCCCATTATGTCCCTAGGGCAATTTGGCACTGTAATCCTGCTGCTAACCTCAAGGTCAGCAGTTTGAAACTACCAGCCGTTCCATAGGAGAAAGATGAGGTTTTCTGCTTCTGTAAAGATTTGCAACATCGGAAACCCTGTACAGGGTCACTATGAGTTGGAACTGACTCCAAGGTACTTAACAACAACAACAACAACAAGGGCAGTTTCGGTTTTCAAAATATGGTAGGGGAGAGAGGATGAAAGGAAGTACTGCTGGTTATCTAGTGGGTAAGAGTCTATGGATGCTGCTAAATATCATACAAAACCAAAGACAGCCCCTGACCACTAAGAATTTTCCATTCAAAAATGCTGAAATCCCTAAAAAGTACCCTATTTCTTTTAGTCAAAGTTTTTCTATGAAGCTCATCTTGTGTCAGTTTCTGGCCACACAGCATAGATTTATTACTGCTTGCCATGCCACACTCTCCCTGGCTTGTATAGCTTGCCTGCCAATTCTTCTGACTTCTTCAGGCTGAGTTAGGTGATCCTCCTCTGTGATCACCTTTTGAAGAGCATGAATCACCCTGAAATGTCATTTGTCTGTCTTCCTCCGCTCTCTCCCCACCCCAACACACTTACAGTGAGCATCTAAAAGTCAGAAACAGAGTATTATCCCTCTGAATCCTCAGATCCTAGTGCAATTTCCTCTAAATCCAGGGCAGGCAGATCTAAACTCAGTCAAGCCCATTCTCTTCATTGTATTACACCAACCTTGCAGTCTCCAAATGAGTTCTTGGACACAGTGGGTTCATTGCTGCCTTCCTGACTTTCTTTTCTTCCTATCCTTAGCCTCACTGGAAATGGGGTTCTTTACTGTCTCCATTCATATCACTGTTACCTGTACTTTAAGGTCCAGCTCAAGAATAGCCACTATAATTTACCAAGTTCATACCATGTGCACCTTTAGCATAGTCCCTATCAGCAAGGTATTACCCCTGTTTCACAGGTGAAGATAATGATGCAAACAGCTCTGAGTTGCTCACAAATATGGCAGACAAAACAAGACATGCACACAAATACCCACAATGTAGGCAGTTGTGCCAGTTCCCTCCCTAACTGATTCTCCTGTTTTCTCTGTTAGTTACCTTATTTCTTTTCAGAATACACTTGGGCAATTTAGTCTGCTCCTAAATTTTTGTGGGTGAATTGCAAATTGCTTAGGATAACACAAGTAGTTTATGGTGGCACCCAGGCCTAAATTCTGGGAGTTTAGTTCTGAATAATTTATTCACCTAGTACCCAGCATTTCATGCTGAAGATGAGGTAAATTACAATCAACCCTTGCACCAAAGGCTGTCCAGTAGGATTAGTGGAGTCATGACAGGTGAGGTAATCTCATACCACACTGACCTGAGCTGAAGAATTCTGACCATGCATGATCTAGGAGGGTTTTGTCCAAGGATTTTCAGGGGAAGGCACTGAAAAGCTTTAAGCACAGGAATGAGTAGAACTGATTTGAATTTTTCAAAGTTCACAGTGGAGAATTTAGGGTCTGGTGTGAGGACACTGAGATGCTAACCACAAGGTTGGTGGTTCAAACTAACCAGCCTCTTGGTGGGATGGACATGATGTGAATGGATTGGTTTTTTGTAATTTTTGGAATAAAGGCAGAATGACATTTTTTTAAGAGTTCCTTGTAGTGCTTCATGTCAGAGAAAGTGGTGACTTAGACCACTATTTGGAACACAGAGAAGTGAATGGACTGGAGACATATTTATTGTTAGTCCCGTCAGTCGATTTTAACTCATAGCCACCCTGTACAGGGTTTCCCAAAGCAGCTGGTGGGATACATATTGAGGAGGTAAAATTGTCAGGATTTGGTTAAGGACTGGCTATTGGGTATGAATTCAGGCTACAGTAGTATGTATGGCCTTGGTTAAGATAAGTCTTGACTTGTTCTCCTAAGGATAAAACTGAGATAACACCTACTTTGAGGGATTATTAGTAAAAATTGAAAACAAAACACATTAAATATCAATGAATGTTAATTCTCATTAATCTTATAAAGCATTGAGTTTTTCTACTCAGTGGGCTGAATCAGAACTAGCTCGTCCAAGTTGGAGGATTTGTTAAACTCTGGTTAGTTACGTGATCCACCGAGCTCATGTTTTACCAGGCTGGGGTAGGGTGCAGAGGTGTCAAGCAAAAATGTAATACATGCATTCAAATGTACAAAGATGTGATGAAGGGGACTCCAAACTCCGGAGGGGTCATTCAGTAGCCAACTTTCAAAGTCTTGCTTCCTGGCTGGCTGATTTTTAAGTTAGTGATTATAGAAAACGAGGAAAAAGACGCGAGTTAGGGGTGGTGGAGTAAGTGAACCGGATGGCGTAGGGGCGGGAAGGTTGACTGAGGCTCAGGGTCCCGTGTGGAGGCGGAGGCGGAGGCAACCACGGTCCTGTCCCTCCTTTCCGGGGCTACCGCTCATGACGTCAGAGGAGGCGGGGTCGGTCGTGGGGCGGGGCGGGAGGCGGGTTCCTCTCAGCGCAGGCCGCGGCGGCCTCCGAGTACCCCGGAGCCGAAGGTAGCGCGGGCCTTAGCCCTAGTTCTGGTCACCCACCCAGCGCCCTTTCCTCAGCCCCGGGCGCGCGCACGCCGGGGCACCCCCGGGGCTGGCCACCTAGTGAGCCAGCCCCCCGACCCGGACCCACTCCGCGACCTGGAGCCGCCGGACCCCGGAACACACGGAAGTGGTGAGTGTCAGAGAGAGAGGTGGAGAAGCCTGGGGACCGACGGCGATCTGGCGAGGGGCGCGCAGCTGGCGCCAGAGGGTGGCGCGGCCGCTCCTCTCGGTCCTCGCGCGCCGAGCACCCCGAGCCGCTCCGCGCTGGACCCCGTGGGCCCTGGCGGAGTGGGGGCGTGCGGGTGCGGGCGGTGGGGGATTTCCAGCCGATCGCAGCCGGCGGACGGCTGAGAGGTCGCGGGGAGAGGTCTCCGGGCCGGGAGGGGAAAGGTTACGCCTCGCCGCCCCCTCCCCGAGAGCGCACATCAAGTTTTCATAAACAAGCCCGGAACGCGCTGTCTGACATCCTGTTTATACCACCCTGAGATACCGGAGCGGGCTTGAGGTTTGATGTCCCTCGCTTGTTGCACTGAGAACTTGACCGCCAGCTCCGTGGCAGAATTGCCGGGGGGGCGGGGGAGAGAACGAGAGCTTTTTTTTTTTTTTCCCCTAGCCTTCGGGTGCATGCTGAGGGTCTTAGCCGTATTTTTCGCTTGCCATCTCAGCGAGGGAAAGTTTTTGGGATCTGGGGATCGTTATTATGCGATGCATCCGTGAACTCAGGAAACGCCCCCTGCCCTTTCAGGTTTCATTAGGACCCTGACCCCAGACAGCCAGCGAGAAGGGTAAAAAGGCTCTTCCTGGGCCAGAGGAGCGAGCAAGAGTGAGGGAGAGTAACTTGGGGAATTGCGAAGCCGACAGTAAAGGGGCTGAAAAACCAAAGCTAGGGCTGCTCTCTGGCTCGCTAACTCTTCGGGTACCGACGGAGCGTGGTCGTCCACTTGGAGCATTTACGAGAGGGGTCGCTTAAGCAGAGCTAGTAAACACCGCCTCCACAGTCAGTCCCAAGGTTCCAGGGATATGGGCTCCTTGAAAGTGTGTTTACCAAGGATCTTCTCCAGGGAGACTAGATAAAAGGTTTGAATATTGCCAGATTTGTGAACACATTTATTTTGAGGGCATATTCTGGTGATTTACTGCGTGTCGACCAGAAAGGAGGCCTCATTCTGCATACCTGGTCTCATTCTGCATACCTGGTCTCTTAATACATGTCTGTGAGCTGTCTTCTGCCCCTGGTATGACAACATCATTATACACGTTGTTAACACATTCCCCCCTACCCTTGTGATAAGGTTTTTCTTTAAATGGCATTTATTAAAATGTTGTGTTTACAGCAACATAAAATTGGCATTACTGTTTTCAGGGAGGAAATCATTAAAAACCATTTGTACCCCAAACCCACCGCTGTCCCGTCCATTTTGAGCATCTCTGTATTCTGAGCTACACGAGGGGGCTTGAGGTTTGATGAATATAATGCAGAAACATTTAAACTTTGCTTGTTGCAGATGAATATAATGCAGAAACATTTAGAATGACTCATGGAGTCTTGTTGGCTTTTGAGTTATGGACAGGCATATATACACAGTGAAATACAATTCTTTTAAAATGAACATTTTATATTGATTAAATCTTTGTTGTTTCTTTTCTGTAGCCATATCTTGTGGTGTTTTCTGGCTTTTCCTTTTGGTGACCCTGATGTTTTCTAAGACCAGGGAGTCAGTTTTGTTGCAGGATCAATGTGTTCTTTTGTACTTTGTGGTGAAGGTTAATGGAGACTATGAGGGTAGCAGACACTTCTAGTAGAATATGCTTTGTAATACAGAGAAAATGTCTACTATGTATCGATTCAGATACCTGAATGATTGTGGACATTATGATTAGAAATGATCACAGCTGCTTTTTCTTAGTACTGTATATCACCTTAATTTAGCACTTTCACTGTACCTTGTCTCAGTTTCTCCAAGTAGCTATAGTATTTATTATTATTATTTTTTAATGCTAGGACTTAATTGCGACATTCCATGTTGAATAAAACTGTTCTCCTGTTCCACAATATACGATTTACCTACCATTGGGAGACAATGATAAGAGCATAAGTTTCACAAAGGTGAGATAGTTAAAACATTTCCCCAAATATTACACTTCAGTTTGCTGTAATTCTGGCAATTTTATTGTCCGTTTGGCTAATACTGTACTTGTGATTATTTGTCGAATTGTTAGGTTCCACCCTTTATATAGATTTAAGTAGGACATGAATTAGGATACCGATCTCGATTAACGTCTATTTAAGCTGTTGAGGGGAATTAGGTTGCAACATCTTTTCAATTCAGGAATTTGCTTAAAAAAAATAAAGAGTGAAAATAAAAGAATTTTGAGGGTGAGGTTGTTTTTGCAGAAATAGAGACTTAGATTAAATGGCAATAAGAAATATAAACTAAATGCTTCTAACTAGGTTTTGGGTTTATAAACATTAGTGGTTTTAACTGCAGACAAAACAGCTATAAATTCTAATATTTTTCTGAAGTTATCATTCCATTTCTCCTAAATAGCTGGAGATAACACTTTTAATTATCCAGAAACCCAGCTGATGCAAATATTAATGTGTACGTTTATATCCATTTTTATAGAGGGAGTAAGAAATCCTGTGCTTCAGGATAATGCACTGGACTGCAGGGTCAGTTTGGACTGCAAGGTCGGCAGTTCAAGCTCACCAGCTGTTCCTCAGAACCCCTAGATAGGGTTGCTGTGAGTCAGAACTGACTTGACGGCACTTAACAACAGCAGCAACAGCAAGGAGGTGTAATGGTGAAACACTTGGCTGCCAACCGCAAGTCAGCCATCAGCTCCATGGGAAATAGACCTAGTGATCTGCTCCCATAAAGATTGTATCAGAGGGGACAGTTCTACTGGGTGCTTATAAGGTCACTTGGTACTGGAATAGATTCAACAGCACACAACAACAGCAACATAGAGGGAACACTAAGATATGACTGCATGAACAAGATTTATTAGCAAAGACCAAGATCTTTGTTTTCTCCATCTGATTCCTCCAATAAGTGTTGTTGTTTTTTTTCTTTCCTCCCTAGCATACGTATTTTTTATGTTCTGAGATAATATACTCTTAGAAGGCTTTTTTTTTTGGTCTGAGAAGTGAATATACATAAGGAAGATTTTTTTTCTTGTTCATTTCCACATTTAAAACAATTATTTTAAGTGGATGGGGAATTGGTTAATTATAACTGAATCTTGCTGAGCAAGCAGCATCCGATATTCAGTGATTGATGGTGGCTCAATGGTATGCATGGAGCCTTGTCATTGAATAGGGGCCAGAAAGAGCCTTGCAGATTATTTTAGACCAGTAGTTCTTAACTAGGGACAGTTTTGCTCCTAAGGAAACATTTGCAGTTTCTGCATACTTCTTTTTGGCTGTTACTATATGTGGGAGGGCGTGGTAGTACGGGCATCTGGATGCTGCTGAACATCTGCAATGCACAGGACAGCCTCCCATAACAAAGAGTCATCTGGTTCAAAGCATCAATAGTGTTGCAGTTGAGAAATCCTGTTTTGGAATGCCCAATGAGAAACCAGATTTGGGCGTCTGTCATGGCAGATCATTTACTTCAGGCACCTATTTACTTAATTATAAAATGGAAATAAAAATATCTGCCTTTGTCAGTTCATAAAGTTGCTAAGAGAAATCGAATAAACAGAGCATGTGCAGTGCATAAAAACTGATGTGCTACACAAATTATGATGAAGACACTTTTTATTAATGATTTTTAGAAAGATACACAAGTAGTTGCGGGGGGAGAAGGGGTTAAGGAAATAGGCTGAGTAAAAGACAGGTTGGATGATTTGGTATTACTGGATTCTTATTCTTTTTTGGGGGGGAGGGTAAAGGCTTTTTTTTAAGTACAGTTTGCTTATTGTTAGAATATAAACTTTTTAGCTGTGTAATTTCATTAAACATGAAGGTCGTTTTCTCATTATAAAAAAGAGGAGAAACTCACTGTAGAAAATGCAGAAAAGTAGAATCACATTCTTACAGATTTCTTTTCTTCTAAGAGCCTTAAAATTGGAAAAACGGAGAGCAGCTGGTGACTAAGGAAGGTGCTGCTTGTTTCTTGGCCTGTCTTTTTTCTTTTTTAATAATTATGATGTAAAGGTAAATTACATTATAGGCAACATTAGAGAAATAGGCTCATGGGTTCATACTCTGCGTACTCATCTCCCAGCCATGTTCTTTCTTCATCTGCCAGTTGTTTTCCTCCCTTGCTTTTTCCTCTCCCCTGTACTGAGCTAGGTGTGCCACTATTGCTTCCTGTCTTGAAAACCCTCCGGTAACATGGGGTTTTAAGCAACTGCTGTGTTGAAAAGACTGTGTTTCAGGGACAGGAAACTACTTCCTATGGGTATATTTCCCTCTGAAGTGCACAGAAATTTTTGGCAGTTTGAGGCAACAAAGAAGCACAAAGCATTAAGCTCAACAGTTCGGCTGCTAAGGTTTTATGATATGTGATTCTTTGCAGGTGGCTATAGGCACACATTCTTGGTTTTCTGTGAGTAAATTGCTAGCCCTAAAGCAAGACTTGTTTGAGAAACAAAAGGCACATTCTTTATGCTGGCCAGGAGACTGGCCAGGCTTTGTTGGAATATTGCTGCTGTTTTTAGGTGCTGTCAAGTCAGTTCCCACTCCTAGGACCCTAGGTACAACAGAATGAAACACTGGCTGGTCCTGTACCATCCTCACAGTCGTTGCTAGGTTTGTGCCCATTGTTGCAGCCACTTTATCAGTCTATCTTGTTGAGGGTTTTCCTCTTTCACTGAACCTCTATTTTACCAAGCTTGATGTCCTTCTCCAGGGTCTGTTCCCTCCTGACAATATGTGCAAAGTACTTAAAAAGAAGTCTTGCCATTGTTGCTTCTAAGGAATGTTCTGAGACAGATTTGTTCCTCCTTCTTGCAGTCTTTGGTGTATTCAATATTCTTCACCAACATCATAATTCTTCTCAGGTCTTCCTTGTTCGTTGTCTGCTCTTCATATAAATATGAGACAATTGAAAATACTGTGGCTTGTGTTAGGCCCTCAAAGTAACATCATTGTTCTTTAACACTGTAAAGCATTGTTTTGCAGCTTATTTGTCCAATTAATACTTAGTTTGATTTCTTGAGTGCTACTTCCATGGGTGTTGATGGTGGACCCAAGTAAAATATAATCCTTGACAACTTCAGTATTTTCTCTGTGTATCTTGTGATGCTGCAGGATAATGTGCTGGACCGAAAGGTCAGTTTGAGCCACAAGGTCGGCGTTTCAAACCCACCATCCGTTCCTCGGAAACCCTATACAGGGTCACCATGAGTCGGAACTGACTCATCGGCACTTAACAACAACAATATTCATTATGTTGCTTGTTGGTCCAGTTCTGAGACATTTTATGTATGTTGAGGTGTAACCCAAAGGCTATAGTCTTTGATCTTTATAAATAAGTGCTTCAAGTCCTCTGTGGTTTCAGTAAGCAAGTTTGTGTCATCAGCATATTACACGTTGTTAATAGAATCATCCCTCCGTTTCTCAACATACATATTGAATTAGTATTATGGTAAAAGATACAACCCTGGTGCACATCTCTCCTGATTTAAACCATTCAGTTTGCCCTTGTTCTGTTTGAACAACTGCTTCATGGTCTGTGTACAGCTTCCATATGAGCATAATTAAGTACTATGGGATTTCCATTGTTTGCAATATTATCCATCATTTGTCATGATCCACACAGTCTAATGCCTTTGTATAGTCAATAAGACACAGATAAACATCTTTCTAGTATTCTCTGCTTTTGCCCAAGAACTGTTTGACCTTAGCAATGATATTCATTGTTCACATTCTCTTCTGAACCTGGCTTGGATTTCTGGCAGTTCCCTGTCTATGTATTGCTGCAACCAATTTTGAATTATCTTTAGCAAAAATAGCATGTGGTATTAATGATATTGTTCATTAATTTCTGTGTTGTGTTGGCTTACCTTCCATTGGACTAGGCACACATACGGATCTCTTTCTGTCAGTTGGCCAGGTAACTGTCACCCAGATTTCTTGGCGTAGATGAGTGAGTGCTTCCAGGGCTGCATCCATTGGTTGAAACGTCTCATTTGGTGTTCTCTCTATCCCTGAGCCTTTTATTTGCCAATGTCTACAGTGTAGCTTTGACTTCTTCCTTCAGTACCATCAGTTCTCACTTATATGCCACCTCCTGAAAAATGGAAGATGGCTTTAAATGTTTTGTTTTAAAGTTCCATTTTTCGATTACTTTTCAAAGC
The DNA here is from genome assembly GCF_000296735.1 of Chrysochloris asiatica. NCBI lineage: Eukaryota > Metazoa > Chordata > Mammalia > Afrosoricida > Chrysochloridae > Chrysochloris > Chrysochloris asiatica. The sequence continues at coordinate 9,742,500 of NW_006408566.1, forward strand.
CGCCTTGTAGCCATTAAAAATGAGATATTTGTCATCTGTGCTGACTGAAGTTATTTAACAGTAATAGTCACACAACACTTTGTTCATTCATTTATTCATTCAGCAGGTATTCGTTGAGTTCCTGTTATAAGCCAAAAACTATTGTAGGATTGAATAAACAGATGGAATAAAACAGACAAAAATCCCTGCTTCTTAGAGTTTACTCTGGGAATGTGCAGTTGGAAATTATATACATATACAAATAAGTAAATTCTACTTTGTGATTGTAAAATGTTTCTTATACATTTTCATAGCACTTCTTTAAAGTGTGAGAACTAAAAACAGCTTCCTTTTTTTCTTTTTTATATTACAGATTAATTCATTCTTGGTATACATACACATTTCTTGGGTTCTGTGGGTTAACATGATAGATTGCAAAATTTGTTTGAACTGCAAGGTCTGTGATTCAAGCTCACCGGCTGTTCCTTGGAAACCCCATACAGAGTTGCTATGGGTGAAACTGACTTGACCGCTCTTAACAACAACAACACAACAACAATGTGCTTGGTAGATGAATAAGACACAGTTGACATGGTAGTTTTCCTGCTCTGTGTTTTATGAGTGTGGGTGATATAGAGGTCTGAATTAAAACACCTGGACCCCTGAAGATAACTAACCCCCTTTTGGGGCCCTTGCTGAGTGCTTCTTTTCCTTTTTGAAGAGCCATTGTTGGAGTTGAACTTTGAGGAATGAGTAGGAGTTCTGTGTTTCGCAGGAAGAGGAAAATCTAGGCAGAGATACAGCATGAGAAAAGGTTGAAAGATTGGCATGCTTATAGGATGAATGACAGACCTGGAAGTGGCCACTATGATCTGAGCATAGATTCCACTTGGGGGGTCGGTGGGTGAAGCTGAGGCTGGATTGCAGGCTGGGGCAGATTGTGAAAACTCCCATTGCAGTCTGTGAGCAGCATGAGGTCAAGGACCCTGGCCTGTGTTGAATAAATGAATAGAGAAGATGTCAAAGTCATTCAAAGTTTTGAACTCAAGAACCAGTGGAACAACTGCAAAGCTGAGAACGTTGTGTCAGGGGTCATCTTGACCTGATCCCTGTGCCACTCTTTCCCCTCCCCATGACAGACTATGCTCCTCACTTTGGACTATCCAGAAGACTGCTTGACTTAGGAAATGTTTAGAGCCCAAACAGATGTCATTAAGTCCATATGTAGGGAATCCTGGTGTGGCACTGCAAATTAGTGCACTGGACTGTAAAGTTGGTTTCAACCGCAAGGTTGGCAGTTCAAGCTTACTAGTTGCTCCTCGGAAACCCTATTCAGGGTTGCTATGAGTCGAAACTGATTTGACGGCACTTAACAAGTCCATATGTGCTTTCTCCCTAGTAGACTAAAACTTTTTCTTTGCTTTTAATTTGCAAAGAATTCTTTCATAGTTACTCTGTGTTTCAAGTCAATAGAAGGTTAAATGTAAGAGATGGAAGGGACAGTTGTTGAGAGATTGAACATAGGAAGGCTCATTCCCTGAGACACAGTATGTTATTTTTTTATCTTAGAAGTGCAGAGTAGAAGGTTTATGAGAAGTAGAACCATAAGTTGTCTGGAGCCGTTTGGTGGAGGGGCAATGTCTTTGTAAATATTCTGTCAAGTTGAAGGTGTCACTTTCATGGCCCAGTACAGTCACTGAGAGTGGTAATGATGACCAAGCCATTAAGAAAAAGTCAAGTTGTGAGCATAATCGAAATGAAGTGAGACAACTGAAGATACCTCGGTTAGGGGCTGGGAGGTGTACAAGTGGTCGATGGGGGAGAGGAGCATGCGGAGAAGCTGCTGACAAGAGGCTGTCACAGTACAGATTAAACGAGGCTTTCTTCAGAATGAAAAGCCAGTAAGGAATCTGCTCTTCAAAAGTGGCTGTAACTTTTTAGGGAAGAGAAATTTAAAAGAGCCATCTGTAAAAGGAGCCTGGCTCTGCAGCAAAGCCTTAAAAGAAGCTATCAGCAAAGAAGGCAATAATAACTTGGATCCAGCTGGGGGAGACTGTTCTTGTTTGATGTTGTAGAATTGATTTAGATTCATGGAGACCTCAGGTGTGCCGAGTGGGACTGCCCCAAAGGGTTTGTCTTCAGAAGTGCCTCTGAGTGGAGTTGAACTGCGAGCTTTTCAATGAGCACTTAACCAAGCCACACAAAGAACTATGTTGTTGTTGTTAGGTGCCATTGAGTCAGTACCAACTCGTAGCAACCCTATGTACAACAGAACAAAACACTGCCCAGTCCTGGGCCGACCTCACAGTTGTTGCCACGCTTGAGCCCATTGTTGCTGCCACTTTCCCATTCCATCTTGCTGGAGGTCTTCCTCTTTTTCTCTGACCCTCTACCTTGCCAAACATGATATCCTTCTCCAGTGACTGGTCCCTCTGACTATATGTCCGAGATATGAGAAACGAAGTTTGGCCATCCTGGCCTCCAAGGAGCACTCTGGCTGCACTTCTTCCAACACAGATCTGTTGGTTCTTTTGGCAACACATGGCACTTTCAATAGTCTCCTCCAACACCATAACTTAAATGCATCACTTCTGCGGTCTTCCTTATTCACTCTCCAGCTTTTGCATGCATATGAGGTTATTGAAAATACCATGGCTAGGGTCAGGCACACCTTAGTCCTCAAAGTGACATCTTTGCTCTTCAACACTTTAAATAGGTCTTGAGCAGCAGATTTGCTTAATGCAATACTTCAATCAGGCCAACATATTACACACTTAGGTAGAAAACAGACAGATTTATTGTGTTTTTTCCTTGGTTTTAGATGTTTTTTTTGCAGGCTCTGGAGCTAGAACTCACCTCCTGGTTTGATCCCAGCTGTGAGAATTTAGAAAACAGCCCTGCTGGCATGATGAATGGTTAAATGCTCAGTTGCTAACCAGAAGTTTAGTGGTTCAAACCCATGAGCTGCTTCATGGAAGAAAGATGTAGCAGACTGATTCTGTAAAGATTGTGTTGTTGTTAAGTACCGTTGAATCAGTTCCGACTCACAGAGACCCTGTGTAGGGTTTCCGAGGAATGGCTGGTGAGCTTGAGTCACCAATTTTGTGGTTAAAACAGACCTTGCAGTCCAGTGCATTAACCACAGCCTTAGAAATTCTGTGGTGCAATTCTACTCTGTCTGAAAGGATCGCTATGAGTTGGAATCAACTCAATGGCAGTCCGTATAGGTGAGAATTTTGGTAAACTCTGCTTCTGTTTTCTTAGCCATAAAACAGATAAAGTGGCATCTACTTCTAGGATTGTTTTGAGGATTGAAGAATTTGGAATGGTGCAAAGCTTAAAATATATTAGCTATTATTGTTTTCATGTTTGGTAAAGATGCTTTGATTGTGTTAAAAATGAGCCCAAATTATATTCATTATATTTTAAGAAGGAAGGAGAAATGTAGGCACTTAAACTGTTTCTCAAATCTGGTGATGGTGGTGGTGGTGGTGTGCCATGGAGTTGGTCCTGACTCATAGCGACCCTGTATAGGGTTTCCGAGGCTGTAAAACTTTATGGGAGCAGAAAACTTCAACTTTCTCCCGTGGGATCACTGGTAGTTTTGAACTGCTGACTATGAGATTGGCAGCCTGATTTGTAACCACTACACTACCAGAGCTCCTTTCTCAAATCTAGAAGTATGTTTCTCAAATCTAGAAGTGTTTATGTAGGTAACACCAAAGGCAGTACGTAGATTGTTTTATTTTGTTTTTAGAAGAAGACAAAAAGAGAAAGAAAAGTGCTTTCATCTACACCCTAAATGCCATTACCTTAACCAAACCAAATCCACTACCCTCCAGTTGTAGTTAATAGCAAATTGCTTAACCTCACAGTTCTACCAGAATTCCTTCAAATGCCATTATTATTGTTAAGTACAGTCAAGTCTGTTGTTAAGTGCACTCAAGTCTGTTTTGACTCATGGGGATCCTGCATAAAGTGTCAGAGAGGCAGCTAGTGGGTGTGAAGACCGACCTTGGGGTTGGCAGTCTAGCGATTATTCTACAGCTCCACATCTGTTACTGCTGTATGCTGTCATAACAACCCTGTATAGGGTTTATGGGATCAGAAAGCCTTATCTTTCTCCTGGATTCGAACTGCTGACCTTGCAGTTAGCAGCAGTAACTCAGTGTTACCAGAGCTCCTTACAGTGCCTCACCAGAACCCCTTACATGCTGCTGTTGTTGTTGTTGTTGTTAAATGCTATGCTGTTAAGTTGGTTCCTTCTGACACTACCCATGTTGTTGTTGTTGTTGTTAAGTGCCGTCGAGTCGGTTTCGACCCATAGCGACCCTGAACAGGGTTTCCGAGGCTGTAAATCTTTACGGGAGCAGATCGCCTCATCTTTCTCCCGCGGAGCGGCTGGTAGTTTCGAACTGCAGACCTTGCGGTTCGCAGCCTGATTCGTAACCACTACGCTACCAGAGTTCCTTATAGTGACCTTATATAGCATTTCCGAGGGGCTGTTAATGTGTTTAAATTGGCGACCTTGTGGTTAACAATCTAGTGCTTACCATGCAGCACCACACACCATTTTGTTGTTGTTGCTAAGTGCTATGTTGTTGTTACATAGCAACCCTGTATATAGTTTCCAAGGAGCAGCTGGTTCAAAATCCAGTACTGATCCTACAGTACTACACTAGGAGTCCCTCCACACCATTGTTATCGTTTAAGTGCGGTGGTCTTGTTGGTTCCAACTCATAGCGATCTTGTATAGGGTTTCCAAGGAGCAGCTGATGAGTTTGAACCTCTGACTGGATGGTTCAGACTGACTCACACCAGGACTCCCCCACATCATTAGAGGTCTAGAACTCGGTAGGAATGTTGTAGACATTCTGGGAAAGTCAGTGTAAAGATAACTGCGTTGCCTTCACTGATTCACATTACTTAGCAAGTTGATGTTGGCAGAGCTACCTGATGTGTATTTATAAAATGGTGTCTTCAAAGTTGTGTGGAAAGGAAAACATTATAAATGAGATAATGTTCCAGAGAGTTTTGTTGTTTAAGGAATAATAAGAGTCTAAGGAAATTAAAAAATATATTTAGCTTCCCCTGAATGTGGTTTTATCATTTTCTATTTCCTTATATTGTGTTTTCCTAATGCAAGATTTACCCAAAATATAAATGTGTACAATGAGTTGGCACTTCCTCCTAACTATATTTTAATATATCCTTGTTTCCTTTTCAGTGATATTTATGTTGAACAGATTTCTTGCATCTGGGCATTATTCATATTGTCAAGAATAGTTGCCACGCGACTGGAAAAGAGATCTTGATTTCATTTTCATGCTGTGTACTTTAGCAACGAAAGTGTTAGGTTTTCTTACTAAAAGAGACATTCTTTGCTCTAGTGGTGTGTAATGGGTGACATGGTGCACCGCTGACCACAGGGTCAGCATTTGAATCCACCAACACTCCATGGGAGAACAATGAGGCTTTCTGCTCCTGTAAAGATTTACAGCCTTGGAAACCCTATACAGGGTCCAACCTGGGAGAGAGAGAAGGAGAGGGTGGGTCACTGATTGGGAGTTATATATACGTGTTAACTTGGGTGAAGGGGAAAACAAAAATTAAAGAATTTTAAGGTCTTAAAAAAAATCATATAAATTAACAATTAAAAGACAAACAGAAAAAGAGTTAAAGGGTTTAGGCGAGCATTTTTCAGAAGAGTTAAAAAAAAAAAAAAAAGGTATTGGTTGTATTTTCCCTTGCCATCCCATTTGAGAATGAGAAAGACAGCAAAACTCTTTAATCTGGATGTGTGGAGGGGTGGTAGGTAGGGAAGTCCACATCTAATGGTGAGCAGACTGACCTGTAGGTATTTAAAGTATAAATTCAGCTCTTTTTTTTCAGTACATTGGATAAGTCAGATGGGTCTGATTATATAATATAGAAACAAATAAGAACTATTTGTAATTAATGCAACTGGCAAGTTCATTTAATTAAACACTATCTGCAGTCTTGTTTGCATAGTTCATTTGCTCAGACTGTAGCAAGGCTGTAATTTATAGTAATATTTTCTGTTAGTTGAATTTGAAGTAATCTTCTATATATGGTAAGAGAAAGGACAAAAGAAAAATAAAGCAAGTAAAATGCTTTTACCAAATGTATATATTTCCAGTGAAAAATCTTATTAAATTTATTTAGTGGGCTAGACACACAGGGCAGCTGATAGATGTGGTTCATATTATTAAGAGATACATTGGGTCTTTTGGCTAAGTATAACAGCATACCTATTTTGTGGTTAATTCACATAATGTTGTTGTTGTTAACTTCCCTGTATAGGGTTTCTGAGGAGCAGCGGGTGAGCTTGAACCAATGACCTTGTAGTTCAAACCAGTTTAGCAGTGCAGAGCATTAATCCACAGCGCTACACCAGGACTCCAATTCACATAACAGACTTTAAAAAGTAAAATGCACAATGCCTAGGATCAATATTTATTTAGCATGTCCATTCACTCAGGGTGATTAGAAGTAGGAGGGGGAGGGCAGAAGAGGCTGGAATAGCCAGAATATTAAATGTAAACTGTCATAGATTAAATTGGTGGCTGTGTGCCGTGGAGTCAGTTCCAACTCATAGCGACTATGTACAGGGTTTCAAAGGCTGTAAATCATTACAGGAACAGAAAGCCTTATCTTTCTCCCACAGAATAGCTGGTAGTTTCAAACTGCTGATCTTGAGGTTAGCAGCCCAGTTTGTAACCACTACGCTACCAGAGCTCCTTCATAGATTAAATTGTGTTCCCTAAAATATATATGGAGTCCTGGTGTGGTGCTGCAGGATAATGTACTGGAACTGCAAGGTTGGTGGTTCAAACCCATCAGCTGCTCCTCGGAAACCCTACAGAGGGTTTCTATGAGTCAGAACTGACTCAAAGTCATTTAACAACAAAATGTGTGTTGGATAAGCACTGGACTGCTAACTATGGTGTTGCTGTTCCTTGGAAACCCTATTGTTAGAAATGAATCCTGATGTCGCAAAGAAGACACTTGGTGAGACTAAATTACCTTGGCAACGCAAAATCTACTCCTGCAAGAGGGTGCGTGTGCATAGTCGTAC
>NW_006408566.1:9750032-9755577 GCF_000296735.1 Chrysochloris asiatica
ATAACTGACTCTTTGGCACTTAACAACAACAACAACAACAATATGTGTCAGCTTGCAGGGCCCTGAATCCCAGTATTGTATGGTTGTTTTCCATTCTGTGATATGATGTAATTACCCTTCATTTTGTGTGTGCTGTGATTCCTTATTGGTGTGGTACTGTGGGATAAGCTCTCAGTGAAAGGTGAAAACTAACCAGGGTCAACAGCAGCAGCAGCAACAAGCATTTATGAGTTGGGCTAGGTTATGCTAATGAGGATTATATTATGTTTGTTATGTTAATGAGGCAGGATTTGAGTGGAATGTTGTTAAGTGCTGTTCTAGCTCATAGCCACCCTGTATAGGGTTTCCTAGGAGCAGCTGGTGTGTCCGAACTGTCAACTTTTAAGCTAGCAGTCCAGTGCTTATTATGCAACTGCACACCAGAACTCCTTGGTTGGGATGTTGTTGTTAAGTACTATTGAGTCGGCTCCAACCTGTGTAGCGTTTTCTAGGAACGACAGGTGAGCTTGAACCATTGACCGTGCCATTTTAACTGACCTTGCAGTCCAGCACATTAACCCTTAGCGACATACCAGGACTTCTTGGGTGGGATGTTGTTAAGTGCCATCGGGGTCGAGTCAAATCCAACCCATAGCGACCCTGTATAGGTTTCCAAGAGCAGCTGGTGAGCTTGAACCACTGACCTTGCAGTTCAAAGGACTTTGCAGTCTGATGCATTAACCCACAGTGCCACAGCCCCATATTCAGGTCACAGCTCTGGCCCAGTGTAAGGGGAGTTTCCCTTACAGGAGGAGCCTCTATCACCTTTGACCTTACAAATGACAAAAAGAGAGAGAAGGATCTGACCTCCACCAGGAAAGAAGAGCTGGGAGCAGAGCACATCTCTGGATCCCTGCACTGAGAACTTTCTAGAGGGAAGACTGATGCCTAGACACATGCAGATATCCAAGGAAGAGCTCTAAGACCCCACAGATGTTGAAAAGATTCAAGGAAACCTCCCCCAAGACTATCGTGATGCACAAGCTGGTTGAGATTAAAAGACTCTCAGACTTTTGTTTCTTATCTTTATTTGACAGATATCTATAAGCAGGCATGAGTGAGGCTTCATAAAAAGTTTGCAGAAAAATCCATTATCTTTTGAGTCTACTTTTCCATGAACATTTTGAATCCCTCTTTTATTATGTGAGAATAAGACAGGTTTGGCTACTGCCCTCAGGAAGTTTCCTGACGAATAGGAAAGACAGTAATTCAATAACTGCACAATTATTTGTTAGAATTGCTAAGTACCAGAAAAGGTATCTGGTTTGCTATAGAGCAGGGACTTTTGTGGTTAGGTGCCATTGGGTCAGTTACAACTCATAGCAACCCTGTGTAGGGTTTCCGAGGCAGTAAACCGTTACTGGCACAGAAAGCCTCATCTTTCTCACTTGCAGTGGCTGATGGATTTGAAGTTCTGACTTTGTGATTAGCAGTCCAGTGCTTATCTTACAGACCCATCAGCACTCCCAAGGCAGGGAGGGGTAAAAAGCAGGAAGAAAAGATGCCTGTCTCTGTGATACTTTTTTTTTTAAACATTAAAATTTGAAGAATGAAAGAGTTAGGCTGAAAGCATGAAGAGGTTTTTAAAATAGAGCATCATGTGCAAAGGACGTGAAGTGGAACCAGCACCCTGTAGCAAGAGCAAAGAGGACAAAGATACAGGGTAGTGAAGTAGGCAAGAACATGATCAAGCAGGGCTTTATGGGCAATATTAATTAAAAACTATGGACTTTATCATAAGATAATAGGGAGAAATTAAAATATTTAGAATAAGGTAATGACAACGTTTGATTGAAAAAAGAATGAATGCTCCTTTCTTCCAAATGCTGCCTCTGGGAACCCCTTTTGCTCTTCCCAGTCTGTTGCCAAATGCCTTGAAAACCTTCACTTCCTCCCACCCACTCTTGACCGCCACCTCCACCTCCACCTCCACCTCCACCTCCACACTCCTGAAACTGCTTCCTTGAGGCCGCCAGACCTCCTTGCTGTCACATTTTAACATCTTGTTATCTAAAGCATTCAAGGAGCTCTGGTAGCATAGTGGTTGAGTCAGGCTGCTAATCTAAAGGTCAGCAGTTTGAAACTACCAGCCTTCTGCAGGAGAAAGATGAGGCTTTCTGCTCTCGTACAGATTTACAGCCTCGGAAACCCTATACAGGGTCGCTATGAATCGGAACCAACTCCATGGCACACCACCACCGCCTATCTAAAGCATTTAATGCTGCTAACCACCCCTTTCCTGGAATATGTCCCCCAAACCTACTGCTGTTTGGCTTCAACCCACTGTTCTCTGGCTTCCAAGACACCTCTCCTTTCAAGTGCTTTCTTGAACCTCTCTTTTATACCGAGTGAAGACGCTCCTGAAGGTTATGAGAATGTTAGATCTCATTTGTTCCTAAAGCTGTGCAGGTATCTGCTCTTCTCCTGAGCTTCACTTGTCCCATTTTGTGATAGTTCTTTCTTCTCTATTCACGAAGACCCCAAATTATGACTGAGCTCAGGTACTGTTGAAGACACTGGACATATATACTACAGAAGAAGAGAGAGACAAGGCCCCTGCCCTTCAAGGAACAAGCAGCAATATTCTGAGATGATGATCATGAGCAAAAAGAAGATAATTTCACATGGTGCTAAGTGCCATAAAGAATCTTAGCAAAGTAATGAGAAGGTGGTGGGAGAGGGACTACCTCTCTGAGGAAGTAACGTTTGAGCTCAGATCTGAACGGTGAGTAACGAGAGGGTGCCACATTCTGGAGGAAGTGTACTGGGCAGAAGGAACAGCAAGGGCATGATCTTTCCTAAATGCCTTGTTGATACTTCCCATTTAACTACTCCAAAATTGATCCCAATCTCTTTCTATCCAGCCATATTAATGGATAATTTCTCTGTTTCTGTTAATTCAATACTATCTCTGTTCCACAACAACAGCAAAAGTGGCTTAATGTACCTGTAGTTCATTTGACGATGCAGTAGTTAAGCAATCTGGCTGCTAACTGAATGGTTAGCAGTTCGAGTCTACCATTAGCCAAAAGGGAGAGAAGACCTGGCAATCTGCTCCCATAATGATTGTTGCTATTGTTGTTAAGTGCAGTAGAGTTGGTTCCGACTCATAGTCACCCTATATAGGGTTTCCAAGGCTATAAATCTTTACAGGAACAGAAAGTAGTATTTTTCTCCCACAGAGCAGCTAGTGAACTCCAAACAGCAGACCTTTTGTTTTGCAGTCCAATGCTTATCTTACAGAACCACCACACGCCCCCCACACTATTACTATCTAGGACATCCTATTGGAGCAGTTTCTATTCTGTCCTATAAAGTCACTATGAATCTGAATTCGCTTGAAGGCACACAACAGTTAACATTGTTGGATGGACCAGATAAGATTTTCTTTCTGGGTGGTTAGATAATTAGGGTCATTAAGCTGTTCAGAAGAGAGAGTTTGTTATTTTCTTATGAAATGTTCAGTTTAAAAGCTGTATTGATGTTCATAACATTTTAAAGCAAGCTTGGTTACTGTTACTTTATTGTTGTTATTGTGTGCTGCCGACTTTATTCTGACTCATCACTACTCTATAGGACAGACTAGAGCCTGCTCCCTAGGGATTCCTACACTGTAATCTTCAAGGGAACAAATCACCAGGTCTTTTCTCCTGTGGAATTGCTGATGGGTTCCAACCATCAACCTTCCTGTTGGCAGTTGAGTGCTTAGCCATTGTGCCACCAGAGCTCCTCTGTTACTTTATTACCTGGTTATTATATAACATGTCCTGTGTTTACCTCTTTGAGTCTGAGTATACCAAATGTGGTGTTATGTAAAGCACAACTGGACTTGGAACCAGGAAAAAGTTGGGCCTGAGGCTGCCTCTGCTGTTCACTAGCCCTGTGATTTTAGGCTCATAACTGATCTTCAGTTTAACTCAGTTGTAAAATGGACTCAATAACACTTATCACAAAGGGAGTGCTGTAAAGGTTAAATGAGGCAAAGCATATGCAATGGCTTCAGACGGTGACTAAGATCCAGCAGTGTTCAATAATAGTTACCTACCCCTGCCCCCAAATACTAAACAGTGCCAGGAAGTCTGTAAATGATTTCATAATGTTTACACCTGTGGAAGTGGGCACTTTACAGATAGATATTACTAAACTTCTGAACTTCTGGTACAGGGAACCTTGCCTATGCAAATAGTTGGGTTCCAACTACCTTAAAAATGTTAGTATATATAAGACAGTGTGGTTCATGCTTCCAGATCTGGAACCAGAGTCCATGTGTTTGAATCCTGACTCAGAAATGTACTTGTTGAATGACCCCAGGCAAATTACTCAATCTCTTTGTGCCTCAGTTCCTCATCTGTAAAATGAGGATACTAGTAGTGCCTTTCTTATAAGGTCAGAAGGATCAAGTGGGCATATATTGTGTGAGCATGTGTACATGTACCTATAACCATCCTATAAGGAGCTCTGGTAGCGTAGTGGTTACGAATTGGGCTGTGAACCGCAAGGTCAGCAGTTCGAAACTACCAGCTGCTCTGCGGGAGAAAGATGAGGCTTTCTGCTCCGGTAAAAATTTACAGCCTTGGAAACCCTGTACAGGGTTGCTATGGGTTGGAACCGACTCCACGGCACATAACAACAACAACAACAAGAGTTAGCCACTATTATTATTATTATTATTATCCTACTGTCCTTCCTATTGAGACAGCCCGTAGGTCATCTGGAAATTCCCTGGAATTCCCCATACCCCTTCTCTCTCTAGGAGACTCCTCTGTAATCTCTACCTGTCCTTCCCCTCCATCTTTAGTCCTGTCCTACTTTCTTGATTTTAATTCAGGTTGTCCTTTTCTCCTGGGTAATACATTTGCTTCAATCCTCATCCTTCAACATTTCTTGCCTAGACAACTTTATAAAACTTATTTTTGTCTTTTATGGAAATTGAACATTCTCCAATATGACTGATAAGCTCAGCTATGTGGTAAGGATACTCATACCAAGGAAGAGGAAAGCCTTATAATCTCAAGCAAATGAAAAACAAATAAAGAAAACAACAGATTTTATTGTTTACTGAATACTTCCTATGTGCCTGACATTCAGAAGTATAAACTAAGGCTTCTTGTTGCTGTTGTTAGATGCCATCCAGTCAGTTCCAACACAGAGAGCTTATGTACAACTGAAGGAAACACTGCCCAATCCTGCACCATCCTGATAGTTGTTTCTATGTTAGAACTATTATTGCAGCCACATTGTCAACTGAAGCTTAAAATGGCTAAATAATGTGTTTAAAGTCACCCAGCATTTAAGTGGAGAAATCTGGATTTAATTGAAACCAGGCATACCTCGTCCTTGCTTTTAAAATTCCTGAGGTCACTTGCATTAAAGCCTCCTGTCACCGCCTCAGGAATATTATTGCTGATGTCCGATGGATCCTGGCTGAAAGCAGAGAATATCAGAAAGATGTTTACCTGTTCTTTATTGGCTACACAAAGGCTTCCGATTGTGTGGATCATGACAA
>NW_006408566.1:9756407-9765050 GCF_000296735.1 Chrysochloris asiatica
GACATATTGTCAGGAGGGAGCAGTTGCTGGAGAAGGATATAATGTCTGGTAAAGTGGAGGGTCAAAGAAAAAGAGGAAGACCCCCAGCGAGATGGATTGGGAAAGTACCAGCATCAATGGGCTCAAGTGTGGCAACAATTGTGAGGTTGACCCAGGACCGGGCAGTGTTTCATTCTGTTGTGCATAGGGTTGCTATGAGTGGGTACTGACTCGATGGCACCTAACAACAGTCACCTCCTCAAGATTACATCAACACCCTTTATTAATCTACACTCTGCCTTCTCTCAGGTTTCAGCTTTCTCCCGATGACAGAACCAGTCATGTTCGCTTTGGCTGTAAAAATGTTTTCTGCCCTTTTGGCAGATGTATAGTGTTTCGGATCCTTTATTGCATTAAACTGGTGTTTTGTTGGAAAACTAACCACATTTAAAGCAGCATGCATTGTGCGGAAAATGTGCTCCAAATTTCAGACAACCAAATGGGAATGAGTTTTTAAAAAGACAATATTGTTGATAAGCTGGAGAGTGCCAGTGTGTTTGTTTTGAGTGTGTTACCTGCATTAATATTAAAGGCTTATGTGTCATGCCTGAACCAGGCACATTCTAGAATATATCCCCATTATAGTGCTTATTTGCTTCAGTATAACCTCATCTGTGGTTGACTTTTATACCCTCCAGTAGCGCAGTGGTTACGAATAGGGCTGCAAACTGCAAGGTCAGCAGTTTGAAACTACCAGCAGTTCCGTGGGAGAAAGATGAGGCTTTCTGCTCCTGTAAAGATTTACAGCCTCGGTCACTATGAGTTGGAATCTACTCCACAGCACATAAGAGCAACAATCCCTACCATGTGCTTGGCACATAGTAGGAGCTGTATCAAGAAATCTATTTAATCCTCTTGAAAAATCAGTAACACTTTATACTTATCTTTTTGCTGGATATGTTTCTTTTTTAAAAAATCAATGGAGTAAGGGTCATTGAAAGAGGACCATTGCCACACAGTTGTCAAGCAGATGAAAATACTGCTTGCGCTGGGTCAAATTAGGACATTTAAAGGGACTTGGGAGCCAGACACTTATGAGAATATTGCTTTTTTTATTGAGAGACAAGGAAAGCAGTCAAACGGGTTTCTTCTTGGCTTGTAGTCTTGTTTATTTTTCTCAGGTTAGAACTGATAGCTCTAATGGTTTTAAGAGATCGTGGAGGCAGTTCTGCCCTGAACATGAGCATATTTGATCCTAAGTTTACAGAGCTTGTCTAATAAATGCTCTTTACGAGTTATTTGCACACAGCAGTTACAGCATCTTAGAAATTTAAGAGTTGGAAGAAATCAAATGCACTCTGGAACACTCCCTCCGTTAATTTTGCAAAGGAGAAACTGAAGAATCAGAGTGCTTATGTGATTTGTCCAACACTTCTTTGGGCAGCCACCATAGTGTTTTCTATGCTATATTGTGCTAGATTTGTAATTGAGTGATAAAATTATTCAGAAGGTAGTCGCGTGCAGATTTTAGGAAGCCAAATGCCTACTTGCTTATTTAGTTCTGAGGCTATATTTATGGGTAGGAGATTAATTTAGTAGAAATCAAAATTCTATAGGATTATTTTAAGGAGCCATGATGGGAAAATGATGAACTATTCAGCTGCTAACTGAAAGGGCAATGGAATGAACCCAGTAGTCACTCTGTGAGGGAAAAGACCTGGTAATCTGGTCCCATAAAGATCTGTAGCCTTAGAAGTCCTGGGGGGCAGTTCTCTGCTCCACAAGTTGGAATTGATTTGAGGGCATTCAGCAACAACCATAGGATTGTTTAGGGTCCATTCAGGAATCCCCGTGTAGTGTAAAATGTTAGCATGTATGGCCAGCTGAAAGACTGGAGGTTTGAATCCACTAAGAAGCATCTTGGAAGAAAGTCCTAGAGCTCTACTTCTAAAACATCAGCTATTGAAAACCTAATTTAGAACAGTTAAGCTCCATGGACACCTGTTGTGGTGCTAGCGGATAAGCACAGGACTGTTAATTGCAAAGTGAGTGGTTCAAACCCACCAGCAGGTCCTCTGAAACCCTCTATAGGATTGCTGTGAGTTGCACCCAACTCATAGCACTTAGGAACAAACAATAACAACATCTCTGACATATGTGGGGTCATCATGAGTCTTAGTTGATGTGACAACAGCTGATTTAATAGGAGTAGGATATCTTTACTTCCATACCAGTTAGATATTAAATCATATAAACCTGCTGGTTTCCCTAAAACATTCATGTATGCTTTTTGTTAACTTGGGAAGTAAATTCCACTTTCAGCATCTGATGTCTTACTGCTCAGTGTAGGTATTTTGTATGGTACCAAGGTTATCATTTCCAAAATGCAAATCTGAATATGTCATTGGTTTGCTTAGAATCCCTCATTTGCTGCCTTTTGTTGTTAGGATCACGTCTGTCCAAACTAGTTCTTGTTGTGCTGTGGAGTCAATTCTGACTCATAGCAACCCCGTATAGGGTTTCTAAGGAGTGACTGGTGGGTTTCTACTGACCTTGTGGTTAACAGTTAAGGCTTACTATTGTTGTTGCTAAGTGCTGTCCAGTCGATACTGACCCATAGCGGCCCTGTATAGGATTTCTGAGGAGCAGCTGGTGAGCTTGAACCACCAACCTTGCAGTTCAAAAGCTTTGCAGTCTGGTGTATTAACCCACAGCACCACACCAGGACTCCAGTTAAGTGTTAGCATGGGTTAAAAAAGCTCCTCAAGCTACCTCTTAACTGTCTTTCCATTCCCATTCTTACCATCTTTACTCCTGCCATTTTTTAGTTCTCCTCAAACATGTCATGGTATTTCTTATTTATTCTTTGCATAGGTAGTTCCTTTTGCTGTGTACACTTTCCCCCCACTCCAACTCCTATTCATCCCTCAGATGTGAGTTTTCTGTCATTTCTTTCTGGAAGCCTTCCCTCATTTGTCCTGCCATGGTACCCTGGTCTTCTCTGTCATAATACATACAGTAAATTAAGGGCTGCTACTTGTGACCCCTGGTGTGGTGCTGTGGGGTAATTTGCTGGACTGCAAAGTTGGTTTGAACTGCAAGATTGGCGGTTCAAGCTCACCAGTTATTCCTCAAAAACTCTATATAGGGTCGCTATGGGTCGGAATCAACGGAGAAAAGATTGAAGTTGTCAAGGACTTCATTCTTCTTGCATCAACTATCAACACTCATGGACGCAGCAGTCAAGAAATCAAATGATGTATTTCATTAGGCAAACCTGCTGCACAGGACCTCTTTAAAGTGTTGAAGAGCAAAGATGTCAGCTTGAAGACTAAGGTGCGCCTGACCCAAGCCATGGTATTTTCAATAACCTCATATGCATGCAAAAGCCGGACAGTGAATAAGGAAGACCGTAGAAGAATTGATGCTTTTGAGTTATGGTGTTGTAGGAGAATATTGAAAGTGCCATGGGCTGCCAAAAGAACCAACAGATCTGTGTTGGAAGAAATGCAGCCAGAGTGCTCCTTGGAGGCCAGGATGGGAAACTTCATCTCTCATACTTTGGACATATTGTCAGGAGGGACCAGTTGCTTTAGAAGGATATCATGTTTGGTAGGGTGGGAGGGTCAGAAAAAGAGGACGACCCCCAATGAGATAGATTGGCAAAATGGCAGCATCAGTGGGCTCAAGCATGGCAATGATAGTGAGGTTGGTTCAGGATCGGGCAGTTTCATTCTGTTGTACGTGGATAGGGTCGCTATGAGTCGGTACCGACTCGATGGCACCTAACAACAACATGGGTCGGAACCGACTCGACAACACTTAACAACAACAACAACCTGGGTGGGACCCCTGCCATGCTGGAAGCTCCAGACATTAGGGACCAAGTAAGTCCCTCTTGCTTATCCTTCTAGCCCTAGTTCAGCCTAGTGCCTATCCAGCAAGTGATCAATAAAATATTAATGAACAAATGAACACCAGTCTTAAGATCCTAACTGGGTTTGTCTTGTGGCAGGCCTGCTTGATTGTTGGGCATTTT
This sequence comes from Chrysochloris asiatica, assembly GCF_000296735.1. Classification (NCBI taxonomy): domain Eukaryota; kingdom Metazoa; phylum Chordata; class Mammalia; order Afrosoricida; family Chrysochloridae; genus Chrysochloris; species Chrysochloris asiatica. The sequence continues at coordinate 9,760,426 of NW_006408566.1, forward strand.
CTTTTCATGTTGCTCTCCTTACCAGGAGATAAGACATTTTACAAAGTATACCAAGCTAATCAGACCTTAATGGAAGTAATAGTTATAGTATGAACAGCAACAAGAAGTGTTGAGAGTTGATTACAAATTAAAAGATGCTCTCTTATGTAATTTTTATTTGAGAATTGAGGAAACAGACTTAAGGTTCAGAGGAAACAGACTTAAGGTAGTTCAGTTCAGTTCTCCTGGTCCCAAGCCCCACACACCCCCATTGTGCCACGGGGCTGTACTGCTTTTGATTCTGGTTTTTGGGAGCAGCACAGCCGGGAGGTGTAGTTGGTCCTGTGATGCTCACTTTTTTGCACTAGGGTCCAGTCTAGATGTTCCCTGACCCCTCTGCTGCTCCAGTGGTTCTGATCACTGTCCAGGCTCTGACCACATGCCTGAGTCAGAATTTCTCTGTCTTTGCCTCCTTCTTGCTGGACTATGCTCTCAGCAGATTCTCCCTGTAGGAAGGTAGCCCGAGGAAGTAATTCAGTCAAGATATTTATGTCTGAGACTGGGTGCTTTCTAGTGGATAGTCGGCTCACCTTGATTTGGACCACTGAAGAGAAAAAGGTTTGTGTTTTCTTTAACCTTCTGACTACAGGCTGTGGATTCAAAATACGAGAGGATTATCAAAAAGTTCTTGGAAAAATGGAATGAAAAGATAATGGAGTTTTTCCACAAACTTTTTGAAGACCCTCGTAATTGTAACCATTCAACATTTATACAAGAAGCATACATATAAAATGAGATTGTCACTGATCATATTATTTATTCTCTACAGAACATAAGGAAATGTAAAAATGGCTAGCATAATGTTCTATATGAAATTATAACTACTTGTTGAACATATAGTGAATAAATTGTCTGAAATTATTTAAAAATAACATCTTGGAGCAACAGATGAAAATCTTGCTTTTCTAAAATGTTACTGTTCATTTTCAATGGTTTCTCTAACATGTTATTTTTGAATAAATTTTAGATAATGTATTCAATATGTATTCATCAAGTAGTTACAATTTCACACAGAACATTTTGCTAGCCATTCTTAAATTTCCTTCCTGAGAAGTAAGGATGTAGACTTTAACTTGTTCCTTCAGAGGCAATCATTTGAAATTTGTTATAGCTGATGGACTCTTCTTTTAAATTTTCATTTAGCTTTTAAGGAAGTTATGCAAATAATATATTTGTATTTTTGTTGTTTTTGTTAGGAGCCGTTGAGTCTGTTCTAACTCATAATGACCCTGCATAGGGTTTCCAAAGAGTAGCTTGTAGGTTTGAACTGCTGACCTTGTGGTGTGACATCCAGTGGTGATCCTACAGCTCCACACCAGGAGTCCATTTGCATTTTAGAAAGATTTGAAAATAAATAGTTCTGACACTTGTTTTTCACAGATAAGCAATATTTTGGTGTTTGTCCTTTCAGACTGTGTCATGCATGTTGTTGCTGTTGTTAGCTGTCAACTCATGGTGACCTTATGTATGATGATGGCGGTGTGCTCTGGAGACGATTCTTACTCAAAGTTACCTTGCACAGGATTTCTGAGACTGTTAATCTTTATGGGAGCAGAAAGCCTCATCTTTCTCCCATGGAACTGCTGGTAGCTTTGAACTGCTGACCTTGATATTAGCATCCTAACACCCAGCCACTATGCTACCACAGCTCCTTGACCTTATGTATAACAGAATAAAATCCTTTCTGTCATTGCTGTGTTTGAGCCCCGATTGTTGTGGCCACGGTGTCAAAACTATTAACTGACCTTTCTTTTTCACCAAATGACTCCTCACACTTTCTCCCCCTCCCCCATGCAATAATTTTTAATTATGGTGTCATAACTTTTTTTTATGGTACATAGTGTTCTGTTGGACATGTTTGTTTTTTTCTACTGTAAGCAATCCTGTTATAAACGTATTTGTGTATCCCTTTTTGTGTAGTTTCTTGATTACTGCCATTAGATACTGTAAGTGGATGTTTTGTCTGAAAAGATTTCACATTTTAAGATTTTGAACTCTTAACTACGCCATAACTTAAACAGAAACATGCAGTATACTTTAAGGGAAAGACTATGAATCTGCTCAGTTGGTTTTCTAGGACAGTAAGATTTTTAAAAAATGATTTATTGTGAATTATGTTTATATGGAAGAACATTAGCTTTATATTCATTTTATCATATCAGTTCATTGCCATGGTTACAATCCCCTCCATGCATCATCACCCAACCAAAGGGTATACCCTGCAAGCCTGCCTCCGGTCAACAGTAAGTTTGATGGGTTCCTAGTTGAATATTCAACTCTGGGACTGCCGGGAAGCTGAACAGTGTTTCATGGTTCGATTTTCCCAAAGCACCATAAACATTTTGAGTTGTTAGATTTCTGGATTTGCACTACAGGTGTGAGTTGGGAGCCACCTTTAATGACTGTCAAACAGTTGTGTGGAAGAAATAAACATTTTCATTTTGTGTTTACCAGGTGTGTTTACCATGAGCCTTGTAAACCTTCAAGTAAAATAGGGTCTTCTTTTTCTTGTTTTTTTTTTTTTCTTTTTTCTCCTCCTCCTTATGATTAAGATTCTGGCAGCTAATCTTTCATGATAGAGAGTCCAAGAGCAATTTCAAAATTTCAAAGATGGATATTGTACTGATCCATGGTTAAAAAGATTTCACACAAATCCCAGTTCCCAGTGTTCTGAAGTTATTTCATTGGTCAGATCTGCTTCAGTGAAATCAACAAGGGCAGTTCATCTCTGCCAAGACTTGTGACAACAAGCTCCTTCACTACAGTTCCTTGGCAGTGCAGCTCACATTTGAGATTTTGCTGCGGGCATCTGCAGCTTTATGCTGTGAGCCTTTCAGATTTGAGATATGAAACTGGTTTGGCATTCATTCCTAGAATGATGGCCTTTTAGATACCGTCTTGTGTATTAGGTCCAACAAAGTCTGCAGAACCCAACACCGTGCATGGCATACAGTAAACATTGACTCCCTTCTCTCTCATATCCTTTTTCACCATTCCTTCTGGTTCATGAGTCAGTACACCTAGATCGAGGTGGGGATCTGGTGTGGCCTTGCCAAGGCAACTGTAGTTCTAGCTATCACGTTGTTGTTAAGTGCCATCAAATTGATTCTGACTTATAGTGAGCCTGAATAGAGTTTCTGAGGAGTGGCTGGTAAGTTTGAACCGCTGATCTTGCACTTCAAACTAACCTTGCGGTCCAGTGCATTATCCTGCAGTGCCACACCAGGACACACACATTGTTGTTGTTAAGTGTTGTGGAGTCAGTTCTGACTCATAGTGACCCTGCACAGGATTTCTGAGGCTGCAAATCTTTACAGGAGCAGAAAGCCTGTTCTTTCTCTTGCGGAACAACTGGTAGTTTCGAACTGCTGACCTTGAGGTTAGCAGCCCAATTGGTAACCACTATGCTACCAGAGCTCCTTAGGACACACACGTTGTTGTTGTTAAGTGCCGTCAAGTCGGTTCCGACCCATAGCGACCGTGAACAGGGTTTCCGAGGCTATAAATCTTTACGGAAACAGAAAGCCTCATCTTTCTCCCGCAGAGCAGCTGGTATGGTAGTTTCAAACTGCTGACCTTGCAGTTCGCAGCCCGATTCGTAACCACTACACTACCAGAGCTCCTTAGGACACACATTAGAGGAGAGTTAATTAAATGTTTGACCAAATATAGCCGACTAATTTCTAAGTCAATAATTTTGTATGGCCAGCATATGATGTTATAAATTTTGACAGAAAAACAGGTTCCCCACCCCTGACCTAGATAGTCAGTACACATTTATTGATTAGATTTTGATCTAATGAGATTTAAGCATTTTTAGTCATTAATTTTTAAAAAATCAAGGGAACCTATAGTGAACAGAACATTATATGGGAGAGCAGGGAAAAGGTGAGGTTCTTTAATTGATGTATAAAGGATCTTATCTGTGCAGTATCATCCTATTTTTGATTTAAGTGTTAGAATGTTTCACCCAAAACCCAAGTTCAGCATAATACTTAGGCACTCTCTTCTATGTTATATCTCAGGTTAAGTTTGTTGTTGTTGTTGTGTGCTGTGGAGTCGATTCTGACTCATAGTACCCTTATATGAATTAGTAGAACTGTCCCATAGGGTTTCTTAGGCTGAAATCTTTACAGGAGCAGAGTGTGGTATGTTGTTGTTTTTGTTAAGTACAATTGAGTTGGTTCCGACTCAGGGACATTGTCGAGCAACCACTGACTTTGTGGTTAGCAGTCCAGGCCCCTTTAGTGTCTTAGTAAAGGGATATGATACTTTGGATGTGATTCCAAAAGGATCTATAGAGAGGAAATTCTTGTCCAGAAATCTGGTGGCAGTTGCTCAGTGAAATTGCTTTCCTATTATTGAATGTCCCTTTGGTTGTCTTTCAACGGCTTAAGCAAAGAAGGTAAAAGGGAAAAAAAAAAAAAAGTGTTAAGGGATTTATTGCCTATATATATGTGGTTTCTTGGGGTGAGGGGTGTAGGGTGACATAGAGGTTTCTATTTCTGTCATGACCAAGTCCATGAACTCCAGTGATGTCAGGCTTTCTTCATTAGGATCCTGCTCATCTCTGCTTCTCTTTGGTT
>NW_006408566.1:9765440-9788917 GCF_000296735.1 Chrysochloris asiatica
CCTCCATCTCTGGTGTCATTGCTTCTCTAGACTCTGGATAGGGTCCCGCACTCAATTCTTCTCCAAGATGATGTTCTTTTGACATCCATCTTACTGAAGAACTCTTGCTTAGGTCACCCCTTGGAACCTATAAGTAGACAATGGTTGGCCAGACCTGTAGTCAGGGTGGACACTGTGATTGATAGTCCTAATAGAACCACATGGAATCAGAGGTTTCTAGACAGATAAAAACACAACACCTTGCATCAATAGTTTTTAAAAACAATGATTACTCAATCAGGTCTAAAACGAAGGTCATCTTTCCCCTTATAAACTGCCCTTCTTATATATTTTGTCACCAGCCAGATACTAGGACTTGTTTTCACTCATCTCATGGATTGTTAGTTGCCAAGTTCTATTGATTTTTTAAAAATTGCCAGACATCTGTTTAACCCAGTTTTTCCCTGAGTGCGTTTGTTATCAATAATTTCATCATCAGATAAGTTTGAGAAATGCTTTGTTACTTCTTAGCTTACCCTTTTCTCAGAGAACCAAAATATATGTTAACATACTAAGGTCTCTCTTGAGTTATTGAATGTTATTCAGTCAATCCTTCTCCAAATTTATCTGATCATGGAACAATTCTCTTCCTTAATACTTACTACTATATGGAACAGAGTTTGAGAAACACAGCTGTAGCCTGTCCTTGATTTTCCAGACCCATTTCTACCTGCCTTTCCTTAGTTAGGATTCATCTCTTGCACAAAGTTCCCAAGCCAGGGATTTTTAATCTCTGCTGTGCCCATCTCATCTCTTTGACACTCTGTTGAAGCCTATAAATCATCTCTTAGAATAATGTTTCAAACACATACAATTAAATCCACTGATTACTCACCGATGTGCTAGAGAAGACATGTGCTAGTTCACCTTCCATGTCTGCACATTGGAAATGCTGTGAGGAGCGATAATGTTGCATAATAAGGAAGAATGTGGGCGGTGGTGGCAGGCCAGTCTGCATGCTAATTTATTTAACTGCTCTGTCACAGTTCACTAATCTGCAAAATAGTAACAGTGCCTACCTCTTGTGCTTGTTCATTCAGCAAGTCCTTACATCTAGAGCACTTGGTACAGTGACTGCTGTATGTCAGTGCCCAATAAATGTTAGCTACTGTTTCTCCTCCTGCCCTGCCCCAACCTTAGCTGCAACATTTTTATCATCTTGTTGCAAAAGGGGACCTGTCATATTCATTATCCATAATTTTGCAAGTGTCTACATAAGGGTGCCCTGGTTTGGTGCTGCGGGCTAATACACTGGACTGCAAGGTCAGTTTGTACTGCAGGGTTACTGATTCAAGCTCACCAGTCGCTCCTCAGAAACCCTATACAGGGTCATTATGAGTCGGAATCGACTCCATGGCACTTAACAATGACAACACATAATTAATATTTAAAGAAGGAAAAACTGCAGTTGCTTTCAGGCCCTTTTGGGAATGTAGTAGATGATGAACTGGGCTGCAAACCGCAAGGTCAGTAGTTCAATTCTACCAGTTGCTCTGTCAGACAAAGATAAGGCTTTCTACTCCCGCAAAGGTTTAAAGCTTGGGGAACCCAGTTGTTGTTAAGCGCTGTGGAGTCTGGTTTCAACCCATAGTGACCCTGTATAGGATTTCTGAGGAGCAGCTGGTGAATTTGAACAGCAGGCCTTCCACTTCAAAGTGGACTTTGCAGTGCAGAGCATTAACCATCCATACCAGGAACCTTGTACAGGGTCGCTATGAGTTGGAATTGACTCGGTAGCACACAACCACCATCACAAATGGAAAATATAGAGCATCTTTTAGTTCATGCAGAATGATTGCTTTACTGTTAGTAAGCACCTACTCTCAAAACCTAGAAAACAGAGTATTACTAACAGAAATACTGTGGAATGAAGTGTGGATTGTAGGTGAATGACTGACATGGAGGATCTGTATTTTTATTGACTTAAATATTTTCCTTTGAGAATTTCAGCAGATTAAGAGCATGAGTTGCAGTCAGAACCCTGTGACTTACTACTGCCTTATGTTCATTTGACTAACTAATGCAGTGGCATATGTAACATGAAACAATTGTCTGGTCTGTGTAAATGGCTTCCTTTTCTCTCATTTCAGGGTTGCTGAAGAGGATCTGTAGGGTAATCTGCTTCTTAACTCTAATGCTATTCCTGCTGCGGGGACAAGTCTCCCCCTTACAGCTTTCCTGGCAAACATTTTTTAACTTGATATTTTGTTATCATTATACTGTAATTATTTTGTTTGGCATGGGTCATATAATCACATGGTCCAGAAAGTAAACCATTATACATACCTCCTCTTGCAAGAAAAAACTAACAAAAAAACCCATTGTTGTCAAGCTGATTCCAACACATAGTGACCCAATAGGATGGAGCAGGACTGCCCTGTGGTTGTAAATCTTCACAGAAACAGACTGCCACATCTGTCTCCTGTGGAGCAGCTGGTGGGTTAGCAGCTAAGCCACCAAGGTTCTTCATACACAGGTGTAGATGGCTGAAGTGCAGATGGTGCTGGCCATGCCTGTGTGTCGTGGGCAGGAGGTGGTTTCTTGGAAACCAGAGAAGCTATTTGGAGGAGAGGTGGCTCTGGATTTCTTTGGTCACTATAGCTTGGTTCTCTTGAGCTTTTGAGCTTCCTGTCGGTGCTGGGATTTTGCAAATTGTCCTGGTAGCCTGGATCTATAGTTGTCAAAGTAACAGGTGGTGGCTGGGAGCTAGCTTGGCAGCTGGTCAGCTCCCCAAATAGCCAAGGTTGCTCAACCTTCACAAGGTTCTGCAGACCCAACTGGGGGTGGGGAAGATTAGCCTCACACAAATACTTGATCCTTTTTTAAAAACAGTGGTTTCAAGGATTTTCTGAAAAACACCTGAGCTGCTTTAGGCATTTAAGATGATTTACAATGCACTGTTTCACATTCTTATCATACCACTTTGGTTTAACCATAAGAAATTGCCATTTGTATAGGTTTATATAAAACAAACCATGACAATTACATATGGTTCAACTTAATATTCTGCTGTCACATTGAAAAGTGGCAGTGAGTCCTAGATATTCATGGACTGGCATGTTTTCAAGGAAGCATTGGCTCTTCTTCATCTATGCTGCTGCTTTTGTTTAGTGCCCTAAGGTTGGTTTTGACTCATGAGGAGCAGCTGGTGAGTTTGAACCACCAACCTTGCAGTTAGCAGTCTAGTGTTTATTTTCTTCGATAGGGGAAATATAGCCCTTGCTGTACCCTACGGAGATGAACTTCATCCCTGCAACAGTCCTTGGAGATGGTTGTTTTTGTTAGTGTCACTGTCAGCTCCTTTTCATGGCTACCCAGTATAGGGTTTCCGAGGAGCGGCTGGTGGGTTTGAATTGGGCTTTACAGTTAGCAATTCAGTGCTGATGCGACAGTACCTAGTATTCTCAGGTCACAACAACAGTGGTCCCACTGGGTGCATACCCCGAGTGTCTAGTCGTGAAGAATCTTAGCATTGCTGTTTGGCTCCACCTCTCTCTTGGGAAAGTCCTGGGTGTCTGGGCAGGTGACAAGCAAGTGACAGAAGATACCTGTTTTCAAATTTATAGGAAAAATAACTCAATTTTCCATGAAATTGAATGAATTCTCCCCAGTAAAAGAGTTTTGAGTACTTAAAAGGAGGGATACTGTTTTCAAGGTAACTGCCAATTCTTTTACTGCCTTGGAGGGTGCTGTGCAAATATTTATTTTCTAATTAAATATTAAATATTCTTGCAGTCTTTGGGTCTCTGCAGGTGAAGCTAAGGATAGAGACTTGTTGACCTTTATAATGAAAGTTGTTGTAAAGGGCCGTCGAGTCAGTTCTGACCCATAGTGACTTTATGAAGGTTTCCCAGGCGCGGCTGGTGAGCTTGAACCGCTGACCATGCAGTTCAAACAGACTTTGAAGTCCAGTGCATTAACCCACAGTGCCACATCAGTACTCCTATAATGAAAGTAAGTGATTGTTATTGCCTTGGAAAATGAGAGTGAATATTTGTTTTGTAGACTTCATCCCAACCTTGAAATCCTGTAGTTCTCTAATGAACCCCACCTCTCTTTGGTGTTGCTAAATTTCTTTGATCTTGAGTACGGAAGGAAAAGAATTGACTCAGCCCCTGAGGGAGTTTTGTTGTGAAATTGCTCATTTGCCTTTTGCTTGCTGATGCCCATCTATACTGATATTGATGGAGCTAGGCTGGGCGCTAGGAGTCTTGGTCCCAACAGGAGCTCTGAAGTGGGAGAGACAGGGGTGTGCCCTTGGCACATCTGTTTCTGGGGCAGCTGTCCCAGGTATTGAGACATAGGCAAGTCTGTTTAGGACCTACTGGGTCCTATCAGGCTGCATTCCAGCCTATCCTGATTTATTTGTACATCAGTTATGATGCTGGCATACACTGGACCAAGTTGTAAAGGTGAGCACAGTAGCTTTCCAGGAACTTCCCCTTTTCTTCGCCTCTTCTGCCTTGACATCAAAGATGAACCATTGTCGCAGTTGTGAGCAATTCTATCGTCAGCATCTTAGGTATTCTGTCACAACAGGAAAGGCTAGACAAACAGCTAGTGACTGCCAGAGACTGAGATGAATTCCCACGCAGGCTGAGTGGGAGGAAGGGACAGGTTGTCAGACCGTTGATCTAAGATGCATTAGTGATCAATCTACTTAGTCTCATCCTTTCATGGGCAGTGGGAGGAAGTGCCCAGAAATCTATTTTGTAAGCACTTTTCAGCTCCCCCTGAGTTGGTACTTTAGGTTTTGGTTCCCCTTGGATGAAACTCGTTCTTAATGGGAGTGTAGATTGCACCTAGCACTATCTGAAATTCTTGTTTACTTAATTTTCAAGATCTCCTCTCTCCCACTTACCAGAGTGTTAGTGAAAACAGATACCTGGTGTTCCTTGTTCCTCACTGTATCCACATGTACATGTTCAATAAATTATTGTAGAATGTAAGAATGAAATCCCACCTATTATATCATTGTTTTGAAGTTTACCAAACCCTTCTTCAAACCTGGATGCATATGTTATACAGCCCTTGAATTCATAAAACTTAAATTTATTTGGTAATTTCATCTCCAAGGACTGTCAGATGCTTTGCATTCCCACTGCTAGAGAGAAATTATTGGAAAAACTCCCTCAGTCAAGTGCTCGGTTTTATAAATCGATCATGAGTCTCCCTGCAAACTGCAGGGCCTTGGAAAGTCTGGGTGTCCTGTGGTGAGCATTCAGTCATTTATTGATCACCTTCTATATCTTAGGCATTGACTGTTTTTGTTGTTAAGTGCTGTCGAGTCAATTCCGACCAATAGCCACCCTGTATAGGGTTTCCAAGGAGAAGCTGGTGAGCTTGAACCACCGACCTTGCAATTCAAATGGCTTTGCAGTCTGATGCATTAGTCCAATAGCACCATACCAGGACTCCCAGGCATTGATGGGGAGATATAAAATAAATAAAACACAGTCCCAAACCACACCTCCTCCATCCCCTCCACTATAGTCTGACAGGTGATAGTTACAATGAGAAGCAAGGTAAGGTTGTAATGAAAGTATTTAACCAAGGACCTCCTTAAACACTAAGAGAAGAGAAACTAGTGTTTCCTGGGGAAGTCACGAAGCCTTCACAGGGGAGGTAACACATTTGAGTTGGATTGTTAGAGGATGAGCCAGAATTCTTCAGGTCGAGTAACTCACTTTGATTGAGTCGATTCTGATTTGTTATGTTCTTGTGCCATAGAGTTGGTTCTGACTCATAGTGACCCTGCATAGAGTTTCCAAGGCTGTAAATCTTTACGGGAGCAGAAAGCCTCATCCTTCTCCTGCAAAGCTACTGGTAGGTTTGAACTTCAGACCTTGTTGTTAGTAGTCCTGAGCTTATCCTACAGCACCACTAGGACCACATCCAATAGCTGGGGACATTTTTAAGAAAAATTCTAGTGGACAGAGCCTTAGCAACAGTTAGGGTCCATAACCTGAAATCCTTACCCATCTTACTTTGTAACTGAAATGCCAAGCCCCCCCCTCCCTCTTGCTTTTACTCGTGTGTTTTCTTTATTGTTCTATGGATTTGTGATGACGCAACCTTTGGTTTTCAGTGACACCTGCTGCTGCAAGTGAAAAACTGACCCAGCTCTTGTCTGCCTGATTTCCTCCTTTCCCCTTTCTCAAAGCTGGATCTAAAAGTTCTTATAACCTTCAAAGCCAACCTCATATCTTTTGCCTTTGGTTACATATTATGTCATTGTTGAACAAGTTTCTCAGGGTCAAAGCGGAAAGACATTTGAGTGGTACTCTCTGGAATCTGATTGAAGCCCTTCCAAACTGACAGCTGTCGGTGACCAAGGACAGTGGTTGCTTTTGATCCTTTCTCATCTCTCCCTGTGTTTTCTGACTGGATTTGAATTGGATCCTTGGCTGTGTGTTGTTAGGTATGCGTTATTTGAGGCTATACACATTTACTATTCCGTGGGATAAAGATGAGACATCTGCTCCCGTACAGATTTACAGCCTTGGAAACCCTGTACAGGGTCACTATGAGTCTCGGAAACCCTGTACATGGTCGCTTTGAGTCAGAACTGACTCCGTGGCACATAACAACAACAACATTTACTTAGTAATTTAAAATTCTTTGTTGATATTGTTAGGTGCCATGAAGTTGGTCCCTGATTCATACCATTCACAACAAAATGGAATGCTCCCTCCTTCAGTGCCACCCCTACGACTGGTTGCTAATCAGGCCATCATGATCCAGGGAAGTTTACTGGCTGATTCTCAGAAACAGATCACCAGGCCTTTCTTCCTAGTTCATCTTAATTTGGAAGATCCCTGAAAACCAGTACACAAGGCATGTCCACTATCAGATAGCTGCTGGCTTCACATGAGGTCAGATGTGGAGACTGGGAATAGAATCTGCATCTTTTCCCTGCTGGAAGGAGGGCATTTACTATGGAAATACCAGTACACTGTGTGTGCTCTGAAGATCCTATAGATCAAGGCAATTTGGAATGATTCAAAGTTAGTCACTTCAGTAGGAAACAAAGTGAGTTTAAAGGCAAAACAGGTATTCTTTGAATGCAAAAAACTGCCTACAGAGCATCATCAGGTTTGATGACGCAAGTAGATTGTGTTTGTGGTGCCAACAATATTCTATATTGCCTTTTTATACTCTCCATCTCCCTGCTGTGTTGAAGTGAATTCTGGCACCACTCCGTTGTAGGGACGGCAGTGATAGAGCATAGTGAGAGGGGATGGGCTTGTGGTCTGCCTTTCTTTGAATATCTCTTGAAGTGTGAGCCTCAGCACACTGCACAGAGCATAGCAGGTTGGGTGGGTGCAGGGCAGGAGGCTGAGTAATTGCCCCAGGCATTGCTGAAACTTTTCAGAATCTTGCTTCTAGCTGGTGTTGTGCAAATCACTCCGAAATTTCTTCACTTCCCCAGAAAATGTGTACTAGAGAGGTGCACATCATTCTTATGCAGAGATTGCTCTGGAGCTTTATTCACACGGTAGTTTTGCTGAGCTGGGGATTGAACTGATACGGTTTCTGGATGGTGGCCATCATGATTAAAAATAGCTTTCAGAATCTGAGAATTTAGCAATGTAGCAGTTCAAAGCAGAGGAATGGGAGCCTAGCCCACTCTCTTCTGTGGGAAAGGAGAGTGTTTTAACATTGCTGTGAACTTTGGGCAAGCTACTTAGCTTCTTTGCAGCTGGATTTACTCATTGGGTTTAACAGTGATACCTACCTGATGATTACATTTGTTAATTTAGGTACGATGCCTGGTACATAAAGCTAACACTGGTGTGTTTATTTATAGTTATTATTTTTTCCTCACTGTTTTTATTTTCTGTCTGAGATTTCTGTGAAGTTCTGAATTCATTTTAAAAACAAAACTCTTTCCATAGCTTTAGGTTCTCTTCTTTGTTGTTGTTAAGTGGCTTAGAGTTTCCAAGGAGTGGCTAGTGGGTTTGAACCACTGCCCTTACGGTTAGCAGTCCAGTGCTTATCCACAGCACCATATCAGGACTCCACATTGACAGTGGTTTAACAGTCCTTACTGAGAGGAAGAATCTTTGACTCCTAGTATTTTCCTAGTTCTTGTCCCTTGTCCTTAAGGCGATGCACTGGGGAGGGCAGTCAGAAGGCAGTGAGGGACAGACAGAGGTGCCAGCCAGACATCCCTGGCACACTGTTAAGACCTCAGGAACACTTGATAAAGGAATTAGTGATTATTTGATTTTGTCGGTTTTAAAATTCCGTAATGTCAGCATTAGGGGAAGCTGAACAAAGGTGTATGTGGACTGTGTTCAGTTATCTGGTGATGGCTATGTGCTGTCAAGTCAGTCCCAACTCATAGCGACCCTGTACAGGGTTTCCGAGGCTGCAAATCTTTACGGGAGCAGGAAGCCTCATGCTTCTCCCACGGAACAGTTGGTAGTTTTCAACTGCTGATCTTGTGGTTAGCAGACCGACTCATAACCACTATGCTGCCAGAGCTCCTTGAAAGTTAGCTAATGCTGCTAAAACAGAAACACCATGAATGGAAGCCTTTGAGAAACAGAAATGTATTCTCTCACAGTTTAGGAAGTTAGGGGTCTGAATTCAGGTCTGAGGAAGACTTTCTCTCTCTGTTGGCTCTGAGGGAAGGTTTTTGTCTCAACATCTGTGTTCCTTGCAGGATTCCATGTGCCCTCGTATGAGTCTTCCCCTGGGTGTAGGAGACCTCGGCCCCACAGCATGCAATTGGTGGTAGTCAGGTCCCTTCTTGGCTTGCTTCACTCTGCTTTTATCTCTTGTAAGATCAAAGATAATGTAGACCACACCCAAGTCAACTCCCCTTACATTGGATTAGGGCTGTGGTCTGCCCTTACAACCAATTGGCTGATCAAATCAGATCACATCATGGGGGATGATTACATCATTACATATCTGCTAAACCACTGAGCTCTGGTAGCTTAGTGGTTACAAATTGGTCTGCTAACCTTGATATCAGCAGTTCGAAACTACCAGCTGTGAAGATTGATGACAGCCTTGGAAACCCTATACAGAGTCGCTATGAGTCAGAATTGACTCCACAGCGTATAACCACCACCACCAAACCACCGAGGATTATGGCCCAGCCAAGTTAACACATATGAGGGGTCTTCAAAAATTACATGGAAAATAAGAAATTAAAAGATAATGGAATTTCCCATGAACCTTTTGAAGCCCCCTTGTATTTTGGAGGCTCACAATTCAATCCATAACAGGTTCTGTACTCTGTACTCCATCACTCGTCTGTCACTTTGTCGTACTGTGGTGGCTTGTGAGTTGCTGTGATTCTAGAACATATATCACGGGTATTTTAAATAACAGCAGGATCACACATGGTGGACAGGTTTCAGATGAGCTTCCAGACTAGGAAGAAGGAGTGACGAACTACTTCTGAATATTTAGTGACTGAAAACCTTATGAATAGCAGAGAAACACTGTCAGATAAGTGCCAGAAAATGAACCCCTCAGGTTGGAAAGCACTCAAAATGCAACTGGGAAAGAGCTGCCTCCTCAAACTAGAGTTGACCATGATGACTCAAATGGAGTAAAGCCTGTAGGAGTAAAGCCCTCGGGACCTGCATTTGCTGATGGGGCACAACTCAAAATGAGGAGAAACAGCTGCAAACATCCATTAATAATCGGAACATGGAATGTACGAATTACGAATCTAGGAAAATTAGAAATTGTCAAAAATGAAATGGAATGCATAAACATCTATCTCTTGGGCATTAGTGAGTTGAAATGGACTGGTATTGGCCATTTTGAATATGACAACCACATGGTTTACTATGCCGGGAATGATAAATTGAAGAGGAATGGTGTTTCATTCATTGTCAAAAAGAACATATCCAGATCAGTCATGAGGTACAATGCTGTCTGTGATAGGATAAAATCCATGTGCCTACAGGGAAGGCACATGTATATTATTTTAAAGTATAGAAGAACAAAGATGTCAGCTTGAGGACTAAGGTGCGCCTGACCCAAGCCATGAAAGCAGGACAGTGAATAAGGAAGACTGTAGAAGAATTGATGCATTTGAGTTAGGGTATTGGAAGAGAAATACTTGCCATAGGCTGCCAAAAGAACCAACAGATCTGTGTTGGAAAAGTGCAGCCAGAGTGCTCCTTGGAGGCCAAGATGGCCAAACTTTGTCTCCCATACTTCAGAAATATTGTCAGGAAGGACCGGTCGCTGGAGAAAGGGTATCATGTTTGGTAGGGTGGAGGGTCAGAGAAAAAGAGGAAGACCTCCAACGAGATGGATTGGCCGGGTGGCAGCATCGATGGACTCATGGCAACAATGATTAGGTTGGCCCAGGATCAGGCAGTGTTTTGTTCTGCTGTGCATAGGGTCACTATGAGTCGGTACCGACTGGATGGCACCTAACAATAGCAACAACAACATAAGGAAGACCAGTTAATACAACTATCACTCAAATTTACACATCAGTCACTAATGCGGAAGGTTAAAAAACTGAAGATTTTCATCAACTTTTGGCAGCATCAATGGGCTAAAGCATGGCAACAGTTGTGAGTTTGGCCCAGGATTGGGCAGTGTTTTGTTCTATTGGACATAGAGTCGCTATGAGTCAGTACCAACTCGATGGCACCAAACAACAACAACAACTCTCTGTACTATCTTTGCGGTCTTCAATGCATATAAAATTATTTCAAAGTTTAAGAAAGTCCCAGCAACAAAGATGGTATGTAGCAGTGTGCTGTCATACAGTTGTTGTTGTTGTTGTTGTTGTTGAGAAGTGCTGTCAAGTCGGTCCCAACTCATAGCGACACTGTATAGGGTTTCTGAGGAGTGTCTGGTGAACTTGAACTGCCTACCTTGTGGTTCAAACAGACCTTGGGACTCAGCGCCTTAACCCACAGTGCCGCACCAGGACTCTGTGCTGTCCTGTAGTAGATGCTGAATAATTGTTGGGTGCAAGAGTGAATAAATGATTTATGGTTTGAACTTGACTCTGACATTTACTAGCTAGGTGATCTTTGGCCCAATTATTTCTTTAGCCTTGGTTTTATTATTTAAAGCACAATATTAATCTACTTCATAGGGGTGGTATAAGCATTAAATGAAATGTAAAGTACTTACCAGAGGATCTACGGTTTATTATGTGTTCCAAAATGTAACTGCTACTACTACTATATTATTATTTTTGATAATTTTGGCTGTCTGTTTCTTGGCTGTCCTTTAATTTATCTAGTACCTATAGGTTTCTTTCTTTCTTTTTTTTAGACATTTAGGTTGTTTTTTAATTTTTTGCTATTATAAAGAACACTGTTTTTAGCCTTAGAACTATACCTCTGTGCGCATACATTGTTTTCTTAAAATAAACGTCTGGGAGTCAGAGTCAGTCCTGTGTTTTAAATTTCTATATTCATTATCAGATTGCCCCTAGTTAGTGTGTGACAGCGTGTCATTTTTCACAGCAGTGTAGAGAACAGGTTTTGACAGGCAGAGAGGGTAAATGGTGTGGTGGTGGTGATGTGCCGTGGAGTCGGTTCCGACTCATAGCGACCCTGTACAGAGTTTCCAAGGCTGTAAATCTTTACGGGAGCAAAAAGTCTCATCTTTCTCCTGTGGAATAGCTGGTAGTTTCGAACTGCTGACCTTGCGGTTCACAGCCCAGTTCATAACCACTATGCTACCAAAACAAAAGAATTGCCCTCATTCCTTTAAAGTTAAAGGCTGACACCCCTTCTGAATAAGGATCTGAGCAGTTTCCAGAGAGTGATCCCTGAAAACCCTCGTAATTGCCAAATCCAAATTCTTCCACTTATCTAGTGTTTCACCGCCATGGTTGGGGTGGGCTGAATTTCTTTCACCCTGTGGTGGGGAAGGGAGGAAAGAGGACATTGGATGGCTGGAACGCATGGTGGACAGCTACCCCAAGGGATCAGAGCCTTTCTTTTGACAGATGTTGTTAGTTGCTGTGCAGTCAGTTTTGACTCATGGCGACCCTGTGTGCACAGAAGAGAGCTGCTCTGTAGGGTTTTCAGTCAGGTTTTGGAAGTAGACCATCAGGCCTGTTTTTCAAGGAGCCTCTGGGTGGATTTGAACTGCCAACGTTTCCACTAGTAGTCAAGCACTTGACCGCTCGCCTCATAAAGAGACTACTTTAACCTCGGCCCTCCCTCCCATGGAAGTTGTAATCTGCTTGGTGTGTGAGTGGATGGGGGTAGGCAGGTCATCTAGACCTAATTAGAAGTTGCCTCCCCCTACGAACATGATGCATCAATCCCTGGGTGGTGTAGATAGTTTGCACCTTCCTTCTAACTTAAAGGCTGACAGTTTGAACCTGCCCAGCAAGATTTCAGCCTAGAAAGCTTATGGAGCAATTCTGTTTTGTAACACATGGGGTCACCATGAATTGGAATTGACTTGTTGTGTGTTTGATTGTTGTGTGTTGTTGTTGTTGTTATGTGCCGTGGAGTCAGTTCCGACTCATAGTGACTCCGCACAGGGTTTCCAAGGCTGTAAATCTTTTCGGGAGCAGAATGCCTCATCTTTCTCCTGCAGAATAACTGGTAGTTTCGAACTGCTGATCATGAGAGATTAGCAGCCCGATTTGTAACCACTACGCTACCAGAGCTCCTTGACTAGTAGAGTTCAAAGAGAATGTTAAGGGACTCTTAACACAGTGGTTTTAAACACTTTGGAAGCCAAGGGTTCCCTATTTCAGATAAAATCCCACATGGAACCTGAATGTATTGAAGAGATTATTATAAATTCAAATGTTTTAACACCTAAGGATAATAATCAAGAAAACCATGAAACTGCATTGTTGTTGTTGTTAAGTGTTACAGAGTCAGTTTCAACTCAAAGTGACCCTATATAACAGGGTTTACAAGGAGCAGCTGGTGGGTTAGAACTGTGGACTCTCATTTAGCAGACCAGTGCTTCCCCTGCAGTGCCATACCAGGACTCCATTAATGGCTACAGATTTTGACTTGGGTTCTGAGCGGCAACAACCAGTTATCTACCAATGTGATTGCCTGGCTTTCTTTTGAATTTGGATATTATTGTTGTTATTAAGTGCCGTTGGAGTAGGTTCTGATTCATAGTGGCCCTCTATAAGGTTTCCAAGGAACAACTGGTGAGCTTGAACCACTGACCTTGTGGTTCAAACCTACTTTGCAGTACAGCGCATTAACTCACAGCACCAAACCAGGACTCCAAATTTGGATATAGTGGTCGGGGCTGGAGGGGCTGGGGTATTTGCATAGCTAAGTAAGAATAGTTTGCTTGCAGTTTGAGGATAAGCTTTAATCAAATTGATCCAGAATCTTGAAAGAAGAATAAGGAAAACTTTATCTTAAAGTAGAGCCACACTTTTTAACAAATTCTTCATCCTCTATCACGAAGTTCAAGACTGTGTGGTTGCCCTTTTTATTACCATGCAACCTATTATCTGCATCCACTCGTTATCGAATAACTGATCATTCCCTGTGCTAAAAGTATGAGCCCAGCAGATGTGCCTGAGATTTAACCAGCACTTAATTGCTCATGCTCCACGTGTGCTGCAGTAATACACTTGCTTGAACAATTTTCAGGGAGCAGATAAGTATAGGTCTGAATTAAAAAAAAAATAAACAAGTCTCAACTTTCTCCAGAATCAGTGACATATTTGCACTTTGTTCAATTGTAAGCTCAGAAATGAGATGAACTATTGTCCAAAGTCTGCAGAAGAATAAAGAATCACATTGGTGATCTTCACCGAGTTAAAATTTCCTGTAAAATTAGTTTTAAATTTTGGAATTATTTTGGTTTCAGATATTGTCAAAGATATATCTTACAAATAGGATTTGAATCCTTTTTATTTTGCAGGATTTCATAGCACGCAGAACCTTTTGGTTCCTCTGAGCACAAAATCCCTGGTATGTTACACATTACAGCCTCGCTCATTTTATCGATGATGAAATTGAGGCTTGGGGACAAGTTACTGGGGAAGCTGAGAAGGAGTACTTGGGTCTCTTTATGTTGTTTCTTTGCTAAACAATTAGGACTTCCTGAGCAGTCAGGAAATTGAGAAACTGAAGTGGCAGCTCTTCTCCCCCCTAGTTTAGTGTGTGCATGTGTAGGCATGGAGTGTAGGTACTCTTGTGCACCTACTCACCCACTAGACGCTGGGAGAGCTGCCTTTAGGTGTAAGGATAAAGTAGGTGACATTTGGAGTCCTCAGCGTGAACCTAGCTTTCCTGACAGTACTCCTTGTTCTGAACTTTTCTACCGTCTCACCACCTTTTTTTAAATCGATAAACATAATCTGAATCAAAAGGTCAGAGTAAACTGTCAGGTGCCTCCCTGTCTTTATATTTTCTTAAGTATCTCATGTAACAAAATGCTTTCACCCCAAGAGACTATTCCAGAGACACTGGGAGGTTGAAAGGGTTTGTGTGTGTGTGTGTATTCTTAATAATCAGTGTCTTTATGCCCTTAAAATCCCATAGCATATGGAGCCAATCTTAGGAAATAACACTGATCCGCTTCAGGGCTGCTGCTGGGCTATACGTTGCCTTTGTGAGAATTGGGAAACTGCTTATTTAGGTATCTGTAGATCCTGGTGGAGCTGTAGAATCAGCACTGGTCTACTAACCACAAGGTTGGTAGTTCAAACCCATCCCTCACTCTGTGGGAGCAAAACTTTCTGCTTCTGGAAAGGTTTACAACTCTGGATACCCTATAACAGGGTTTCTGTGAGTTGAAATTGATTTGATGGCAGTGGGTTTGATTTTGAATATACCCTAATGGAGTGTTATCTGACTAATAGAAGGCAGACTGGATTTCAGCCTTTATTCCCTCATCTCAGTTGGGTGCTCTTGTGCAGTGCTCAAGATACTTGGATTGATGGATAAATCAGAGTTGATGAAATAGAAAAAAGATACCTTACAGGGTGAAAATTATCATCATAATAGTAGTGACATGTGTTAACTTAAGGTTTCCAAGACTCATCATACATTATTTCAACAGCTCTTTCCTTCCTTCCTTTCTTCCTCCCTCCCTACCTCTCTCCCTTTCTCCCTTCCTCCCTTTCTTTCTATTTTAATATTTTATTGTGAATTATGTGATAGTTTACATGGGAGAACATCAGTTTTACATTCATCCTATCGTATATCCTTTCATTGCCATGGTTACAACCCCTCCATGCATCATCAACCAGCCAAAGAGTATACATTACAAGCCTGCCCCCTGGTCATCAGCACACAGCCCCTCTCTGTGTCTAAAGTCCCCAATTGCTCCATCTCTCCATGTCATCGTCTCTGCCTCCATCTCTGGCATCACTGCTTCTCTGGGCAGGGTCCTGCTCTCCACTCTTCTCCCTTGATGGTCCCAGGGACCTCCGCTCCTAGACTGGAAAGTTAATCACTCCCCTCCTTGCTACAAAACGTCTACCTTTACATTTCCAACCCTCACAATCAGTTCTGATAACAGTTATTCACTGTTGTATCACAAGAGACCTATCTGCATTTCATTTCATCAGCCCCAGCTAGACAGATTGGATACTGCTCAGTGGAGATTCTACCTTCCTTCATGTCCTGTGAATCTAGGTTCCCTCTTGAAAGCTTGTAAGCCAGTCACTTCTTGCCTTTGTAGCCCCCCCATTTTGGGTAGCCAATGTCCAAGATGCTCATCCCTGTCTACTCTCAACAGCTATTTCTTGAGCACCTATTGTATACAAGGAGATAGGGTACCAGGCCTCATCTTTGGCATCACACCTAGGTTTAAGAATCATCTTTTCTATTGACTAGCATTGTGACATTTGGCAAGTTATTTTTAAACCTTCTGAGCATCATTTATTAATTTACCAATTAGTTCAGCACATATTTATTTAACATTGATTATGTGACACCATTGGCCAGATGAAGAAGAGAACAGTGAGAAGAAAGGAGCAATGGTCCTTTCCCTATGGGGCATCATCTCTGGTGAAGGAGACAGGCACAAAACATATGCACAGAATTGTAAGGACTAGAGTTCTAGGTTATGATAAGTGCGCTGAGGAAAATAAATAAGGTTGTGGTAAAGAGCTTCCAGAGGTCAGAAGGGGTCACTGGTGACTGATCCTGGATAGACAAAGACCTGCTTAAATAGGGTTATCAGAGGAGGTTTCTTTCAGGTGAGCACATAATTTGGACCCAAAGGAGCTGGCTATATGCAGAGCAGTCCAGGCAGAAGTGAAAGTTTGGACAAAATGGGAAATAGTTTGGTATATTTGAAGACCTGGAAGTATGGGCTTGGAACAAAATGGTAGACAAGGTTGGTGACAGTAATGATCATCTCAGTAACACCACAGCAGCAAACATTTATTTAGCCTGTACAATGGGCCAGACATCGCTGGTGGCACCAATAGTTTGTGTACCACAGTCTTGGTGTGACGCTGCAAGTTAACGCATTGGACTACAAGGCAAGCTCACCAACCACTCCTTGGAAACCCTGTACAGTGTTGTTATGAGTTGGAACCAACTCACTGGTACTTAACAACAACAATACTAATGTAAAGGTTGGTGGTTTGAACTCACCCAGAGATATTGTGGAGGACAGCCCAGTGGAGCTGTTCTCTTCTATAACACATGTGTCACCTTGAGTGGGAATTGACTCAGTAGCAGCTGGAACAACAACAGCAAAATTATGCCAGGAACTGTGTTCTGAGTTACTTTCACATAGTAACTTTCACACATAGTAACTCTTTTAATGCTGAAAAGAATCTCCCCCCCCCCCCAAAAAAAAAAGTATTATTATTGTTTTACAGTGTAACAACAATTGTGAGGATGGTGCATGACCAGGCAGTGTTTCACTGTGTTGTGCATAGGGCGCTGTGAGTCCGAGCAGACTTGACGGCACTTGGAACAACAGCCTATCATTGTGTCAGTTCCTACTCTCAGCAGCTCCACGCAGGCTGAGTTGAACTGATCCACAGGCTTCTCCAGACTGTGTCCTTTCAGGAGCAGATTGACAGACCTGTCTTCTGGGGCGCCAATAAGTGCTTATCCAATTCTAAATGTTCTGCTGATGGTAAATGGGGGTTAGTATTAGATTTTGTGGTGTGGAAGGGGTTAAACACCCATAGGAAGTCTATTTGGGCCTAATAATTACCTTCTCCTGTATTTCTGAAGCTAGGAAGCCTGATCAGTTGGCAAGACTCCTTGGAGCCATGTTGAGATAGATTTGATGCCTTGTTCTTAGTCCGTCATTATGGGTTAGGAGCAGAGTATCCTATAAAGTGTTTCTAATTGTGAGTGAATTGTCAGCAGTTCTACATTTCATTCCAGTAGATGCTTTCTTTGTATTGACTGAAAATATTGACTCTGCTTTTCTGCTACTTTAGAGTGAACGGAAGAGGAATTTGAGAAGAACTTCAGTCCAATTCCTCAGACACTGAGCATCTCCTTTGGAGCCAGGCAAACTTCTAAGGTCAGTGCATTAAACCAAAGACAGTAAGACTCTGCTCCAGCTTTCTGTGGGGCCTTGTTGTTTGTCTCTTTGGTGGTGGAGTGAGTACCTTTGACATTAAGAGGTCGGGGTTAAATAATTAGACTGCTAAGTATTTTGTAAGGTGTGGCACAGACCTTTGCAAGGAAGAGTTTTTCAGAAGGCTTTTAAACTTCCGTCCAGATATTCCTGTTGGGGAAAAAACCTGTTTATGATTTTGAACCTAATTCTGTTTGCATTGTGTTGATGTGACCTGAATTTTCCAGGAATACAACTGCTCTATAAATTGATATACTATTATATTTTCTTTTGTTTGAAACTTTACCAAGAGCTGTTTACCATTTTGGGAAATTAGGTTACTGATGTTGATGTGGCTGACATTTGTGTTGCCAAGAAGCACATTCCATTATCCGCCTGCATTTTTATCATATCATGGTTATTCTACTTTTTAGCACTAATGTTGGATTACTTCATTATGTCTTCTAGTGTGCTTATGCCAGAGCAATTACATATTGAAGTACTTATTCTTAAAATTTCTTTAATGTCCTCATTATTTATAGTTAGGACATTATATTGATTATTTTGAAGCTGCAAATAAATAGTTTCTATTATTTTATATTTTCCTTTTAGGGCATTAAAGGGAGTATTAAAAAATCTGTTGTAAAAGATATTGAGTCATTGGAGCCATATCAATCTGGTTGACCTGGCAAAGTGTCTAGAGAAATCAGTAGGGAGAGTTTAAATTCCACTTTGTTTTAAGTCGTGATATATATGGCCCTGATTTTGAGCATTGTTGGTACTGATGGTTTTGAAGGTTTCGAAAATGAGTGTGTTTGAGTGAATGTGAGTTGGTTACAGTAGTTTAGTCCATGGTATCATGGGCCTGAGAACCTTAGCTCTAGGAACTCTAATTTGTCCTGTGGGAGTGTCTCCATGTGATCTGAACCAAAGTGGTTTTGGAGAGTGTTAGCATGCTCATTAGGAGTCCTGGTGTGGTGCTAGAGGATAAGCACCTGGACTGCTAGCCACAAGGTCGGTGGTTCAAACTCACCAACCACTCCTTGGAAACCCTCTACACAGTCGCTGTAGTTGGGACTAACTTGATGGCACTTAACTACAACCACAGCATGTTCATTTAATGAAGTTATCTGTCACCATTCAAGAGTGGTTTTGGCATTTTCAAGCTTCCTCAATTCTAATTAAATGACTTTGCGCAACTGCTGTGGTATCAGTATACTATTCATAAACAGCCAGAATAATGAAGGAGTGGTGAAGCTGCAAGTTCTAGAAACGGAATTGAGAATCTAGTTGTATTGTGAGACTCTTTCTGCTGGAGGCCTTAAACAGGCAGGTGTTAGGAACCAGCGCACAGTAAAATGTTTAATAAAGTGCTACTTATGTTAGGTGCCAAATCATTGTAGGCTAGAATTGGTAGAGCTACGTGGTGAAGGATGTTGGAGTAGGATGGACCTTGAAGGGAGGAGAATGAAATAGAAAAAAGCTGTGATTTTTTGGTTTGTTTTTTTCCTTTCAACTTTGAATTTGTCTGCTGTTATTACCCATGCAGTCAAATTAGCTTGTATTCCAAATTCCCATTTATAATAATAGTAGCAGCAGCAGCAGTAGCAGAAGTTGTTGTTAGTTGTCTTGGAATTGACTCCAACTTGTGGTGACCCCAGGTGTGCAGAGAACTGCCCGGTAGAGTTCTCAAGGCTGTGGCCTTTCAGAAGCAGATCGGCAAGTCTGCCTTCCAAGGCACATCTGGGTAGGTTTGAACTGCCAACCTTATGGTTGGCAGTCAAGTGCTTAGCTGTTTGTGCCACCTAATAATTCCTTATAGTAGTTAATGATATCGTTTATTTAGTAGCTGATATATGATTTCCACTGTAGTTGGTTGGATGTGGGTGAATAGGTGTTAGAGGTGCAGGATCTTGAGGCATAGAAGCTCAAATTTGAAGGCCTATGCAGCTTACAAGTGACAGGTCTGAGATTTAAACTCAGGGTTGACTGATGCCGGAACGCCAAACAATGTCTGCTTTATATAGGTGGTGACCATGATTAGCTGTTGATTCATTTTTCTGTCTTGAGATTCTAAAATAGATTTCATTTGGCCCAGGAGTTGGAGGCTGGTTTTACGTTTTTCACATGTAATCTGTGATCATATTTAAATAAGGTATGGTTAGAATGTTTCAGACCAGTTACTAATTTAGCAACTTAAAGCATTTGACAAGCATGGTTAACCAAAAACCTAAATCATGCTAGATGTTTGAAGTGGTAAAGAGCTGGGGAGATACTGTTGCTTCCCCACTGCTGTTGAGTCGATTCCAACTCATAGCGACCAACAGGACAAAGCAGAGGTGTTCCCCAGGGTTGCTGAGGCTGTAAGTCCTTACTTCAACAGACTACCACAGCTTTCTCCCCCAGAGAGACTGGTGGGTTCAAATTGCCAAACCTTTCTGTTAGCAGCTGAGTGCTTAACCACTGTACCACCAGGGTTCATATTGTTATTAATCAGCTTTAAAAGAAATGTTTGTAAACTGAGACGTTTAGGTGAGTGACATTTATAATACTGATGTTTGACTGGCTTTGGAAATTCCCCCATTGTGACTTCTTGTAAACCTGTCTGAATCAACTGATGGGGTGGGGTGAGGGGTGTGAGGGGGGGATTCCATCTCTTGTACAATTAAAGGTAAAGATCCAGAGTGAATTTCCATGCCCTAGCTTTTTTGAAGATGATTGAAACCACAGTGAAAGCATCAGGTCAGTGAAAACAAGTTGTTTTTCAGCATAATGGTCTAGCTAATTGTTGTAAGTCACTAACTGGGGAGGGCATTTAATTGCCCCTGCATGTATCCTCCAGACAATCAGATGAGGAACCTAGCAACACTTTTGACTGCTTAGGCAATTTTTGTTGCCAAAAGGATGACTGAAAGCCCTCCTTCTCAGGCTGCATCGCTGGATGTCTAACCATGTGCCTATCTGGACAGGACTAAAGGTTCCTTGCCGCTCCAGAGTCTCTCTGATTTAAGGCCATTTGCTCAGTTGACTCAAACCATGTCACAGCTGTCAATTTCTGTTCTGAGGGTAGATTTGAAGAACTGTCTTATTAGTTCCCAGTGGAAGAGGGGGACTATGTGTACATCTGCACATCTGGGCTCACATGAAAACAGTGGGTGGATTTTCTCAATTCCTACTCTTGATGGTCTCTCACTCCACTCCTGGGATTTCTATTCTGTTTCTGAGGTTCTCCTGATCCACTTTGAGAGGGACAGGAATGCAAGATGAAGGGAGTGAAATAGATTCAGTTTAGCCACAGAGTTATCATTGGATCTCGTTATAATTTGACTTAACTTTGATAAATAATGACCTTTTTATTTCTTTTTCTGTAATAGACGGGTTTCATTCATTGGTTATATAAAAGGTAGGGGCAAGCTAGGAGTAGTATCTTTCCTGGCATTCTGTAGCTGACGCTTTCTTTTTTTCTCAAGTTCTTATTGTCAATTGAGTGATAGTTTACATGGGAAAACATCAGCTTTACATTCATCCTATCGTATTTCATTTCATTGCAATGATTATAGTCCTCTCCATACATCATAAATCAACCAAAGGGAATACCCCACAAGCCTATCCCCCCGGTTGTCAGCACACAGCGCCTCTCCCTCCCTGAGTCCAGAGTCCCCAGCCACTCCATCTCCCCACATCATTGAGCTGACACTTTCTTAGAGGAGGTGATGAAATAGCACTCCAGGATACAAAGGGATTGAGGAGGAGAGAAAAAAGTTTAAGAATCATTGTTTACTAAGAATCGAACTAAATTGCCAAGTAAAATCACCGGAGTCTCCTACAAGTTGCGTTTTGATCACTATCTTCTTATCCCCAGATTACAAAGCAGTTTGGTGAGAAAAACCCAGTTTTTGTTTTTGATGATCCAAGTGCAGGTTCTAGCTCCTCCACCACTTGCTTGCTTCTACCCTTAGACAAATTACTTGTCCTCTTAGACCCCTATTTCCTCATCTGTATAATGGGAGCAGTAAAGTCTGCCCTGTGCACACTAGCAAATAACGGATCCTTGGGGACCAATTACGTTAATAGGTGTGATAGTACTATGTAAATGTCAAAAGGCTGTAGAAGTCTGAGGGATAATTGTTGTTATGTTTTCAGATATGAAAGGTGGAGGTGGTGTGTGTGGTGAAGAGGGTTAGGTGAGAGAATCATATTTTTGGCCACAGACTGGGGATCCTACCCTGTATTTTGAAGCCTAGAAATCCACAAGTTTTTTTCCAAATCCAGCAGTCCTGTGTTGGATTTTGGAGTGTGGCCAGAAATACATGCTATACTTACTAAAGGGCTTTGGCACACTGTAATGTGGGATTACTGGCACTTCAAGATGAAATGATAAAGGGATGTCTCATACACTTAGATGTGTGAGTCATGCACATTTATGAGTTACTTTTAAAAACTGGAATCATAATAGAAATGGGCATGGGTTCAACTTTTCTTGGCTTTAGTAGTTTTCAGGTTAAAAGTCACTGGATACATTTAACTATCTTAAAGCACTGCATTTATGAAAAGCTTTTAAGATTTAAGCTCTGTGTAAAAGCATCTGAATTTGAGACTTCAGAACTCCTATAGCTTTATTGCTCCCAAGGAGCTATGTGGCACCTCCCAACCCCCCTACCACTTTATAGCAGGGGAGAACTGAAACTCAGAGGGGCTACCTGACTTGCCCAAGGTCTGAGGTAGAAGATGGCTAAGGTAGAGTTGTTGTTAAGTGCTGTCAAGTTGCTTTTGAATCGGAGTGACCCTGTATAAGGTTTTCACGGAGCGACTGGTGAGTTTGAACTGCCAAGCTCAAGCAGTCCAGTGCAGAGCCACACCAGAACACCAGGTAGAGTTAGATTCACTCAGTTTATATCACAATGTCTAGAGGAGGATACACTCTACTAACATTTGGTCTTGTGTTGAACATTTGGTTTCCTTTCCAATTAAATGCTTTCTGTGTCATTCAATATCTTTCCTATTGCTATTGTTGTTGTTAAGTGCCTCCAAGTTGGTTCTGACCCATAGCAACCCTATATGGGGTTTCCAAGGAGCAGCTGGTGAGCTTGAACCGCCAACCTTGTGGTTCAAATAGATTTTGCTTCCAGCACATTAGCCCACAGCAACACACAAGGACTCCATTTTTCCCATTGTTGTTGTTGTTAAGTGCCAACCTTGAAGTTCAAATGGCCATGCAGTCTGGTGCATTAACCCAGAGCACTGCACATAGAGTCCTTCAGTATTACAACTCGAGGAATGAATTTTTTCTTTAGTTCTTTCAGCTTGAAAAATGCTGAGTGCATTCTTCCAATTGTTTTTTTTTTTCAATTCTAGGTCTTATACATTTCAAGACTATACATTATATCCTTGAGCAAACCTTCGAAATCTTCTTTTCAGCTATTTTAGTTCAACATTTCTTCCATTCAAAAAGAACACTTCAAGGTCTATCCTGAAGCGTAATACTCTTGGTGACAGGATAATATCCATATACCTTTAAGGAAGACCCACCACTTGTCTGTCAGTTTGTCGTACTGTGGTGGCTTGTGAGTTGCTATGATTCTGAAAGCTATGCCACCGGTATTTTGAATACCAGCAGGGTCATCCATGGTGGACAGGTTTCAGATGAGCTTCCAGACGAAGACAGACTAGGAAGGAGTGATGAACTACTTCCAAGTATTTAATCACTGAAAACCTTATGAATAGCAGAGAAACACTGTCAGATATAGTGCCGGAAAATGAGCCCATCAGGTTGGAAGGCATTCAAAACGCGACTGGGGAAGAGCTGCTTCCTCAAAGGACAGTTGACCGTGATGGCGCAAATGGAGTAAACCCCGTGGGAGAAAAGCCCGTGGGACCTTTATTTGCTGATGGGGCACAACTCAAAATGGAGAGAAACAGCTGTAAACATCCATTGAAAATCAGAACATGGAATGTAC
>NW_006408566.1:9791892-9808694 GCF_000296735.1 Chrysochloris asiatica
ATATATATATATATATATCCAGGATATATCCTACAAATTGTTTGATCTTAGGTCATCAGTGTTCCAATCTATCCCTGTAATGGCCTCAGAATTCAGGTGGAGCATACTCAGAAGTCTTGCGTTGGCTCTCGTGGACTTGTTTTAATTTTTTTCAGCTTCAACTTGAACTTGCATATGAGCAGTTGATGGTCTGTTTCACAATTGATGCTGACCTTATTCTGACAGCTGACATTGAGCTTCAGCATCATCTGTTTCCACAGATGCAGTTAATTTGATTCTTATGTATTCTATGCAGCAGGGTCCATGTGCATAGTTGCCATTTGTACTGTTGAAAAAAGATATTTACGATGAGTAAGTATTGCAGAATTCTCCCATGTTGTTTCTATCACCAAGGCTATATTTTCCAACTACGGCCCTTCTTTGCTTCCAAGTTTCACATTCCAGTCACCATTAATTATCAGTGCCGTGTAATTGAATGTTTATTCACTTTCAAACAGCAAAAGTTGAAGAAAATGTTCAGTATTTTAAACTTTAGCATTAGTGCTTGATGTGTAAATTTGAGTGATAGTGGTATTAACTGGTCTTCCTTATAGGTATATGGATATTGCCCTGTCACTGACAGCACTACGCTTCAGGATAGATCTTGAAGTATTCTTTTTGATGATAGCAATGGCGTTCCTCTCGATTTGTCATTTCCAGCATAGTAGACCCTATGATTTTCTTATCCAAAATGGTCAATACCAGTCCATTTTAGCTCACTAAGGCCTGGGATTCTCGTCTTTATGCATTCCATTGCATTTTGACAGCTTATCATTTTTCTAGATTCATACTTTGTACATTCCATTTTGCAATTAGTTATGGATGTTGGCAGGTGTTTCTTCTCATTTTGGGTCATGTCACATCAGCAAATGAAAGGTAAAAGTTTTACTGCATTCTCATCATTAAGGTCAACTCTACTCTATGGAAGCAGCTCTTCTGCATCTGCATTTTGAGGGCCTCTCAGCCTGAGGGGTTCATCTTCGCACACTGTATCAGACAGTGTTCCTTTGCTATTCTTCAGGTTTTCAGTAGCCAGTTTTTTCAGAAGTAGACCATCAGGTCATTCTTCCTGGTCTGTCTTCGTCTGGAAGCTTTCCTGTAACCTCTCTACCATGGGTGACCCTGCGCTGGTGTTTGCAGTACCAGTGGCCTAGTTTCCAGCATTGCAGCAACACGCAAACCATTGCAGTGTAACAAACTGACAGATGAGTGATGACTACAATATGTTGAGTCGCTTATTTTCATTCTGTAATGAAGAGAAACAGGTAAAGGAGTTGGCTGATAGACAAGAAGCTAGTAAGTGGGATTCAAAGTTGGGTTTGACTTCGAAATCTGAGATTTCTTTGATTAAATAGTCTTATGTGTCAATAAAGGAACTCTGGTAGCATAGTGGTTATGAGTTGAGTTGCTAACCTCAAGGTCAGGAGTTTGAAATTACCAGTTGTTTTGAGGGAGAGATGAGGTTTTTGGTTCCCTTAGAGATTTACAGCCTTGGAAACCCTATATAGGGTTTCTATGAGTTGGGAGTCAGAACCGACTCCATGGCACATCACCACCATGACCAAGCATCAGTATGGTTGCTGTCAGTTAGTACAGTTAACTCATGCTGTTACTTCAACTCCCCCGTGCCATGGACCTCCTCCCATACCAGACCATGCTGATTCTTAGTCATGTTTTTTGTATTGTCAGTACTCGTAAATCATAATTCCTGTGTGTCACTGAATAGGACCATGGTAGTGATGTAAACACCTAGTAAAATTAAAATTGCACCTTTAACTACAATATGATGCACATAGCCTCAAGGTATTTACATAGTTTCATGTGGTTAAAATGAAAATTGTAGTGCCTGCAGACGAAACCACATGAGTCGAAGTGTTCTTGTATCAGGGTAATCATGACAGCTCTTCCTGGAGCACATTCGAAGGCCCGGTGAATTAACATAGATTTCTAGCCTTGTTGGTATATTGATGCATGTAGGTAAGGCTTGTAAAAAATGCTTTTGTTGTTGTAAGTAGCTATGTTGTTGTTGATAAGTGCCATCGAGTTGATTCCGATGCATAGTGACCCTGTAC
Organism: Chrysochloris asiatica; assembly: GCF_000296735.1. Taxonomy (NCBI): domain Eukaryota; kingdom Metazoa; phylum Chordata; class Mammalia; order Afrosoricida; family Chrysochloridae; genus Chrysochloris; species Chrysochloris asiatica. The sequence continues at coordinate 9,794,004 of NW_006408566.1, forward strand.
AGGGTTTCCAAGGAGCAGCTGGTGAGCTTGAACCACTGACCTTGAAGTTCAAACAACTTTGCAGTCTGATGCATTAGCCCACAGTGCCACACACCAGGACTCCATATCTAACTATATAAGGGATTGTGGTTGTTGTTAAGTACCGTGGAGTCGATTTCGACTCATAGCAATCCTGTACAGGTTTTGTGAGGCTGTAAATCTTTACGGGAGTAGAATGCCTCATCTTTCTCCTGCAGAACTGCTGGTAGTTTTGAACTGCTGACCTTGCGGTTGGCAGCCCGACTCGTAACCACTATACTACCAGAGCTCCATAACTGTAAGGAATAGTTTTATAAAAAACATTGTCTGCTGAAAAATGAAACAAAAAATTTACAGGCTGCCATTTTGGCGTCAGCACCTCTGACAGTGAAACCTAGTGTTACCTCCAGTCTTGAGCCTCATCCTTCACTCAAAACAGACCTCCTCTTACATAACCCCTACTACCTCTGCAAGTTGCAATATTTGAATTATGTTGTTGTTGCTAAGTGCCTTTGAGTCTGTTCCAACTCATAGTGACCCTCTATTGGGTTTCTGAGGATTGTCTGGTGGGATGGAACCTTGTAATTAGCAATCCAATGAATATCCTACAGTGCCACATCAGGTCTCCTACCTTAATTATAATTGGGTTTTAAATATACATGTTAGCTTAGTTGTTTCTGAGGTGTCCTTAAAACCAGTTATTGGAGAAGTTCATCCTTGAGTAATTCTTTTTAGGAAGGTTCCTACCCCCAACTGTTTATTTCCATGTTGTCTTGGGACTTAATAACTTCTAAACTTTAGGTTAACATTCGATTAAGCAGTTTTTAAAGTGTTTGGAGTCAAGACATTCCGCTGTTTAACTAAAGTCGTTTAGTCAAACTATATCTGTAGTCATCTTCTTATATTAAAATTGTTCCCATATCTGTCTCTTTAGCTAGAATTTCACTTTCTGTTTGACCCTGAGTAGGTGTTGTTTATATTTGAATTCCCTTTCTTAACCCTTTCTCTGAGGGAGGTGATTCATAAAAATGATTGCCAGTCTTTGGTTCAGCATCATTTTTTTACTTGGGCCTTTGCATTGTTCTTCCAGATGACCCTTACAAATGAGTCTTTCTCAAATGTAGTACTTCATTAGCTTCCAGTCATAGTACTTCATTAGCTTCCAGTCACCTTCACAATGAAGTCGTAGATCCGTAGTGTAAGGGCTGTCAAATGCCCCTCCCCAGTGATGGCCTCACATATGTCCTTCCTTTACACACTCCCTGCTCTTTGTGGAAGGGTCTCTGTATGCTCTCCCATCTCTGCCTTTGAGCATGTGTGCTCTTCTACCTGAAGTGTGCTCATTGTCTCCACTCACACCTTGTTTAATATCATCTATTGTGTAACAATTTGTTAAGTGCTGTCGAGTTGATTCCGACCCATAGCAACCCGAGGAGCTGCTGATGAGCTTGAAAGCCGACCTTGCGTAATAGATGATATTAAACAAGGTGCGAATGGAGACAATGAGTACACTTCAGGTAAAGATTTACAGCCTCAGAAACCCTGTACAGGGTCACTATGAGTTGGAACTGGACTCCACAGCCAGCACGTAACCACCACAACCACCACCACCACTGTTATGCAAATACTCTCCCCTGTGAAACTTTGTCCTAATACAGAGTTAGACGATTCTGCCTTCTGCTCCTGTGACACCACATCAATCCAACCATCCATCAAAATGGAATCTTACCATACATACTATTCTGCAGTTTGCTTTGTCACTTAATATGAAACTTACATGGTAACTGTTGACTGACTAGTCTGTTCTCCTTGTTAGTTTCTGGTTTTTGGCTGGAATTTTCTCTTCTTCTAACCAGTACCCAGCATAGAGGCTGACACATAATAAAGACACAAAAATTGTTTGCTGAACTAAACTGAACCCTAGTGTTCAGTAAGTTCCTGGCAGTTAGTTTCTCTTTGTCTTTTCAGACTTCTGCAATCAGTAGAATGCCCATACATTATACCTTATGCCTGTTTCCCCAGCTACTTATGAATAAATAGTACCTCACTTTCACTTTTAAAGCCCTCCCATTTTGGACAATAAATGATATGGCCACTCTACTGTCAGACACATCTATTTGGAAACGCCTTTACTTTGCACAGGTGAGCAACTCAAGAATCACACTTAGATGTGTGGTATTGCATTTGAACTGTGGCATCTTATGTGTCTCCAACCAGCCAATTGGGAAAGCCCCAAATTACTCATTGAAGAATCACCTTTGATGTACCTTCAAAAGCTATATGTTTCCTTTTCCAGGAGTGCTGATTCCTTTCCAGAGTGCTTTTACGATGAGTGGTTTCCATTTCAGAAATGGATTTGTTTCCTTTAACTGATGCTGATGTTTTAGGAGTCTCAGTCCACTAAAACAACCAAGACTTTCTGGGAGTTTTTTGCAACTGAGAACCCAGTGGTCCTGGACCGTCTAGATGCAGTGTCTAGCCTTAATGGAAGTCAGCTGTCTTGAAGACAGAGAAGCCTCAGAATGGCATCAGGTTGGTTAGTGTGTTTATTGAGAAGAGTTTCGGATTTAAGTTCAAATTCTTTCTCTTCCACTTTCTGCCAGAAAGTCTCTCCTAGAATGTAAAATCACCAGTAAATGTCAAAACATCTTGATGACATATTTGATCAATTTCAGACTTAAGAAGTTGATAGACTTCTTCAGTTTCATCGTCATAGCTTTAGTGGTTGGTGCATAAATTTGAATAATATTGATCCTTCTTGTAGGCATATGGGTAGTATCCAATCACAGACAGCATTGTACTTTAAGATAGATCTTGAAATGCTTTTTTTGATGATCATAGTGCCATTCCTCTTTAGTTTCTTATTCACAGCATAGTAAACCATATGATTGTCAGATTTAGAATAACCAAAAACCAGTTCATTTCAGCTCACTGATGCCTATGGACAGTGATCTTTATGCATGCCATTTCATTTTTCATAACTTCCAGTTTTCCTAGTCATACTTTGTACATTCCATGTTCTGATTATTAATGAATATTTTCAGGTGTTTTTTCCTCATTTTGAGTTGTGCCACATCAGCAAATGAAAGCTTTATTTCATTTGAATCATCATGGTTAACACTACTTTGAAGAATCAGCTCTGAGTGCCTTCCAACCTGAGGGTCTCTTCTTTCGGCACTATATTTGACAATTTTCTTCTGCTATTCATAGTGTTTCCATCTTCTAGTACTGTATCTGAAAATGTTTCCCGTAAGATTTTCTACCCATAAGATTTTCAGTGACAACATACATTGCCCAGTAATCCTAAAAAACATTTTCCAGTCATCTGCTCTACCATGTATTTTCTCAGTTTGTCGTACTGTGGTGACTTCTGTGTTGCTATGGTGCTGCAAGCTATGCCATTAGAATTTTAAATACCAAGAGGGTCACCCACTGTTGGACAGGTTTCAGTGGAGTTTCCAGAGTAAAGCAGAGTTGGAAGAAAGGCCTTAGTGATCTACTTCCAAATATTAGCCATTAAAAACCTTATGGATCACAACGAAATTTTGTCTGATTCAGTGGCATTGGACACCTCATCAGAAGAGATCAACAGCTAAAAGAGGACATTGTGTTTGGTGAAGCAGAGGGGACAGTGAGAGCAAGGGCCACCCTTAGTGAGGTCGATTAGCATAGGACCTGCACCGATGAGGATGGCACAGGATCAGGTAGCATTTGCTCTGTTGCACATTCAGATTGCTATGAGTCAGTCTACTCACAGCAGCTCCTTAGCCACAGTTGTTTACTGTAGGGCATGTGACAACACACAGTCCACTTTCTAGGGGTCACAGGACAGATGATGGTGATGTATTAAAATGGAGAACCTGAGTTAAAAGCCTGGATTTTAAGTCTGGCATGCATCTGTATTGTTTCTGTCTAGACTCTTTTATGTATTTATATGATTTGAAATGGGGGGGGTGGGGAACAAACCTAGAAAAATCAGAAATTCCATTAGTAATGTGAAATACTTAAAACATAAGCCCAGGTTTGTTTACATTTAAAACATTAATGAAGGTATTTTCTCCCAACATTAGAACTTGTCTTCAACCTTTATCACTGCTAGATGGGTCGACATTATTGATACTTGGCGGATCACAGTCATTATGTAGATGATCTTATTTAATGGTAGGACATCAGATTAGGAGTCAGGTGACTCCTAACTGATGAACACATAGTTACCATATGTCCTTGTTTGCCTGAGACAGCCAAGTTGCCACCTGTTTGTCAGCTGTAATTATTAACGTCACCCTTTTTAACGCTCAGGTGTCCCAGTTTGGATGCTTATTATATGGTCACCGTAAACCGATAGCACCCATCCGTCTTAATCTTTCCCAGTAGGGAAGATTTCCTGACCTTTTTTTTCCCCTTAAACTTTCTGTTGTGAATTGAGTGAAGGTTTATAGACAGAGTCATCTGTTTTACATTCAACAAATCATGCACTTCATTTCATCTCAATGATTGCAATCCCTGTCATGTGACAACAGTTATCCCACTTTCTCCCTTTGGTTCTTATTTCCATTCCACTCTCCTTCCCAACCCTTCTGAGCTTTGTCCATAGGTAAATGTTGCTCTTTTGATCTTGAATGAGTGAACATACTCTATACCTATCTGCTATGTACCTATCTACCACTTGGCTAAAAATTGGGCTGCAAGAGTGAGTTCTGTTCTAGATCTGAAGCGGGGGTAGCCATGGACCATAGTCTCGGGTTCCTCCAGTCTCTTTCTGACCTGTAAGCCCAGTCTTTTTGATAACTTTGAGTTTTGTTCCATATTATCTCCCACTCTATCCCAGACCTTCTATTGCGATCCCTTTCAGAGCACTTGGTATTGGTAGCCAGGCACCATCTAGTTCTTCAGCTTAGATGGCTACTCACCAGAGTAGGATGTAGAACATTGTCTTTGTGGACTATGTTATTCCTGGCCTCGTTCTTGTACCCACAAACCTCTAATCAAACAATCTAGCATTTCTTAGATATTCTATAATACTCTCCAATTTTATGTAACTCATCTCTCCAACTAGACTAGTCAGTAGATAAGAATTGTTTCTTTGTTTCACTTTTCCTCAGTAATTTGCTAGATTGGTCATGGTTTTTGCATTTTAGGCACTTTAATTGCCCAGCTTGACTGTTGTGTCCTAAGGAAGTTCAGGAAAAGGACAGAGGACTCATGGAGGTGGGGCACATGGCTATATGAAGGAAAGTGAAATGAAATAACAATTGTAAAGTTGGTGTTTTGATTTGATTTTTTGTAATATAAGTAACCTGTGTTAATATTTCTAACAGCAGCATAAGTACCCAAGTAATTAGAATTAGTGCCATCCTCCTGTAATTTGGGAAGACCATACAGAGGCCTGTTGCTGCCTGCAAGGTCTGGGATTTAAGCCCACCAGCTGCTCCACAGGAGAAAGAGGAGGCTTTCTGCTCCTGTAATGATTGACAGCCTGAGAAACCTACACAGAGCTGCTGTGACTTAGAATTGGCTTGATGGCAGTGGGTTTGGTTTTTTGGGCACAGAGGCTCCAGGAGGATAGCATTTCAAACTGCTCCCTTCCCAGTGTAGGGATTTCTTTCAGAACTAAGACTAGATTTACAGGCCCCAAAATCGTTGGTGTGTTACCCTTTTCTCTTTGACACTGAAGAAACTCAGAGCAAAAATCTGTGGCTCATAATGTAGAAAGTTACGGCCTGTATGAGTGGTTCTCCATCTTGACTTATTGATCTGTGTTTTAATTTCCTGGATTTCAATTTTTACTTATACATTTCTGTTTCATTAACTAGACTCTTACAAGCTGCCTTAGATCCTGTAGATTAAGTCAGAGATTAAATACATAGCAAATATAAAGATAGCATTTGAATTTCAATATTATTTTCATGGAACTGTCTGGAGTTTAGAAGGTAGATGCTGTTGTGAAGACATTTAGAAGGCAAATGTCTCAGATTACATACTTCAGGGCTCAAATGGTTTGAGCTCAACTAGGATAAGCACTTGACTGCTAACTGCAAGGTCACAGTCCACCACCCATTCTTTGGAAACCATATACAGGGTTGCTATGAGCCGGAATTGACTCAGTGGCACTTTACAGCAGTAATAACCTAAAGATTGGTGGTTTGAACGTACCTAGAGGCACCACAAAAGAAAGAGCTGACAATCTCTTTTATAATGATTACAGCCAAGAGAACCCTCTAGAGCAGTTTTACTCTGTGACAGGTAGGGGTTTCTATGAGTCAGAATCAACTGTTTGGCAATAGATATTTGTTTTTTTGTTTTAAATGCACTGATCCCTTTAAGAACTTAACCTCCCTTAGAAGAATAAGGGGTAAATATAACCAGTCAACTTCATACATTGACTATTACGTTAAAGTCTTGGACAGAGCTGGTAATGATTAATATATTGAAGCATTAACTTGAGAAAATAAGCACTGAAACTTCAAGAATTAGATCTGGGTTGAAATTTTCATTTTCTTTTGTTTGTCCTGTCCCCCACCCTCAACCCCACCCCCCACCTCCCATTTTTTCAGGTTCCCAGATCCACTGCTCCTGTCTACCTCTGATATTTATTTTTGTGATGTTGAGTTGGTTACTTAACTAATCTCTGTGGCATGTGTTTTCTTATATTTATTTACTTCCCGGTCTTATTTTCTCCAGCTGTTCTATCCTAAAACCTATGCTCTGCCAGTTTCCCTTCCAGCTCATATCCTCCCCTCCCCTAAGCCCTTCTTCAATCCAAATGACTTTCAATCATTTCTGCCTCTGGAACTCTCTCTTCCTTATCTCCCAAACCAAGTGGTATGTACCTGCCAACAGCTACTAGAAGAAGAAACCACTTTAACTGGGAAAACAAATACATTATTAAGTACCAAATTACAGACCTGCCAGCTGTTCTGCGGGAGAAAGGTGAGACTCTTCTCCTGCAAATATTTAAAACCTCGGAAACCACATTACAGGGTCACTATGAGTTGGAATCAACTCGACGGCACTTAACAGTAACAATTTAGAGGAAAACAAAATAAAGAACCAAATTTGTTTGGAGTTTTTGATATTGCATTTGCATAATTTAATATTAAGAAGGAGAAATAGAAACATGGCAGGAACTGGCATCATGCTGGACAGCTCAGTTCCTGATGTCTTTGTTCACTCACTTATCCATTCAGTAACCACTTATTCTTATCAGTGGAGAAAAGATTGAAGTTGTCAAGGACTTCATTCTTCTTGGATCATTCTTCTTGGATTAACACTCATAGAAGCAGAAGTCAAGAAATCAAACAACATAACACATTAGGCAAATCTGCTGCACAGGACCTTTTTAAAGTATTGAAGAGCAAAGATGTCAGCTTGAAGACTAAGGTGTGCCTGACCCAAGGCATGGTATTTTCAGTAACCTCATATGTATGTAAAACCTGGACAGTGAATAAGGAAGACCGTAAAAGAATTGATGTTTTTGAGTTACGGTGCTGGGGGAGAATATTGAAAGTGCCGTGGGCTGCCAAAAGAACCAACAGATCTGTGTTGAACGAAGTGCAGCCAGAGTGCTCCTTGGAGGCCAGAATGGCCAAACTTCGTCTCTCATACTTCAGACATATTGTCAGGAGGACAGTCATTGGAGAAGGATACCATGTTTGGTAAGGTGGAGGGTCAGAGAAAAAGAGGAAGACCCCAGCGAGATGGATTGGTAAAGTGGCAGCATCAGTGGACTCAGGCATGGCAACACTTGTGAGGTTGGCCCAAGATTGGGCAGTGTTTCATTCTGTTGTACATAGGGTCGCTATGAGTTAGTACCAACTCGATGACACTTAACAACAGCAACAGTCACTAAACAACAACAATCACTTATGATAGTTCCAGCGCTACTTTAGTGGTGCTGGCTTTTGATGATAGAGCTTTGTGAGGACTCTAACTTTACCTGGGAGTTCAGTATTTGCTTGATATTTTGGACTGGAGAAAGACCACCTGTATTACATATCCTTTCTTATGCATAGCGGTGTTTATAACCACAGTGTACACTGAACACTAACATTAGTTAAATAAGGATGTCAGGAACACATACACATGTTTTCTAAACACTGTGGGCAGATGCTTCCATTTTAGCAAGCAGTTTGGAGTGTAATCTTTCCATTCAAATATCTGATTAAAATGATTCAAATAATATTATTATTATTTTACTAGTGAAAAGAATAAAGACCCAAAGACAGGACAACAAGATTGTGGTCTTATCTATCTGCTTCTGCTCTGGGGTCTCTAGGACCTTCTTTTTTGTACATTTATTTAGGCAAAACATAATGTTTTTATTTTCCTAGTCTGCATCAAGAAATCTTTACTAATTGGAATAAATGAAGAAAGAAGTCTTTGTCAGAATTTGTTGAAAGCTTGAACAGAGGAACACATAAAATGAATGAAGTGCACTGGGAAGTTGTGGTGGAGTAGAGAGGTAGCTATCACGTTGAAATCAATAGAGAACCTACCTAACACACAGAGTGCTAACTAACACCCATGAGCGTGAAGGCTGGGAAAATTATATGACTTAATAAAAGTTCTGTGTTTTAAGAACTGGCTAAAAATTATTTGTGAGTAGTGCATCAAAAGCTTTAGCCTGAGTTGACTTCTCTTTAAATTACCAGTACTATATAGATCTTGAAGTCCTGGTATGGCACTGTGGGTTAATATGCTGAACTGCAGTCAGTGAAGGTCAACATTTCAAATTCACTAGCTATTCCTCCAAAACTCTATACAGGATTGCTATGGTTTGGAACTGACTTGACAGCACTTAAAAAAACAGCAACCATTTAGAGCTAGGAGTCCTGGTGTAGTGCTGTAGGATAAGCACTGAACTGTTAACTTCAAGGTCAGCAGTGCAAACCCACCAGCTGCTCCTTGGAAACCCTACACAGGGTCACTATGAGTCAGAACCAACAACAATGACAACATTTAGAGATAGGAGTCTTGGTATGGCACTGTAGGATAAGCACTGGATTGCTAGCCTCAAGTTTGATGATTCAAACTCACCAGCTGCTCCATGGAAACCCTATACAGGTTTGCTATGAGTTGAAACCGACTCCATGGTACTAAACAACAACAATTTAAAGATAAATGGACATTATAAAATACCTGCTATATTCTTTATGCCAAGGAGGTGAGTAGACCCATGGCTGTTGAGTTGTTTCCAATTCATAGTGACCCTATGTTGTTGTTAAGTGCGGTCAAGTCAATTCTGACCTGTAGTGACCCTTGTATAGGGTTTCTGAGGAATGACTGGTGAGCTTGAACCGCCAGCCTTGTGGTTCAAACTGACTTTGCAGTCCAACACATTAACCCACTACACCATACCAGTAAATCTAACACAGAGGGTTTCCTAGGCTATAATCTTTATGGGAGCCCTGGTGTGGTCCTTAGGATAAAGCACTGGACCCCCAAAATCGGTTTGAATTGCAAAATAAACAGTTCAAACCCACCAGCTGCTCCTTGGAAATCCTATACGGGGTCTCTATGAGTCGGGACTGATTCGACGGTCATCTTTATGGAAGCAGACTGCCACATCTTTCTCCCACAGTGACTGGTAGGTTTGAATTGCTGATCTTTTGGTTAACAACCAAGCTCTTTAGCACTTGCAATTAAGGAGGTAATTACTTAATTTCATCACTATTCTTTTTCTTTGCCAGTTTTATTTTGGACACATGGTGGAATGCGAAACACTTTTGTGCTTATCTCAAATTTCAAACGGCAAAAATACAATTTAGAAGGATTTAGGTTAATGAGGATAGCAAAGTAAAACAAAACAAAACAAAACAAAAAAACCCCACATTGCCCTCGGGTAGATTCAAACTTATAGCAACCCTATAGGACAAAGTAGACCTGCCCCATAGGATTTCCAAGGAGTCCTGGTCTGGCGCTGAAGGATAAACATTGAACTGCAAGGTCTGTGATTCAAACCTACCAGCTGCTCCTTTTGGAAACTTTATACAGGCGGATAGTGAAGAAGACTTAAAATATTTACTGATCAAAGCGCACAGCCTTCAGTATAGATTACATCTCAATGTAAAGAAAACTAAAACCTCACCACTGGACCACTAAACAACATTCTTATCAATGGAGAAAAAAGATTGAAGTTGTCAAGGGCGTCATTCTTCTTGAATCAACTATCGACACTCGTGGAAGCAGCGGTCAAGAAATCAAATGATGTATTGCGTTAGGCAACTCTGCTGCACAAGACCTTTTTACAGTGTTGACGAGCAAAGATGTCAGCTTGAAGACTAAGGTATGCCTGACCCAAGTCATGGTATTTTCAATAACCTCATATGCATGCAAAAGCTGGACAGTGATTAAGGAAAACCGTAGAAGAATTGATGCTTTTGAGTTATGGTGTTGGAGAAGAATATTGAAAGTGACATGGGCTGCTAAAAAAACCCAACAGGTCTGTGTTGGAAGAAGTACAGCCAGAATGCTCCTTGGAGTCCAGGATGGCCAAACTTTGTCTCTCATACTTTTGATATAGTGTCAGGAGGGACCAATCATTGGAGAAAGATATCATGTTTGATAAGGTGGAGGGTCAGAGAAAAAAGGAAGACCCCCAGCGAGATGGATTGGCAGAGTGGCAGCATCAGTGGGCTTAAGTGTGGCAACAATAGTGACATTGGCCCAGGATCGGGCGGTGTTTTGTTCTGCTGTACATAAGGTAACTATGAGTTGGTACCAACTTGATGGCACCTAACAACAACGAGTCAGAACCGACTCAACAGCACTTAACAACAGAAATTTTTATGGAAGAAGACAGCTACATATTACTCTTACAGCGAGGCTGGTGGATTCAAACAACGGTGATTTCGGTTGGCAGCCAAGTGCTTTAGCCACTATGCCACCAGGGCTCCTTAGCAGCATAAGGATTGAAATACTTAAGTCAGTCATACAGTTTTGGTGCAACCTCAGTTTTCTTTCTTTCTTTCTTTTTTTTTCCCCTTGCTTTAAGTGCTTACTACCTGGTAGCAAAGGAGCCATACACATTTCAACAGCATGCTTAATTACATTTTTGTGTAGCTCCTGTGTCTTTCTCAGAGGCACAATTCTATAATATGGAGGGAATCCTAGCATGTCCGATCAGGGAGGGCACTCTTAACACATCTTGTTTGTGTTTGTACAGAAGGCTCAGAGTGGCAAACAGATGTATTGTGGCAGAGCTTGGAATGGGTCTGGCACTCTTGTCTAAATACTACTTTGCAACAGATTTGAGAAGGGTCCAGAGAATGTTATTCCTTCCTTCAGAACCAAAATCAGAACCAAGCGGTTTCATTTTCTAAGTGTGTTATTCCTTCAGAACCAAAATCAAAACCAAGCTGTTTCATTCCTCTTACTGCTTAAAGTAAGTCTGTTGGAAAAGACACTTTGAGTATAAACACATGGCAGAGAGGTGGCAAAAGGAAAAAAGATATACCAGCACAAGAATGAAAACTAGTAAAATTTCTTTCCCTTACCCCCTCTTTTTATCTTTTTAAAGCTTCAAGCGGCGGTATGGAAGAGTGGAAACAGTCATGCCTTAGATACTTGGCGATGTGGGTTAACAACCTGGCTTTTGCCGTTAACATTCTCTAAGAGTTCTTTCCCTGCTCTGTTTGTTGAACAGTTATTTTGTGCTAGACCTGCAGATACAATCCACAGTTAACCTGACAAAACACTGGTCTTCTTGGTGCTTATGTTAAGAAGATGTTGGCTGGGACTTGTGGTAGTAGTGGAGATGGTGAGAAATTGTTTCATGTGGGGCTTATTTTGAAGCGAAAGCTGTTAGAATTTGTGATGATTTGGTTGTGGGATGCGAGAGAAAGAGATATATCAAGAATGGTTTCTGGTTGCTTCTGCTTGAGCAACCTGCTGAATAGTGGTGGCATTTACTGAAATGATGAACACTGGGGGGAGGCTGTGGGGAGAGGATTTAGGGAATCCACCATTGGTTATTGTATGGGTGATACTTTAGATACCTATTAAATTCCCAAGTAGACATGCTGAAGAGGTGGTTGTATGTGTAAGATGAGAGTTCTGAGAGACAAGTTTTGAAGTTGTATCATATAGCTGGGTATAGTCACTTTGGTAGGCAAAGTAGAGGGAGAAAAGGTGAAGATCGAGGCCTGAGTCTTGGAACCCACCAAAACTTGGATATTGCAAAGTGGAGGACACTTCAACCTCTAAAAATGAGAGTGCTAGAACATGACCTTTCCCTCTCCTGAGGTTGTCATAAAGGTTGTAGAAAATATCACACATGAACTGCACCTTCAGACCAGTTCCTTATAGTTCAGTCATGCCCAATGAAGCAAAGCCATATGGACCCCGATGCAGTATCCTGCATCGCTCCTAAAAAGGCTTACTGCGTCTCTTCTGAGTCTACCATCCCAGGGCTTTTTTACATGTTATTTTCCTGTTCTGGTTAGTGTTCCATTACATCCATATTTTACAAGTTGGATTTTGTTCCGATTTAGTGCATCGTCCCTGAACCAGTATGAAGCTCTGACATGAACACACATTGTAAATTATGAAGTGCTTAATTGTATGAAAAATTTAGGAATGGGGGAGGTAATTTTTCCACTTACTTTTTCGCTTGAAAATCTATGTATGGGATGAAGTGGAGCATTTGTATGTGAATTTGATAGATAACGAAGGTTCCCAATATGCAGGTTTTGAATCTGGGGGATAAAGGGTAGGGGAGATATCTGAGAAATTTTGCAAGAGATTTGCACACAAATATGCCTTCAAGTGGTCTTTTCTGTCTTAAGTATAAGAAAATATACAGTGGAGGGACCTGTGAACTTTTACCATTAAAAAGGTTCCCCTACTCAAAAAATTTCACACTAAAATTTTAACATATAGAGGAGCCCTGGGGGCACAAAAGGTCTCAAATTAAGCTCCATCTCTAAAGATAATATATGCACATACATAAAAATATCTGTGCATACTAAATATGAATTGGATACAGTTAATATTGCCATAATCTCACACTATACCCTCCCTTCTCCGTCATCCCCTTTCTCCCACTGGGAATGAGGCAGGGTTTTCTGAAAAGTGGTCTCTGTTCTGGGAAGACTCTGTGGCCAGTTGCCAGTGTGTCATATAACTCTTCCAATCACAAGGAAAAAAGACCTCAGAAAAGACTGAGGATAAATAAAAGAAAATCAAGTGGACTAGAGAGGAGGGGAAAGCAAGAAAGCAGAGGCAAAAAGGCAGAGGGTTATTCGGGAGAGAGCTTCCTTAATAGTGCCTTTATTTTCTCTCTATTCATGGTTTATTTTGTTTGTATGCACCAAATATTATAAAAAATACAAGGACTTTCCCCCAAGTGTTTGGTTGTTTGAGTAGTAGGTAAATGTAGCTTTTCCTAAGCAGTGTCTTCCAGATCACCTGTTTGAGCAACCTGATGCAAATGCCTTTTATCCTACATTATGCTTTCTTTCATTTCCCCACTTTAGTCAGATCTGATTAAACTGAAATTGTAGATTATTCTTGTATCCATCCCAATTTTTAGGATAGGAGTGTCTGTGTATCTGTGTGTGTAAGAGAGAAAGAAAAAGGAAGACTTATGAGTGAGTGAATGAAAAATGAAAGAATGAGCCTTTTCTGGATAATCTGGTATATTGTTATCTATGTAAGAACAAAGATCTTCTGAGATTGATGCTCTCAGATAAATTTATAGAATTAAAGAAAGAACATAGATAATCTAATTTAGGCTTTCCCAAATATACCTTCTATTTAATAAGTCCCTTGCCCAAATAATTTTGCAAAAGTAGGAAATTCACAGCCATGGGCTCCCATCCTTCCTCTGCCTTTTCCAGGAATATATGTGTGGAACAATTAATTCCCAGAAAGTTCCAGAAAGCATAGTTTGGGAATGGTAATTTAATCTAATTCTTGAATTTTAAGTTGTGTTTGCCAATTACTTTTGGTACGTGCCCCCTTTTGTAATAGCAGATTGAATGACTTAATCATTAGTGTCACTTCTGGTTATAATATTTTCTGGCTCTGACTCACTAATTAAACCATTTAAATGTAACATTTAAATGTTTTATCTGTTTCTAAATTAAAAATCAAAAAATCTTGTCTCCCTTATTCCCTACTGTAGTTGTTGTTGGTGTTAGGTGCCATCGAGTTGGTACCGACTCATAGTGACCTTATTTTATGCACAGTAGAACAAAACACTGCTCGATCCTGGGCCAACCTCAACGACTGACAATATGTCCGAAGTATGAGAGACAAAGTTTGGCCATCCTGGCCTCCAAGCAACACTCTGGCTGCACTTCTTCCAACACAGATCTGTTGGTTCTTTTGGCAGCCCATGACACTTTCAATATTCTCCTTCAACACCATGCATAACTCAATTCTTCTACAGTCTTCTCTACTCACTGTCCAGCTTTCGCATGCATATGAGGTTATTGAAAATACCATGGCTTGGGTCAGGTGCACCTTAGTCTTCAAGCTGCCATCTTTGCTCTTGAACACTTTAAAAGGTCTTGTGCAGCAGATTTGCTTAATGCAATATGTTGTTTGATTTCTTGACTGCTACTTCCGTGAGTGTTGATAGGTGATCCAAGAAGAATGAAGTCCTTGACAACTTCAATCTTTTATCCATTGATAAAAATGTTGTTTATTGGTCCAGTGGTGAGGATTTTT